>NC_054476.1:74268156-74582942 GCF_017639515.1 Carcharodon carcharias
CATGACGATGTGAAAGATGTTTCTGTAAAGTGATCCACGGGCAAACAATTTGTGCATGTGCTTGCATGTAACCCCTTTTTAAATTTGAGAGTGGTTCAATTTAAAATAACACAGCAGTAAAGCTTTATTCTTAAACAAGATAAATCTTAGTTTATTACAGGGCTATTGCTGAAAGTCATGTACGTAAAGGTGATAAAGTTATTAATTAAAAATACGATTGCAAGATTAGAATGCAAATTAAGCAAAAAGATACTTAGAGATGAGTTTTCAAATCAGTCTCTGTGAAACGTCGTTGCAAGCTTGTTGCTTTGAATCCCTTCTTTCCAAAATTCAACCGTTTGAAACTTGAAGTCAGATTCAGCAACTGCAATGGCTTCTGTAGTCAACTGTCTGGAGGTTGTCTGCACAGGTGGACTCAGCAGATCAGCAACTTTAGTGAGCGAGTGAAGGTCCCTTTTCTTTATGGGTTCTGCTAATACGACACTTGAAGATTGCCATGTTTCCTTTCTTTCTTAGCAGAACTGTGATGTTTTCCTTCTGGCACCTTCCACCGTAGCTCCAGGGCAGGGAACCCCAGCTTTCGCATGTGTTTTAGCTCAAAGCTGTCTGCTGATGGTATGTCTCAAAACTGCCAAACAAAAATAGTTTCTTGTAGCCCTTTTTATAATTCAAAAACACAAATTGCTGCCATGTTAATTTTCAAGGAGTCATTATTTCACAAGGCAAACAAGTTAAAGTTTAAGTCCTTTGTAGTCCCTTCTCATCTCCTGTTCTTTCAGAAGTAAAAGGGTCTTTCACAAGTTTTAGACATTAGTGGAAATCCCTGGAGGGGGTCTTTGCATTTTAATGTCTTTTCCTAGCCAGCTGTAGAGATATAAGTCTGACAAGGTTTGAATAAATACTGAAAGATGCCATATTGCCTGTCCACACATCTATTTTGAAAAAGGTTTTTAAACTTCATGTAAAGGTTCGAGAACAGAAATGTGTCTATAAAGCAGTTGTCCTTAAAATCTGCAGTATCACTTACATGGATTTATGACAGACCTTCCCACTTATGTGTAAAATTTAAATATATGTATTTTCAATTTTTGCAGAATTATATTGAGAAGACAAGATAAATACACATTTTTTCACATAGCAATGGGTGATGTGCTGCGGTCTCCCATTTACATTTACCAGTTTTTTTTATATCTGGCGGTTCTTTTCCTTCCCTTTTTCCTGGTCTTTACGACAGCTTGCGCTGATTTCAGCTCTAACTGGATTTGCTGTCTGAAATCTTTTAATCATTGAGGCTATCAAAGAATGTGTCAGACAAATCTTAAGCTAAGATAAAAGCAAAAAACTGCGGATGCTGGAAATCCAAAACAAAAACAAAAATACCTGGAAAAACTCAGCAGGTCTGGCAACATCTGCGGAGAGGGGCACAGTTAATGTTTCGAGTTCGAATGACCCTTCAACAGAACTAAGTAAAAATAGGAAGGTTAAAAAAAAGCTGGTTTAAGGGGGGGTGGGACAAGTAGAGCTGGATAGAGGACCAGTGATAGGTGGAGGTAACCAAATGATGTCACAGACAAAAGAACAAGGAGGTGTTGAAGGTGGTGATATTATCTATGGAATGTGCTAATTAAGGGTAGAAAGCAGGACAAGCAAGGTCCAGATAGCCCTAGTGGGGGTGGGGTGGGGTGAAGGAATCAAAAAAGGCTAAAAGGTAGAGATAAAACAATGGATGGAAATACATTTAAAAATAATGGAAGTAGGTGGGAAAAGAAAAATCTATATAAATTATTGGAAAAAAAAAGGGGGGTTGGGAATCGGAAAGGGGTTGGGAATGGAGGAGAGAGTTCATGAGCTAAAATTGTTGAACTCAATATTCAGTCCGGAAGGCTGTAAAGTGCCTAGTCGGAAGATGAGGTGCTGTTCCTCCAGTTTGCGTTGAGCTTCACTGGAACAATGCAGCAAGCCAAGGACGGACATGTGGGCAAGAGAGCAGGGTGGAGTGTTGAAATGGCAAGCGACAGGGAGGTCTGGGTAATGTTTGCGGACAGACCGAAGGTGTTCTGCAAAGCAGTCACCCAATTTATGCTTCTTCAACTGGATGCATTTCCTGTTCAATTCCCTTTCTGTGTCTATACCTCATGCCTCCTTTGGTCAGAGCTTCTTTTTGCTTATACAAGAATGTCATTAAGGTGCTTTTTTATGTTCTAGCAAGAATGTTTGATATTCTTGGCTGGTTTGTTCATTGAGCAATTTAAAATCTCAAATTTTCCTCATTCCACTTAGATTGGACTTTATGTAATTATCTTCAAGTGAGATCGACAGCTTCTGCATTTTATGTTGTTGCTTCTTCCTTTGAAACCTTAAGCCTGTCCCTTAATTCACAAATTAATTAATCAAAATCACGGTTTGAACTAAATTCAGTGTCTCCTAGTCCTGCAACTACACCATGAGACTCCACATTGATGGGTGTGGCTACTGCTTCAGCACGGGCGGAGGTTTTTCATTCGGGGTTAGCTGCTATTAGCCCTTTAGGATCACTCTGAGCTCTGAATCATTTCTCTGGCGCATTTTGATTTGGGAATTCAGCAGATTCTTTTTCTGCCTCTTTCCCCTCACTGGGGTTGGCTTCAGCCCTTTTAGCTCCAAATAACTTCCCTTAGGCTCTTCAAATAAGTGGGGCATCTCCCTCACTGTCTCTTTACCTGTGTGGGGACTTCCCTGGTTCCTGTTTAATTCTGTGGGCTTTTTTCCAGTCAGTTCAACCTTCATGGGTGACTCGCCCCCATGTAGGCTTCTGAAACCTTTTCAGCTGTTTGCAAATTTACAGATTCCTGCTTTTGAAATTGTTCAGTTTGCTCAGCCTCAGGGCTGCCTTTGAGTTTCATGGGGCAACACCTATCAGCCTGCGAAGTCATCTCCTAGCAGAAGGCTGACCCTTTGCATGGGCATGCTTGAGATTGCACCCACCATTACCAGTCTGGTAACGAATTCTCTCTTTGTAAATTTTCACCAATGGTACCTCAATACCACCTTCTAGTTAGTCCTTTGACTATCACATGGAATTTGTCCTGCTTCTGCACTGGAAATCCTCACTTCTGCCTCCTAATAGCGTAAACAACCTGTATCTTGGAGAATGTTAATCTCCTTTGCCATTTCCCCTTTACACACACAATCCTGATAGGTTTCTGTAGCTTCCATTGCATTTGTACAAAGTTTTACAATTTTGGTGACCACAGATTGGGCTACGTTGGAATATTGCCTGTGGCGTTCTTCATGTACCAGCAGTGTTCTTATTTTTGGCCCAGTTTTCCACAATTGAAGAAGGCAGAGCATGGTCCTGCAGCTCTGCCTTCGATATTTCTTCTTTTCAAGTTTGGAGAAGAGTTTCCCCATTCTTCCCTATTGCCTTTCCCTTTTGGATCTATTTCCTTCCCCTCTGTCCCCCTCTTATCTTTTCCCTCCTGGTACAAACCATTTGACCATGCCTGCAGTGTTCAGAGGTCTGTGCATCAATTCATAATCCTCAGCCTTCACGACAGCTGTCCTTGCTGAGGTAACCTTTTGTCCCTCAAGGTTCATTTAATATTGTAGGGGAGACAATTTTTGAAGTCTAACAACACCAATTCTCTTCTTCCATCATAAGAACGCTCTAGCTTTAAAGCATGTGCCCATCGGTCGAATGTGATCTGTTTGACTATCTCAAATTCGTGGGCTTTTTACAGGAATTTCAGAGTTGCTGACAACATGTCTCTGGCACGAGTTCATAAACAACCAGGATTGCAAACTTAGTCTGCTTGTAATCAGCAGACACTTCAGGGAACAGTGTGGAGAAGATATTGGGCTTTTCCTGTTAAATGCCTTGGATTATTAGTGTCCACACTTCCTGGGATAAATGTAGCTGATTTGCTACTTGTACAAAAGCAGTAGAGAAGGAATCTACATCTTCCTCTTAGATTTGAAAACAAATATGTAGAACCTGAGGGCTTTGAGGCCTGTATCGGGGTTACGGGGATTTTGGCTGTCATTTGACAGAGTGAGATTTCCCTTAGCAGCTTCAAACTACCCCAGATCTCTATCTCTCTGTGTTTGCAGCTCCAATTCCAACTTCTGTAGCTGGAAATTCTTCCTTTTCCCTTTCTTTCTGAGCTCCTGCTCTGCCTGTTCCCTTTCTTTCTGGGCTTGAAGTTCTAACTGCTTTTCTTGGGCTGGTTTTCCTTCCTTTTCTTTGAGCTTGTTGCTCCTCCCTTTCTCTCTGGGCTTTAAACTGCATCTCTGTGTTCAGTTCTTCAAGCTCTTTTTGGCCAAAGTAACCTGGCTTGGTTCAGAATCAGTTTTTTTTTAAAAATACATTCATGGGATGTGGGCATTGCTGACTCGGCCAGCATTTATTGCCCATCCCTAATTGCCCTTGAGATGGTGGTGGTGAGCTGCCTTCTTGGGCCACTGAAGTCCATATGGCATGTGTGCACCCACAGTGCTGTTAGGAAGGGCATTCAAGGATTTTGATCCAACAACAGTGAAGGAACAGAGATATAGTTCCAGGTGTGACTTGAAGGGGAACTTGAAGGTGGTGGTGTTCCCATGCATCTTCTGACCTTGTCCTTCTTGGTAGTAGAGGTTGTGGGTTTGGAAGGTGCTGTTGAAGGAGCCCTGGTGAGTTGCTGAAGTGCATCTTGTAGATGGTGCATACTGCTGCCACTGTGCGTTGGTGATGGAGAGAGTGAATGTTTAAGGTGGCAAACGGGGTGCCAATCAAGTGAGCTACTTTGTCCTTGACGGCATCGAGCTCCTTGAGTGTTGTTGGAGCTGCACTCAGGCAAGTGCAGAGTATTCCATCATACACATGACGTGCCTTGTTGATGGTAGACTGGCTTTTGGGAGTCAGGAGGTGAGTTAATCCCAACAGAATTCCCAACCCCTGTCCTGCTCAGGTAGCCACAGTGTTTATATGGCTGCTCCAGTTCAGTTTCTGATCAATGAAAACCCCCAGGGTGTTGATGGTGGGGGATTCAGCGATGGTAGTGCCATTGAACATCAAGAGGAGATGGTTAGATTCTCTCTTGTTGGAGATCGTCATTCGCTGGCACTTGTATGGCGTGAATGTTATTTGCCACTTGTTATGATTCTTGACTAGATCCCAAGTTGTTGGTGAGATCCACTTAGGGGCCAGTAATGTTTTCTTTAAAATAGATAAAGTTTGAGATTTAACAGACTTGCTTAGTGAAGAAAGCCACAAGATTCCACAAACAAACAAAAAAGTAGGCATGACTGTACAAATTTAGAAAGATAAAACAATTTACAATATCTATCTTATACTCTAACATTCAGGGTAAGCATGGAGTATATGAAAATTAATAGGCAAACTAGTCGGACACACCACAGGGCCAACCAATCTCACTGAAACTTTGTTTTTTTCACGAGGGTGAAAATCTCCACATTCAAAGATCTAGCCTTGGAACTCTCTCCAAAAGTTGCTCCTGCTTGGCCGGTTTCAAAACAGCCCACCTCACAAGATTGCAATCTTGCCTTCCGAGATTACATTCCCCTGGAGTACGCTCAAGCGTTAGTTTACAAACACAACTTCAGCATTTCTGCCATGCCAAGCAGAACAACATTGCTCCAAAGTGGTATCTTTGCCCCAACAGCCCACAGCAAGGAATCACCAACCTTCGGCTGCCTACTTGCTTCTTCTGAGGGCTTCTCTTGAGCCTACTTCACATGAAGTCTGCTCTCCACAGCCCCTTTTCTAAACGGAGTCTGTTTCTCTGCTCCTCTCTTTTTCTTAACTTAACTGGGATCTGTTTCTATCCTGTCTTTGTCCCTACCTGGGACTTCCTTTTGGGACCTCTCCCTGTCCCTCTTATCCCTCTCTCTGGGACATTTCTCTTCTGATTAAAATTGACTGACTTAAAACTTAATCCTCAGGAGCTGCTGTCACTGACCCTTGAACTGATTTGGTGACCTATCCCATCCTTGTTACTAGGCAGAAACAAATATAACAAGCAGTGGAATGTCCTGTACTTAAATATTACAATCTTCATAGTCTGCTAACTTAGCACCCAGGGACACTGAAAAATGGATGTCATAACACACTTATCAGCCCAAGCCTCAATATTGCCCAGGTCTTGCTGCCTGTGGACACTGACTGCTTCAGTATCTGAGTAGTAGCAAATGCTGTTGAACATAGCGCAATCATCTGCAAACATCCCCACTTCTGACCTTATGGTGGAAGGAGGGTTATTGATGAAGCAGCTGAAGATGGTTGGGCCTAGGACACTACCCTGGGGAACTCCTGCAGCGATGTCCTGGAACTGAGTTGACTGTCCTTGAATAACCATAACCATGTTCCTTTGTGCTAGGTATGACTCCAACCAGTGAAGAGTTTTCCTCCTGATTCCCATTGACTTTAGTTTTGCTAGAGCTCCTTGATGCCACACTCGGTCAAATGCTGCCTTGATGTCAAGGACAGTTACTGTCACCTCACCTCTGGAGTTCAGCTCTTTTGTCCATGTTTGAACCAAGGCTGCAATGAGGTCAGGAGCTGAGTGGCCCGGGCAGAACCTAAACTGGGCGTCAGTGAGCAGGTTATTGATGAGTAATTGCCACTTGATTGCGCTGTTGATGACACTTTCAATCACTTTTGCCTGTTTTAAGTTGCCTGAATTCAAAATGCCCCACCAGCATTTTCAAAAAATTCCTGTTGCTTAAGTCCTACCTGCTTAACAATGGCTTTTAGTTGCACCATGTCTGAAGACGCCAAATTCTGCCAGTTCGAACCCTCCTGACTGGTAAATTCCTGTGCATCAAAAGTTGCCATCTTAACTTATGATTAGTACATCTTAAAGCAAAGCTTGTCACTGTAGCTTCTGGTTTGGTTTCGAACAATTTGGACTATGTTAACTTCCCTTCTTTCAACTTCATGCAGTTCAAAATTTGACTCTTCATAACGGGTTAAATCCACTTTTTAGTACAAATTTGGCTTTGGTTCATTTTACAATGCTTAATATCTGGAACGAGACACCCCATTGTTACAATCACATGAAAGGCATTTTATTAAATTTGTCCGTGAACTAAGAATTTGTGTATGCCCTGGTATTTAGCCCCCTTTTTAAATTTGCAAGTGGCTCAATGCTAATAACACAGCAGCAATGTTTTATTCTTAAACAAAATAAATATTAGTTTATTATAAGACTACTCCTGAAAGCTATTTGAGTAAAAGTAATAAAATTATTAACTAAAAAAATACAAAAGTTAAAATGCAGATAAAGGGAAAATATACTTAGAGATGAGATTTCAAATCAGGCTCTGGAGCATTGATGCTTCGAATTCTTTCTTTCCAAAGTGAGGGGTTTGAAACTTGAAGTCAGATTCAGCAGCTACAATGGCTTCTGTAGGCAACTGCCTGGAGGTTGTCTATACAGGTGGGCTCAGCAAGTCAGCAGCTTTGGGGAGCGAGTGAAGGTCCCTTTTCTTTATGGGTTCTGTCAGTACAATACTTGAAGATTGCCTGGTTTCCTTTCTTTCTTAGCAGAACCATGATGCTTTCCTCCCTCTGTAGCTCCAGGGCAGGGAACCCCAATTCTCGCATGTGTTTTAGCTTAAAGCTGCCTGCTGATGGTGCCTCTCAAAATTGCAAAACCAAAATGGCTTCTCGCAATTTTTATAATTCAAAAACACAAATTGCTGCCATGTTAATTTTCAAGGAGTCATTGTTTGACCAGGCAAACAAGTTAATTATGTTGAAGTCCCTTCTTATTTCCTGATCTCTCAGAAGTAAAAGGGTCTTTCACACCTTTTAGGCATTAATTTGTATATGTAGGGGGTCTTTGCATTTTTAATGACTTTTCCTAACCAATTGTAGAGATATGAATCTGACAAGGTTTGAATAAACACTGGAAGGTGCCTTATTGTCTGTCCATACTTTCATTTTGAAAAAGCCTTTTAAACTCAGTCTAAAGATTTGGGAACAGAAGTGTCCCTTCAAAAACAATTGTTCTTGTAATTATGATATTACAAATTTTACATTCATGACCCTTTCTAAAGGGATTTGGATCATTACCTGAAGAGAAAATATTGGCAGGGCAATGGTTAAAGGGCAGAGGGGAGTGGGACTAGATGAGTTGCTCCTCCAGAGAGCCAACACAATTGCGATGGCCAGCTTTGTGCTGCAGCCATTCTATGATTTATATGAAATTCCTCACTGTATCATTCCCATCATGCCAGGGAAACAACCTTCATTCAATAAGGGGGCATTTGCAGGGAGGGCAGGAGAGTAAGCCAGGAGCAGCACCAAACTAAGCATACCTAAAAATGATGTGCAAACCTGGTGCAAGCTACAACACAGGACTGTGTGCATGCAAAACAGTAGAAACAGCCTGCTGTAGCCAAAGTGAAGTGATCCCACAACCAGTGGATCAGATCAAAACTCTGCAGCCCTGCCACATCTAGCCGTGAAAGTTAGTGGACAATTTAAGCAACCGGAGGAAGAGGTTTCACCAACATCCCTACCCTCAATGATGGGGGAGCCTGGCACACCAGTACATTTGCAACTAGCTTCAGCCAGAAGTGTTGAGTGAATAAATGTTCCATCTTTGCCTCCTCCTGAGGGTCCTGGCATCAAGGACTAGAGGTCTTCAGCTAATTTGATTCATTCCATATCATGAAATGGCTGAAGGCATTGGATGTAGCAAAGGCCATGGGCCCTGACAACATCCCAGTTGTAGTGTTGAAGACTTGTGCTCCAGAACTAGACATGCTGCAAGCCAACTGTTCAGATATAGCTACAACACAGGCATCTACCTGAGAATGTAGAAAATTTCCCCGGCATGTCCTATCAAGAAAAAGCAGAAAAAATTCAATTCAGCCACTTGACATCCCATTAATTGTCAGCAAAGTGTTGGGAGTTGGTTGAGAGTGCTGTCAAACATTAACTTGTTCAACAATAACTCACTCATCGATGCTCAGATTGGGTTTGCCAGGGTCATTTGTCTCCAGACCTCATTACAGCTTTGGTCCAAACATTGGCATCATTCAGAGCAAAGTGCCTGCCTGACTGACATCCCGTGACCTTAAACTTTCACTCCCTCCACTTCCGATGCACATTGTCAGCAATGTGTGCCATCTACAAGATGCATTGCAGCCACTCACCAAGCCTCCTTCTGCAGTACCTTTCTGCAACTTCTACCACCATGAAGAACAAAGACAGCAGACACATGAAACACCACCATCTGTAAGTTTCACCCCTCCAAGTCCACATCATCCTGACTTGGAAATATGTCACCATTGCATCACTGTCACTTGGTCAAAATCCTGGAACTCCCTTCCTAACAATGCTGTGGATATATCTACACCATATGGACTGCCACAATTCAAAAGGGCATGCATCACCACCTTCTCAAGAGTGATTAGGGATGGGCAGTACATGCTGGCCTTGCTAGTGATACTCACATACCATGAGCGAATAAAATAAAACATCTGGAGATCCCCTTGACTTTGTGCCAGATTTAAACTGCTGTTGGGAAAGTAGAAATCCACACCACAGTGATCACTAGGTCTTTGTTGACAACTTTGTTTTGGTCAGCATCTGTTAACGCTGAAGACACTTCTTTCATCTCTGCGCCCTCTCCTCCCCACCTTGCCCTCCATATTGCATTTAAAACAAAATCCTATTTATGCAAAGCAGAGATAATGTCTGTCTGATTGATTGTCTGAAAGCTATGTTAAACTAACAAATCTGTAATATCCTGTGGTTTCTTCCTCCTTTCTTCTTAACTGGTAGACTGGCTTTACTATCTTCAGGGACACTTCCTGAACATAGAGGGCTTTCTCAAATTATGACTAAGGCATCTGTACCTTCCTCATCTATCTTTAAATGCTCTGAGGTGGAAGCATCAGGTCTTGGAGGCAATTTGCATTAAAGTCACTAAGTTCCTCCACTTGACTAATTTTTAGGGCCTCTTGCACCACTGATATTTTGTCCTTTTCTTCCATTGGGAAAACAGATCCATTTAACAAATCTGCCATTTTTGTATTATAATCTTGCTCGTTACTTAATTATACTTAATAGGCTCACATTCCCTTTTACTAAACAAAAACAGAAATACCTGGAAAAACTCAGGTCTGACAGCATCAGTGGAGAAGAACAAAGTTGATGTTTTGAGTCCTCATGACCCTTCAACAGAACTAAGTAAAAATAGGAGAAGGGTGAAATATAAGCTGGTTTAAGGTGGTGGGGGGAGAGAAGTGGTGCGGGGGGGCGGTGGTTGTAGGGGCAAGCAAGCAGTGATAGGAGCAGATAATCAAAAGATGTCACAGACAAAAGAACAAAGAGGTGTTGAAGGTGGTGATATTATCTAAAAGAATGTGCTAATTAAGAATGGATGGCAGGACACGCAAGGTACAGATAGCTCTATTGGGGGTGGGGTGAAATAAGACTAAAAGGGCATAAAAGGTATAAATTTAAAAATAATGGAAATAGGTGGGAAAAGAAAAATCTATATAATTTATTGGAAAAAACAAAAGGAAGGGGGAAACAGAAAGGGGGTGGGGATGGAGGAGGGAGCTCAAGACCTAAAGTTGTTGAATTCAATATTCAGTCCGGAAGGCTGTAGAGTGCCTAGTCGGAAGATGAGGTGTTGTTCCTCCAGTTTGCGTTGGGCTTCACTGGAACAATGCAGCAAGCCAAGGACAGACATGTGGGCAAGAGAGCAGGGTGAAGTGTTAAAATGGCAAGCGACAGGGAGGTTTGGGTCATTCTTGCGGATAGACCGCAGGTGTTCTGCAAAGCGGTCGCCCAGTCTGCATTTGGTGTCTCCAATGTGGAGGAGACTGCATTGGGAGCAACGAATGCAGTAGACTAAGCTGGGGGAAATGCAAGTGAAATGCTGCTTCACTTGAAAGGAGTATTTGGGCCCTTAGACGGTGAGGAGAGAGGAAGTGAATATCCCTTTTACTACTCAGTTTCTCTCTTAGTATACATTTAAAACTATTGCTGTTAACTTTGATATTCCTTGCAGGTTTTTTTTTTCTATATTCCCCTTTGCTCTGCCTTTAACTTACCTTGCATTCCTTTATTGCTTTTTATTGCTCTCCCAACCTCTTTTTCTTGCATTTGTGTAAGCCTTTTCTTTAAACTTGACACCATCTTTTACCTTATTTTTTGATTGTAGGTACTTTCATATGAAAGTGGAACCTTTGCCTTTTAGGGGTATGCACTGATTTTGTACTGTACCAAATACTTGTTTGAATACTTCCCATTATAGGTTTATTGTTTTACACTTCTTAGTTTCTGTGATTGCGTTCTCCACTTCCTTTTGAAATTCCCCCTATTTAAATTAAAATGTTTGCTTTATGGCTCCCTGCTCTCAATCTCAAACCTGATATCAAATTCAGTCATACTTTGTTCACCATTAGCAAAATGCTCCTTTACCACCAATTTATTCACTAACTCTTGTTGATTAAGTCATCACAAAATCCACGATGGCCTGCTACCTTGTCAGTTCTACAACATATTGCTCTAGAAAACGATTCCATATAAATTTTAGAAATTATAAAATGAATGCACAAATCCAAGATAAGAAACTTTTTGACTGTTGAACTAGTTATTTTACTAATAGCTAGTGACCCCACATGAATTTGCTCAGATAGGTCCTCCTCTGGACAATGATAGTTTAGCAGTGATCTTAAAGGCAGCTAAAGTTGCCAAAACCAGTTAGTTGTAGTTACTTATAAAGTGCTGGGGTCAAGCAGAAAGTCTCAGTAACTCCTTTTAAATTTTACATTCCATGTCAATGTCTGGCTTTCAGTCATTTTTAAAGATCTGTTTGTATCCATGAGTAAGTGTGACAACTTGTGTGAGATGTCAAGTATTTGAACAGTATGAGGGAAGCAAACTTTACAAAAGTATTGACAATTTCAATCTGTCTCTGTTATGTAATCTGGTCACCTCTGTTACTGAACTATCCTCTTCATAAATTTAATATCAATCATTGCAGGAGCAATTCTTCCAACCTTCCTGCCTCCCACTCATGTCTTGTTTATGAGAATATGTTGCTGTTCAATTAATTTTCTCCACCACTGGACGTCTCCCGTGGCTGCGTGTAGATCAAGCGGAGAGTTTTCTACCAGGACTTGCAAACATCAGCCTTCAATTACACCTATATATATATATATATATATATATATAGAGAGAGAGAGCCATTAATGTAGGAAAACATCTCAAGGCACTTCTTAGGAGTGTAATCAAATAAAAATCAACATTAAGCCAATGAAGTAGACATTAAGAAGGGGGACAAAAAGCTTGGCTAAAGCGCTAGGATTCAAAGATAGTCTTGAAGGAGGCCAGAGAGGTATAGGGAGGGATTTCCAGAGCTTAGGATCTAGACAGATTAAGGCATGACACTTAATGGTGAGGCGAAGGGAGAGGCAGTTGCAGAAGAACAGAGTTGGAGGAATACAGAGTTGTTAGAGGTTTGTAGGGCTGAAGGATCAAGGCTATTGAGGAGTTTGAGCCCAAGGATGAGAATATTAAAGTTGAGGTTTTAGTGAACAGAGTCACAGAGCGCAGGGGTGATTGGTGAGTTTACGTGGTACAGGTTAGGGTACCAGCAGCAGAAATTTGAATCGTTAAAGTTTATAGAGGGTGGGAGGTGAGAGCTCAGCCAGAGGGAGCATTGGAACCTACTGGAGTTGACAGCTGAGAGCTTAAGCAGAAGATAACAGATGAGGCAGGCAGTGTTAGGGAGTTTGGAAGTAGATGGCCTTTGTGCTGGAGAGGATATAGGATGGCAGCCCAGTCTGGGTCAAGTAGGACACTCAGATTGTAAACAGTCTGATTCAGCCTGAGCCAGAGAGGAGGAGGGAGTTGGAATTGGTTTATGGTAGGGACGATGGCTTTAGTGTTTCCAATTTTTAACTGAGAGAAAAAAAGACTCATCCAAGACTGGATATTTGGCACACAGCCTGAAAACAGAGGCAATGAAGGGTTCAAGAGAGGTGTTGATGAGGAAGAACTTGGATGCAGTCATGTACATATGGAACCTGACATCACGTTCCATGTTCAGTTCTTATCTCCAAATCTTGTTAATTGTTTTTGCTTGCACTCTTGGGGCTATTCAACCTCTTTCCTATGCCCAGCCTTAGAAGTGTTACTACAAGCTGTATGATAGATTTATTTTCAATCGCCTTGTTTGGAAATATCTTTCCCTCTTCCCTAAAAACAGCCAAAATGAGATTATATGGAGTAACCTGCATCCTCCTTGCTCAATAGCGTAGCCTGTGAGGAACTCTAATATTGCTACAAAGGGCACATTCTCATGGCACATTTGCTTATACAGTGTGAGCTTGCTAACATATTGTGGCAGAACATGTTGCATTGTGAGGCCAGTAAAAATTTGCTCTATTGCCTGCGGGATCAAATGTTGAATTTCACAGCAGTTCAACCTTCAAAATCTCTTGTTTTATATTAAAGAAAACATTTAACCTGGTACCCTTGGGAAATCTTTAACTATGGCAGTTTGACAAAGTTTAAGTCCAAATTCAGTTCTTTGTACCAAGAGGCCAATGCTGTAGTATTGCAGCAACTGAAATATTTATTTGTAAAGCACAAAATTACTGGAATGATTCATCGTGTTTGAATTAAACTGGTTTGAATTTGTTTCTGTGGCTCAATTAATTTTAATCTTTTTAAGCACATTGTGCCATAGTGTAGTTAGCAGTTCCCATTAAGAAAATGGGCATTATAATCTAATTCAAACAAACATTTGAAAGTTTTGTGTTGCCGCAGGAAAATTACTATTTTTCTCTGCTCCAGCATTGGGAGTGCTGTTTAACCTTTAGGAAATTTGTCAGATAAATGGCAGGTAGGTCAAACTCTTTTTCACACACATGTGCACATGCACGCATGCCCTCCCCCCCCCCACCCACACCGCCCCACCACACAACACACACACACATACACACACACCAGATTTTATTGATTTCCACCCAGTATAGTTTGAATCATCTCACATGTTTACATGCTCATTGGAAGCCAGTGCCACACTGAACAGAAATTCTATATTACTGGATCCATCCAGTTTTGTTACAGAATTAAATAGCTTTCTGTAGAGTTTATTGTGACTCAGAGCAAGAACACATTGCTGTGTGATTGGTTTGAGAAGTTCCACTCCATTTGAGTTTGAATTTTCTAGGAATCCTTGTGTGCTAACTGTCTGTGGATTATTTGAATTGTGGAACTCTTATTTTTATTTGGTTATCAATCCTCCAGAAGGGATATATAGTGTGGACATTTTATCTTCCAATCAGGGTTACACTCCATTTTAAATGAACAAACCCTTGATTATCCTTTTATACCTTGTTCTAAATACAGTAAACTTTTCCTGTTTATTGTTGCTGATATCTGACAATATGTTTCTGTCTGCAAAACCACTGTTGGAGTGTGAAGGAAAACAGATATGTTTACAATGAACTTAAGTTTTTTAAAGATTTAAAAATTGGCATCGAAATTAGAAGGGTCAGATGGTATAAATGTGGGCCAGTATGCTTAGTTTTTGTTCTTCTAATTCTCATGTTGCTTATTCACTGTGGTGCAAGTAAGGAATATTGTAGAACAAAAACAGAATTACCTGGAAAAACTCAGCAGGTCTGGCAGCATCGGCGGAGAAGAAAAGAGTTGACATTTCGAGTCCTCATGACCCTTCGACAGAACTTGAGTTCGAGTCCAAGAAAGAGTTGAAATATAAGCTGGTTTAAGGTGTGTGGGGGGAGCGGAGAGAGAGAAGTGGAGGGGGTTGGTGTGGTTGTAGGGACAAACAAGTAGTGATAGAAGCAGATCATCAAAAGATGTCACCAGCAAAAGAACACATAGGTGTTAAAGTTGGTGATATTATCTAAACGAATGTGCTAATTAAGAATGGATGGTAGGGCACTCAAGGTATAGCTCTAGTGGGGGTGGGGAGAGCATAAAAGATTTTAAAATATTTAAAAATAATGGAAATAGGTGGAAAAAGAAAAATCTATATGATTTATTGGAAAAAAACAAAAGGAAGGGGGAAGCAGAAAGGGGGTGGGGATGGGGGAGGGAGCTCAAGACCTAAAGTAGTTGAATTCAATATTCAGTCCGGAAGGCTGTAAAGTGCCTAGTCGGAAGATGAGGTGTTGTTCCTCCAGTTTGCGTTGGGCTTCACTGGAACAATGCAGCAAGCCAAGGACAGACATGTGGGCAAGAGAGCAGGGTGAAGTGTTAAAATGGCAAGCGACAGGGAGGTTTGGGTCATTCTTGCGGACAGACTGCAGGTGTTCTGCAAAGTGGTCGCCCAATTTACGTTTGGTCTCTCCAATGTAGAGGAGACCACATTGGGAGCAACGAATGCAGTAGACTAAGTTGGGGGAAATGCAAGTGAAATGCTGCTTCACTTGAAAGGAGTGTTTGGGCCCTTGGACGGTGAGGAGAGAGGAAGTGAAGGGGCAGGTGTTGCATCTTTTGCGTGGGCATGGGGTGGTGCCATAGGAGGGGGTTGAGGAGTGGGGGGTGATGGAGGAGTGTACCAGGGTGTCCCGGAGGGAGCGATCCCTACGGAATGCCGATGGGGGGGTGAAGGGAAGATGTGTTTGGTGGTGGCATCATGCTGGCGTTGGTGGAAATGGCGGAGGATGATCCTGTGAATGCGGAGGCTGGTGGGGTGATAAGTGAGGACAAGGGGGACCCTATCATGTTTCTGGGAGGGAGGAGAAGACGTGAGGGCGGATGCACGGAAGATGGGCCGGACACGGTTGAGGGCCCTGTCAACGACCGTGGTGGAAAACCTCGGTTAAGGAAGAAGGAGGACATGTCAGAGGAACTGTTTTTGAAGGTAGCATCGTCGGAACAGATGCGACGGAGGCGAAGGAACTGAGAGAATGGGATGGAGTCCTTACAGGAAGCGGGGTGTGAGGAGCTGTAGTCGAGGTAGCTGTGGGAGTCGGTGGGTTTGTAATGGATATTGGTGGACAGTCTATCACCAGAGATTGAGACAGAGAGGTCAAGGAAGGGAAGGGAAGTGTCAGAGATGGACCACGTGAAAATGATGGAGGGGTGGAGATTGGAAGCAAAATTAATAAATTTTTCCAAGTCCCGACGAGAGCATGAAGCAGCACCGAAGTAATCATCGATGTACCGGAGAAAGAGTTGTGGAAGGGGGCCGGAGTAGGACTGGAACGAGGAATGTTCCACATACCCCATAAAGAGACAGGCATAGCTGGGCCCATGCGGGTACCCATAGCCACACCTTTTATTTGGAGGAAGTGAGAGGAGTTGAAGGAGAAATTGTTCAGCACGAGAACAAGTTCAACCCTTCCTTTTGTTTTTTTCCAATAAATTATATAGATTTTTCTTTTCCCACCTATTTCCATTATTTTTAAATATTTTAAAATCTTTTATGCTCTCCCCACCCCCACTAGAGCTATACCTTGAGTGCCCTACCATCCATTCTTAATTAGCACATTCGTTTAGATAATATCACCAACTTTAACACCTATGTGTTCTTTTGTTCTATTGTTGGTGACATCTTTTGATGATCTGCTTCTATCACTGCTTGTTTGTCCCTACAACCACACCAACCCCCTCCACTTCTCTCTCTCTCCGCCCCCCCCCACACACCTTAAACCAGCTTATATTTCAACTCTTTCTTGGACTCAAACTCAAGTTCTGTCGAAGGGTCATGAGGACTCGAAACGTCAACTCTTTTCTTCTCCACCGATGCTGCCAGACCTGCTGAGTTTTTCCAGGTAATTCTGTTTTTGTTTTGGATTTCCAGCATCTGCAGTTTTTTTGTTTTTATCAAGGAATATTGTAGGTTTGTTACATATCTGTAAGCTCCTATTTCCAGAGCTTCAGGAATGTCCAGCAATCAGACAGTCATCAGATTCTCCCAGTCTTTCACATGTAGATGTATCACTTCTGGTATTACGTTTCTTAGAGGTGTAATGTCTCAGTTAATTAAAATATGTACCCATACACACCATCAATTTTAACTATGCTAGCTGAATATATTTCTGGCCATGCAGTAATCCAGATTACAAGTGTTAGGTAGTGATATGATAGCATAATTGGTACTGATTTTTCATGAGTAAGTCTGATTTCATAGAACCAAATGTCAAATTTAAGAGTTTTGATAGTTTAAGGTTGATTCCTTTTATTAACCTGGCAGATTATGGTGGAAGCAACTTTACAAACATCAGTCTGCTTTTGCTGCTACAGAATTGGGATTTGGGATTTTCAGTTGCCCTAGATACCACAGTATTCCTGGACTGGGAAAAAATTGTTCGTTCTTAGTGTCTTTTACATTGTCAAAGCCATTGATGTACTTTTGGAGGGAAGTCACTGTGGTAATATGGGAAAATGAGGCAATTTGCGCATGGCAAAATCCCACAAATGGCAATTAGACAAATGACGAGATATCTGTTACCTCCACCACTGAAGGTGGGCAGAGGTAATGTTTTCGCCCCTGTTAGTCTGGTTATCTGTAAACATTATATCTCAGAAACCAATGGACATATCTCAACAAAACTTGGAACACAGGGTGAAGTCCAAGGAAGAACTGGTTGGTTTTTGGCTAAGATGTGGATACAGATCCTGAAATTCTTTTTAAAGAATCCATTAACATTGGAGATTTGGGCAAAGTGAGTTTTTTTTTTAAGAATGTTGTAGGTTGTTTTATTTAAAATGTTGTTAATTGTTTTCAATTGTTGTGGATTATCTCAGCTGCTGTGGTAGAATTTGCCACAGTGGTCAAAATGTGAGCGGAGTTTTCAGAGCAAGTTGCTGAATGCCGATTGGCCTAAAGCCTCCTCAATGAAATGGAAGCTCTTCCACTATAAATAAAAAAATATCTTTTTTCAGATTTGTCGATACAGAGCATCAACCAGGCAGGGAAAAGCTGTGTAATTATAATAATATTGAGTTAACACAGCATGGCGGAGGTATGCGTGCTACTGAGTGCCCTCTTCATTTGTTGATTTTGGTTTTAAAGATAAGCAGTGACAGGAAGAGATCCCACACACTAATTGCCAATAATTCATTCTTCTACTCTTCAGTTTACTAATCTAAATTAGAGAAACCTGGAGCGGAATCATCCCAGATTTACGCTAAAAGCAGTAACAGGCAGGTAAAACGATGCTTTATCCGCCAGCCGCAATAGTGGCTTTTCATGCCATATCGTCTCAAACCCACTGTATTAATTATGCATTCCCAGGATACACACTGTTTCGATGGCAGGCAGGCTCCAATTCACCTGCCACGCCATCACCTTGCTGCTTCATCACACCAGGCTGCACATTTAAAATACAGCCGTGCCCAGTGCTTCCAGCCCAGGACTGCGGCAAAAGACACATCCCTGAAAAGCAAGAAGACTGCAGCCTTTGAGTGCCTTTTGGATGCCATGGAGGCCTGCTATGATGTCCTCTACCCCCACTTTGGATATGGGAGGGGCACCTACATTACCACTCCGGTTTGGTAGGCGATGGCATTGGTGATCAGTGCCAGTGTTACACAGAAGAGGTTGGCCATCCAGTGCAAGTAGAAGATGAATGATCTCATCCATGCAGCCAGGGTATGGAACCACCTCATCACCCTAAACTCACACACACAAGCCCATCACACATTCACTGACATGTCACTCACTGCCAGCTGAAGGGACATCACCACCCATTCTCTCACACACACCCTCACACGTTCATCTCATCTCTTCTGGAGACTGACTCCTCAGCCCTCACCATCTTGAGGCCACTTGCACAGATCAACATGTACCCCCACATATACCCTGGGATGCCCTCCTTCCCCAGTACAGCTCTTGCCCTGCAGCCTCTTCCCTTACCTGAGGCCACTTCTCCCCCCTTCCCCAAGCAAACCCCAGCCCTGCAGTCCTTGAAAAGCCACCCACATATGACTGATCTGGTAGATAGAGACCTACCCGTCAGGCTCTCTAAATGTGATGTGATGCTGTCTGTGAAGCTTGGCGCTGATGACTGAGAGTGCTAACTGAAGAAAGGTAGACAAGCAAACCTTGAAGTCCTGAGCAAAGTGCAGCCTGTCAAGTGCACGCCTTGTATATGCTGTTGTGAAACACATCGGTTTGTTTTCCCGCTGATGTGGGCAGATGATCCAGTGGGTCAGGATGAGCCCAGCAGGCTGGCATAATTATATGCTGATATAGTACAATGAGGCTCCTGATGTCCGATGGCGGGGATTGCGGCCAGCCATCGGTGGGTGGACCAGGTAATCGCAAACTGGTTTCACAACATCGTGAAACCAATTTTTGGCTTTCGTGCCATATTGGCCGCTCATGCCAGCGAACACATCTGACATCGATGGGCACGGAAAATTCCGGCCCTGGTGTTTTCCAAAAGTTGTAAGGAATATCCAGGAAATCTTGCCAGGCTAGACTCCTGCAACTCCTAGTGACCGGCTCAGAGCATTTTCAAAAGAGAAATTACCATTCAAACATTTTTCCGAATTCCTGTGATTCAGGCACATCAGCCATTGTTTCTCCAGTCCTAAAGTTTTGAGAGCTGTGAAAGTTAAAGCGACAGTAATCATTTGCTCGGTAAGTTACTTTAGTCCATTGTGCAAATTGATTCTGAATAGAACCTTACTGAAAAAATGCAATTTCTTGCAAATGTGTTGAGCAATTTCTTCAGAATTGGTTTTGAGGTTCCACAATTAGCGTTCCATGCCTTTGTGAAGTGCATGTGTTTACATCTATCAAACTGGAGACAGGGAATTCCCTGTAAAAGGGCTATCTATGTAAGGCAGGACATGGTCAGCCAGTTCTTTTATCGTCCTGAGCTTCCTGTGATGCTGCAAGGAATAAACCAGGTTACTTATCCTGACATTACTTGTCATATTGAGTAGCAATAATAGTGAAGTGCACTGATAACAATTTACATCCATTTCAGTAAAATGTTCTACTTTCACGTCACAAATATATGTCAATCCTAGTGGCATTGACCAACGGCAAAATTAATGATTAAGGTATTTCCTGATGATTCAGAAATTGAATGCACTGCAAGTTTGGTATAATTGATATGGACCAGTTTGATTCATGGTCTGTTTTGAACTGAAGGTCTTACAGATCGTTCCTACTCAGATAATTGGGTGCACCATTTTTTGATCCCCATCTGTTGCTTTACTGTCACCCACTGGCTGGTTTCACACATGAAGAATAGTTATTTTGACAAAGGCAGCAAGAACCTTACAGTAACCCTGGAATTATGTCACGGTATGGCATGCCTCCAGCAGGAGAAGAAATAGATGCGAAGGAGAGGACAAATAAATTTATCAGTTTAAATGATTCATATCAAGCTGCTAATTAAAAACCTTTTTTTCTTAACCTCATCTATTCAGTAGCTGCTTTAGTAGATCAGGCAAGTTTACATTGGGATCGCTGCTGCCCACGCACACTGCTAGGTTGGGAACTAGCACTTTCCTGAGGTCAGTGTAAAAGCAGCTTGGAAAGGGAATGAGTTCATAATTGAAGTGCTACATTATCTGATAAATTAACTTTTTAACCATGCTTTTTTCTTAAATCCCAGCTGTGTACAATTGTGCAGAATTATTGTAAAAAGCATATGACCTTGGTGATTTTATGCAGATCAATATATTATTTATTTTTCTCACTTTTTTTTAGCCTCATATATGATTTGTGTTGCACTGTGAAATTGCTATTCTATAAATCGGTTTTCTAAAATGGCTGAGAATATTAAACTCCATCTGTTTTGTGTGTGTTGTTCACAGTAGTGTTGCAAAAAATTGGGTTAATTGAGGGGGTTTCATATGATCAGCTATAATTTACATTCAAATAGTGTGGTACAAAGATACAGATAAACATGCATTTACTACTCCCCAGGGATCATTTTCTAATATACTATCCCAGTAATATTATACAGTTGCACTTTTTCTTTCTAATCATTTGTACAGGTAATAAAATTCTCAATTACCATAAATGTTGGACCCACAGGAAACATTATCTCCTGTTTCTCTTTGCTGCTTTCCCGCAGTAGGGTTGGAATTATTCACTAACATGGTATGTAGAAAAAGAAACCAAGAGCTATTTAATTATTCTGAAACTCTCAATTTTTTATTTCCCTTCCCCCTCAACTTCTCTCTCTTGCATTCATTTTAGTTATTCATTTACAATGTAAACAGAGCATTCCTTTGGCCCCCACCTATTTACATCTGGAATTACAGCCTCAGCCATCTTAAATTATTGTTGTAATTACGGGCTTTTCATAGAACCCTGAACTACCAGTGTTTGCCATAAGTTGACCATGTGCCCTGCAATGCATTCATGTCCTGTGCGTTGCTGCCAAGTGGAAGCCAATTTCCCTGCAGCCTCTTGCCCAGCTTCACTTTATGAAGAGCATTGGAGTAATCTATTATGTTCTGATTTGGTGAACTTTCCCAGGGTGTGGTTTTCTTGTTTGGTAATAGCTAAAAGCATTTCTCAAACATTCATTCCAGACTTTGCTTCATAGTTCTGCATTGATAACTCTTATTGAACACACTAGCCTGTATTGAAGCAAACACATTGATCTTATTACTTACAACTCCTTTAGACTGTCAACAGAACAGCTTATCATTCCAGTAGGATAGGAAACACATGCATATATTCGGTAATCTTGTGCATCAGCAATAAACTAACATTCGTTAAGACTGATTGAAATACTGCTTTGTAATACACACTAGCCTAAAGAGGAAAAGGTAATAATCATTGTGCCAAAGGAGTGGATTCACTTTTCCATCATCTTTGTTGAGAAATTGGGATTTATTTTTAAGGAGAATGAGAAAGCAAGTCATAAAACCACCACGCAAATTGTATAGCTGTAAATTAAACTGTCATTCTAATCAGTTAGAGTCTTTCAGAGACAGCCCTGTGACATACAAATTGCTGAACCAATTATGCTATAATCTAGTCACGGAGATGGTTCCTTAGTTTCATATGCAATGACCTCCTTGACCCAGCCCTCAATGTCTGGTGCTTTTGCACAAGGTAAGATAGCAAACCAGCTGATAATTTAAAACAAAAACAGAATTACCTGGAAAAACTCAGCAGGTCTGGCAGCATCGGTGGAGAAGAAAAGAGTTGACGTTTCGAGTCCTCATGACCCTTCGACAGAACTTGAGTGAGTCCAAGAAAGGGGTGAAATATAAGCTGGTTTAAGGTGTGTTTGGGGGGGGGGTGGTTTTGGGTGGGGGGAGAGAGAGAGAAGTGGAGGGGGTTGGTGTGGTTGTAGGGACAAACAAGCAGTAATAGAAGCAGATCATCAAAAGATGTCACAAACAACAGAACAAAAGAACACAGGTGTTAAAGTTGGTGATATTATCTAAATGAATGTGCTAATTAAGAATGGATGGTAGGGCACTCAAGGTATAGCTCTAGGGGTGGGAGGAGCATAAAAGATTTAAAAATATTTAGAAATAATGGAAATAGGTGGGAAAAGAAAAATCTATATAATTTATTGGAAAAAACAAAAGAAAGGGGGAAACAGAAAGGGGGTGGGGATGGAGGAGGGAGCTCAAGACCTAAAGTTGTTGAATTCAATATTCAGTCCAGAAGGCTGTAAAGTGCCTAGTCAGAAGATGAGGTGTTGTTCCTCCAGTTTGCGTTGGGCTTCACTGGAACAATGCAGCAAGCCAAGGACAGACATGTGGGCAAGAGAGCAGGGTGGAGTGTTAAAATGGCAAGCGACAGGGAGGTTTGGGTCATTCTTGCGGATAGACCGCAGGTGTTCTGCAAAGCGGTCGCCCAATTTACATTTGGTCTCTCCATTGTAGAGGAGACCACATTGGGAGCAACGAATGCAGTAGACTAAGTTGGGGGAAATGCAAGTGAAATGGAGTGTTTGGGCCCTTGGACAGTGAGGAGAGAGGAAGTGAAGGGGCAGGTGTTGCATCTTTTGCGTGGGCATGGGGTGGTGCCATAGGAGGGGGTTGAGGAGTAGGGGGTGATGGAAGAGTGGACCAGGGTGTCCCGGAGGGAATGATCCCTACGGAATGCCGATGGGGGGGTGAAGGGAAGATGTGTTTGGTGGTGGCATCATGCTGGCGTTGGTGGAAATGGCGGAGGATGATCCTGTGAATGCGGAGGCTGGTGGGGTGATAAGTGAGGACAAGGGGGACCCTATCATGTTTCTGGGAGGGAGGAGAAGGCGTGAGGGCGGATGTGTGGGAGATGGGCCGGACACGGTTGAGGGCCCTGTCAATGACCGTTGGTGGAAAACCTCGGTTAAGGAAGAAGGAGGACATGTCAGAGGAACTGTTTTTGAAGGTAGCATCATCGGAACAGATGCGACAGAGGCGAAGGAACTGAGAGAACGGGATGGAGTCCTTACAGGAAGCGGGGTGTGAGGAGCTGTAGTCGAGGTAGCTGTGGGAGTCGGTGGGTTTGTAATGGATATTGGTGGACAGTCTATCACCAGAGATTGAGACAGAGAGGTCAAGGAAGGGAAGGGAAGTGTCAGAGATGGACCACGTGAAAATGATGGAGGGGTGGAGATTGGAAGCAAAATTAATAAATTTTTCCAAGTCCCGACGAGAGCATGAAGCAGCACCGAAGTAATCATCGATGTACCGGAGAAAGAGTTGTGGAAGGGGGCCGGAGTAGGACTGGAACAAGGAATGTTCCACATACCCCATAAAGAGACAGGCATAGCTGGGCCCATGCGGGTACCCATAGCCACACCTTTTATTTGGAGGAAGTGAGAGGAGTTGAAGGAGAAATTGTTCAGTGTGAGAACAAGTTCAGCCAGACGGAGGAGAGTAGTGGTGGATGGGGATTGTTCGGGCCTCTGTTCGAGGAAGAAGCTAAGGGCCCTCAGACCATCCTGGTGGGGGATGGAGGTGTAGAGGGATTGGACATCCATGGTGAAGAGGAAGCGGTTGGGGCCAGGGAACTGGAAATTGTTGATGTGACGTAAGGTGTCAGAGGAATCACAGATGTAGGTGGGAAGGGACTGGACAAGGGGAGAGAGAAGGGAGTCAAGATAACGAGAAATGAGTTCTGTGGGGCAGGAGCAAGCTGAGACGATCGGTCTACCGGGGCAGTTCTGTTTGTGGATTTTGGGTAGGAGGTAGAAGCGGGCCGTCCGAGGTTGGGCAACTATCAGGTGGAAGCTGTGGGAGGAAGATCCCCAGAGGAGATTAGGTCAGTGACAGTCCTGGAAACAATGGCTTGATGTTCAGTGGTGGGGTCATGGTCCAGGGAGAGTTAGGAGGAAGTGTCTGCAAGTTGACGCTCAGCCTCCGCGAGGTAGAGGTCAGTGCGCCAGACAACAACAGCACCACCCTTGTCAGCGGGTTTGATGACAATGTCAGGGTTGAACCTGAGAGAATGGAGTGCAGTAAGTTCAGAGAGAGAGAGATTAGAATGGGTGAGAGGAGCAGAGAAATTGAGACGACGAATGTCGCACCGACAGTTCTCAATGAAAAGATCAAGAGAAGGTAAGAATCCAGAGGAAGGGGTCCAGGTGGAGGGAGAATATTGGATATGGGTGAAAGGATCCGTTGAACGGGGAGAGGACTCCTGCCCAAAGAAGTGAGCCCGGAGACGAAGACGGCGGAAGAAGAGTTCAGCATCATGCCGAGCCCGAAATTCATTGAGGTGAGGGCGTAAGGGTATGAAACTAAGTCCTTTGCTGAGCACTGAATGTTCAGCATCGGAGAGGGGAAGGTCAGGGGGTATAGTGAATACACGGCTGGGGCTGGGATTGGAAGATGGGGTGGGGATGGAGGGACAGGCAGGGGTGGAGGGTCCAAGATGGGTGTTGGTGTCAATGAGTTGTTGGAGCTTGCGTTCCTTAGCACTTGAGAGAAAGAGAAAAAGTTTCTTGTTGAGGCGTCGGATGAACTGAAGAATAAAATGAAACTGGGGGCACGAGCAGCTTTGAAAAAGGGTACGGCGGTGCTGCTGGAGGGAGAGGTCGCGTGTGTTCATATGGCGGCGCATGGCACTGAGTGTGGATTTCAGAATGTGACGGGAACAGCACTCCGAGAAACATCTTATGTCCCGGAGATACCTGTAATCCTGGGTGGGTTAGAAACATGAGGGGTGGAATTTCAGTTGAAATCCACGTGGGGTAAGTCGGAGACGGAGACAGTCACTGAGAAAGGAGATATGGCTGTGAAAGCGGGTTTTAGTAAAACCTTGTCAAACACCAGGAGAGAAATGGAAAGCAATGAAGGTGAGCAAGGCAAAAGCGAGATACGGAAATCTTGTCGCAGAGACGAACAGAACTTCTTCAAGGAGGTAGGCATTTCTTGAAGAGCAGTGGCAGTCAATTAAACACAGAGATAAAAACAAAAAAACTGCGGATGCTGGAAATCCAAAACAAAAACAGAATTACCTGGAAAAACTCAGCAGGTCTGGCAGTATCGGCGGAGAAGAAAAGAGTTGACATTTCGAGTCCTCATGACCCTTCGACAGAACTTGAGTGAATCCAAGAAAGGGGTGAAATATAAGCTGGTTTAAGGTGTGTTGGGGGGGGGGTGGGTGGGGGGGGGGTGGTTGGTTTGGGTGGGGGGAGAGAGAAGTGGAGGGGTTTGGTGTGGTTGTAGGGACAAACAAGCAGTAATAGAAGCAGATCATCAAAAGATGTCACAATCAACAGAACAAAAGAACGCATAGGTGTCGAAGTTGGTGATGTTATCTAAACGAATGTGCTAATTAAGAATGGATGGTAGGGCACTCAAGGTATAGCTCTAGTGGGGGTGGGGGGAGCATAAAAGATTTAAAAATATTTAGAAATAATGGAAATAGGTGGGAAAAGAAAAATCTATATAATTTATTGGAAAAAACAAAATAAAGGGAAACAGAAAGGGGGTGGGGATGGAGGAGGGAGCTCAAGACCTAAAGTTGTTGAATTCAATATTCAGTCCGGAAGGCTGTAAAGTGCCTAGTCGGAAGATGAGGTGTTGTTCCTCCAGTTTGTGTTAGGCTTCACTGGAACAATGCAGCAAGCCAAGGACAGACATGTGAGCAAGAGAGCAGGGTGAAGTGTTAAATTGGCAAGCGACAGGGAGGTTTGGGTCATTCTTGCGGACAGACTGCAGGTGTTCTGCAAAGCAGTCGTCCAGTTTACGTTTGGTCTCTCCAATGTAGAGGAGACCACATTGGGAGCAACGAATGTAGTAGACTAAGTTGGGGGAAATGCAAGTGAAATGCTGCTTCACTTGAAAGGAGTGTTTGGGCCCTTGGACGGTGAGGGGAGAGGAAGTGAAGGGGCAGGTGTTGCATCTTTTGCGTGGGCATGGGGTGGTGCCATAGGAGGGGGTTGAGGAGTAGGAGTGATGGAGGAGTGGACCAGGGTGTCCCGGAGGGAACGATCCCTACGGAATGCCGATAGGGGGGGTGAAGGGAAGATGTGTTTGGTGGTGGCATCATGCTGGAGTTGATAATTTAGCTTGGTCTGCCCCTGCACATTTTACAGGAGTGTAGTAATTATGGTTTTATTTAGTGTGTAATGTACCTTTAAGAAAAATACTTGTTAGGCAAGATAACATGATCTGTAGTAACCAATAGGAGGGTAGCTTGGATTACCTCAACAGTTATTGTAGAGATAGAGTTGTAGTTGCTGCTGAGTATGTTGTAAATGAACTTAAAGCTTCCACCCAAGAAGTGTCTGCTGATCAACTTTATTATTAATAACACAACTCGGCCACTCTACAACAAGCTGGCAACGAGAGTAAAACAGGATTGAACAGAAGAAATGAAGTTAAAAAGGAAATCGCCACTGTACCTCACCCAGTGATTGTAAGCAGCAAGTTCCGTTAGAATTGGAGAAGTTATCCTCTCACAAAATGCCACAGTTTGGGAGAATTGATCCTTTTGAACCAGCCACAGACAATTGGTCTCAATAAATAGAATGGCTCATTTTGTTTCAAGCGAACGAGATTACGGGGAAAGAGAAGAGGCGAGTGATGCTCTTCAGTAATTGTGGGAGCAAAACCTATAGTTTGATTCGAAGTTTGACAGTACCCAGTGTCCCGGAATCGAAGAACTTTGATGAGTTGGCGGACCTCGTGAAGGGTCATTCTCAACCAAAGCCCTGTCACGATGTAGAGGTTAATATTTAATTCATGAAATAGAGCTCCGGGTGAGACAATTTCATGCTACGTGGCAAATTTGAAGCAATAACAGAACATAGTGAGTTCGGTATGGCTCTGAATGACATCTCTGCCCAGGGGTTGTTTCGTGTGTTGTATGAAACAGGACACTATTCAAAAAAGATTATTGTCCGAAATGAATCTGGATTTCAAGAAGGCTCTAGAGATAGTGCTGGCCATGGAAAGTGCAGTAAGAGATTGAAAAGCATTGCAGGGTGCGCACAATGGCGTTGTCCTCCACATCAGTCGGGAAACCTCAACCGAAAGAGGTGTGAAAAGGAGAGACTCTGCTGAGAAGTGGGAAACAGCCCCCACTAGCCAAAGAATAAAGAAAAATAGCTTAGCAGCAAAATCAAAGAATAATTTTAATAGAGGTGGAAACAATCAGTTTTTTAACGATTGGCAGTTTTAAAAAAAATTGAATCCCACTATTGCCTTAGAAATGGACATATGATGAGGCAATGCAAGGAAAGCTTCAAGCAGGCTTGTAAACAAAAGAAGAAGCCCATGAAATCTACAAGGTAGAAGAGCCTGAGACAACAAATTCAGTCGTTTACTCGTTGTATAATCTGAAAGTTGAAAAGACAGAACCAGTATTTATCACTGTGAAAGTAAATGGCAAACCTGTTAGAATGGAAGTGGACATGGGAGCATCCACTACAGTAATTGGGGAACATACCTTCGATATTTGAATAATGGTGAACATCAATTAAGTTTAGAAGCCAAGCTAAAAACATTTCTGAGTGAAGATGTTCAAGTAAATGGCATAAGCAGAATAGCTGCCCATTATGGAAGCCAATTGGCAAAGCTATCCTTGGTGGTGGTAGCAAGTGAAGGGCCAAGCCTCCTGGGGCATAATTGGTTAAAGGATATTAAGTTAGAATGGGCTGAAATTTTCTATTTGAGAGCAAGTGGGCTATCAGAGCTACTTAGAGATTACATCACCCTCTTTAAGGATGAACTGGGAAAAATCTGGGGTCTTCAGGCCAAGATTCACATGGGTCCGAAAGCAACTCCTCGCTTCATGAAGGCGAGACCGGTGACAGATGCCCTGCGAGAAAAAGTTGACATTGGACTGAACAGATTAGAGAAACTGGGCATTATATAATCTGTTCAGTTCTCAGAATGGGCAGCACCCATAGACCCCATCCTTAAATACGACCAAAGTATCCAAATTTGTGGAGATTACAAACTGATGGTTAATAAGTATCTAAGTTAGGCAGGCACCCCATTCTAAAAATCAAAGACCTGTATGCCAAGCTGGCAGGAGGGACAATGTGCATAAAGCTTGACCTGAGTCACGCTTATCAACAATTAGAGTTGGATAGTGCCTCCTGAGAATTTGTCACAATTAATACCCGCAAACGGTTGTACCAATATACAGGATTACCTTTCGGTGTCTCCTCCACTTGTGCCATCTTTCAGCGAACAATGGAAAGCTTACTGGTGGGACTGCCCCAGGTTGAAGTCTATTTAGACGATGTATTGGTGACAGGATTCACTGAAAAAGAGCATTTGGCAAACTTAGAAGAAGTCCTAAAATGGTTCTTGCAAGCTGGAGTGCATTTAAAAAAATAAAAGTTTACTTTCCAAACAAGGGAGGTAATCTATTTGGGTCACCGGGTAGATTCACAGGGCCTCCACCAGGTTGAGGAGAAAGTGAGAGCCGTAGGAGAGGCACCTGCGCCAAAGAACGCCTCAGAGCTCAAATCATTCCTGGAAATGATCAATTATTATGGGTGGCTCTTACCCAGTTTGTCTACAGTGCTGGCCCCCCTGCATTCTCTACTCGAAAAGTACCAATGTTGGCCTTGAGAGGTGCCCTAGAAAGAAGCTTTCATAAAGATGAAACAATTGTTGCACTCGTCCAATCTATTAGTGCATTATGACCAGACAAAAAAAAATTAGTGCTTACATGTGACGCATCTCCCTACAGAGGAGAGCAGTGCTCTCATCGGATGGACAATGGCACTGAACGGCTAATAGGTTACGTATCAGGAATGCTCACCACAACGGAAAAGGGATGCTCGCAGATAGAAAAAGAAGGCCTGTCCATCAACTTTGGTGTCAAGAAATTTCACCAGTACATACACGGTCATCATTTTACAATTGTTTCAGACCACAAACCATTGCTAGAATTGTTTAGTGAGGACAAGGCTATACACCCACAGCCTCAGCAAGAATACAACGATCGGCCTTAATTCTGGCAGCATACGAATACACTTTCAGGCCTGGCAATCAAATAGTAATCAATGCCCTTAGTCATTTGCCTTTACAAGAAAGTAATGAGCACGTCTCAGTTCCACAGGAACTTGTTTTACCATTAAATTTCTCGCCGGTATGTCCTTGGCAAATCAGAGACTGGACAAGTCAGGATCCCGTCACAGGAGCCCGTACCTGACGAAATGAAACCGTACTTCAACAGAAGACATGAAGTAAACAGCCAGGATGGCATCTTATTGTGGGAAGCTCGAGTGATAGTTCCTCCAAAGGGAAGGGAGCCACTTATAATTGAACTACACAGTGTCCATCCAGGAATTTCTCGAGTGAAGGCATTGCACGCAGCTACCTATTGTGGCCTAGGATAGATGGCGAAATAGAGAGTTTAGTAAAGCACTGTATGCAATGTCAGCAACTCAAAAATTGCCAACGACAGCTCCGTTACATCTATGGGAGTGGCCAGGTAGACCCTGGGTGCGGTTACACATTGACTACGTTCGACCTTTCCTGGGGACAATGTTTCTGTTCATTGTCAATGCCCATTAAAAATGGTTGGACATGTATGAGGTGAAGTCACTAAAGTAGGCCTCTACAATTGAGAAACCACATCAGATTTTTGCCATTCATGGACTACCCGAAGTAGTCATTTCCAATAACAGCACTGCATTTATGAGTGCTGAGTTTCAAAGGTTTGTCAGCCTCAACAGTATCACTTATGAAAACTGCACCGTACCTCCCTTCCTCAAATGGACTGGCCGAAAGGGCGGTTCAGACATTCAAGGCAGGCGTGAAAAAGCCAATTGGCAATTCCTTGGCAACAAAGCTAGCACGCTTTCTTTTTCACACCTGCGGAGTTATTGTAAAAACGCCATCTCAGGATGAGAGTGAGCTTAATAATGCCAAATTTAGAGGGGAAGGTGGAAAGCAGTCAGTGAAACCAGAAAACTAGACACAACTGGCATAGTTGCGAGAGCAACATTACTATAGGAGAGCTGATATACGTGAAGAACTTCAGGGAAGGGCCAAAGTGGTTACCAGGTGAAGTAAGGGCAGTGACTGGACCTCTATCTTACCACGTGGAGGTGAAAGGCTGGATCATCCGTAAACTTTGGACCATTTAAGGAAGAGAGAGACAAATCATCAAGATATGGTTTTACCAGTGATCATGACCAGATATAAAAACAAAAAAACTGCGGATGCTGGAAATCCAAAACAAAAGCAGAATTACCTGGAAAAACTCAGCAGGTCTGGCAGCATCGGCGGAGAAGAAAAGAGTTGACGTTTCGAGTCCTCATGACCCTTCAACAAAACTGATGAAGGGTCATGAGGATTCAAAACGTCAACTCTTTTCTTCTCCGCCGATGCTGCCAGACCTGCTAAGTTTTTCCAGGTAATTCTGTTTTTATCATGACCAGGTCTGTGTTTCCTGTTGAGGATGCTCAACCCAGGACTGACAGGTCTGATGTTCCTGTAAGAGTTGAGGATACAGAACTGCAAGTGTCCGCCAAAGCACCTGATGTTCAGGCAACTCCAGAAAAGGAGGTACCTGACAAAGAATCTGAAGTTGTGGAGATGTGATGTTCTACACATACCAGGAATCCACCTAAAAGACTGAACTTGTAAATTCCTTACCCAGTGTAAATATTAAGTTGTCTTGAAAAATATGTACTTGTACGTATAATAGGTATAGCCGAGTTAAAGGGGGAGGAGTGTAGTAGTCATGGTTTTATTAGGTGTGTAATGTACCTTTAGGAAAAATATTTAGGCAAGGTCACATGATCTGTAGTAACCAATAGGAGGGTAGCCTGGGCTACCTCAGGAGTCAGAGTAGAGTTCGAGTTGAAAGCACATGTGTAGTTGCTGCTGAGTATATTGTAAATGAACTTGGTTTCCACCCAAGAAGTGTCTGTTGATCAACTCTATCATTAATAGTACAACTTGGCCACCCTGCAACAGGAAGAAATTTGGGAAGAGGCCATCACACCAGCCCCTTGTTCAGATGAGCGTAAAGAAAAGAAACACAAAGCTGAATTGCACCTTGGTAGTGAAAACTTTTGATCCATTGAGGTACAGCTTTTGCTTTCTTGAATGAATCAGGTGTAAAGTGTCGTAACACTGACAAAGTGTGTAAGTAAGCACTTGCCCAGTGCCTCCGATGGTGTATGAAAGGGGAAGGGATTAAAACAACCAATTTATAGTTGCATTAAGCAAGTTGCAATAAACAGGGAGAGTGCACAATCAGCTGATTCTTATGCTGAACCATTTGGATTCTTTATGGCAAAAGGTGAGAATGATTATTCATCAATTTTTGATCAGTATGCTGAGTAAGTTTGAGGACTCGAAACGTCAACTCTTTTCTTCTCCGCCGATGCTGCCAGACCTGCTGAGTTTTTCCAGGTAATTCTGTTTTTGTGCTGAGTAAGTTGTTCTGTGGAAAGGCAAGCTGTTTTGTCAAGTATTGAGTGCTTTGGAAGTTTTAGGTTTCAACTTTCCAGCTTCCTCTTTGGAAATTGGAAAGTATCTACCAATTAGGTAGCAATTGTAATCAGTTAATGCTCTTCTGAGGCTGTCTAAGTGCCAAAGCAAGTTGAATCAATATGCTGGAACAATAGAATGTGGGTTATGGTCCCTCAGTTTTATACACTGCTGGCAGCTCCGGCTGGACATTTTCTAGGAGACGTCGGCAGAAGTGACATCATGGAAAGCCAGTGCTGGGAGCAGATCTGAGAACGCTTGAAAATACCAACAGATTCCCGGGGGTTATCTCTGTCCTAAATAATAAGATAGATGTCAACAGGTACAAAAAAATTAAATCTGAAGGACTCAAGAACTCTTCTGGATTTCAAATGGTTCATGGACCACAGTTTCAAAAGCTAAGCGATGGAGACCAATACTGAAAAGAGCAGCTAATGTAGAAAAATGACAACTCAACCACCTGAATTTATTTAATAAGGACCTTTTCATGTTACTGTGCACAACAACTAATGCCGTTCCCACTAGATTTAAAACACCTACCACAATCGTTTTTTTTTAAAAAAAACTTAATTCATGTGGTACAGGCTTGAAAGTGTATCCTGACAACACTGGAAAAACAGCAATATCTGGTTTGTGCGTGCCCTTTTAGCAAATGAGCTCCATCCCAAACCTCTTATTAAACTAAAAGCTATTGCTTTGCAATTCTAACATTGGTTTTAGACTTGGAGTCAAAATTGTATCAGTAGTCAGCAAGGAAACTTAAACTCAGCAACTGTTACTTGTGTAAGCAGCTTCAATCTCCACAATCACCACCTACAGCACCTGAAATGCCTTCCTGCCTAAAGACATTAACACGAGAAGTGCACATTATTCTGATGATAAGCCCCCAACCCCGATTTTGGGCTGCCCTGGGTAAAAAAAGAGCCCACCTATAAACTCCCAGATCCGGCTGTCCCTGAATTATTTAAAAGTCCCAGACCTGAGCTGCTGTAACCAATGAAAGCCGCAGTGCTACAATGCTGTACTTTCCACTCCAGTGTCTGAACATTTTGCAAGCACTGACGGCGCAGCCGCAGGCCCCACACATGCAGTGTCAGCTACCTGCATTAAAGATGGAGCAGTTCAAACACAGACTGTTCAAACATGCCTGCACCCTTCATCACTGATGTCGCTGCTTAAAATCTCCCGGAAGGCTTTCTGTGGCCACTGGGAGATTAATGCCTATTCCAAGAGACTCCTGGCCATTCTGAGAGGATTGGCAACCCTAGCCACATGGTGGAGTTTACAAGTCAGGGGATAATTTAAAATGAGTTGCTCGTGGCCTGTTGTAAAACAGAAGTGGCAGAAACCTGGGAATAGGCCATATTCCTGACCTCTTTGGTCCTGACCTGATGTGGAGGCATCAAAGATGAGTCAAAATGAAGTTGTTGCATGTGATGTGTTATTAGTGAAAATGATCCTTGCTTAGGTTGCTGGTGTAATGTCCTGTTTATCATGAGAGGTTTATATTTCCCAAATGTTAGAGTACTTGTGGAGTGATTGTATATTATCTATAAAGCCAGATGTACAAATATTTTTGACATTTTTTAACCAAAATGAGGCCGAAGCTTTTAAGCTGTTTTCAAAAGGAAGACATCCGGCACCTTCTTTTTGTTTCCAGGCAACTGTAGTTCTCCTGGTCTCCTTGCCTTTAGCACCAATAAAATTGAAAGAATACTTTCAACTGAACGACACTGACCACTAACTAGAAGGTCATTTCATGCATCAGGCTGAAAGATTGCATTTTCTCCTTCAATCCTTTTAAACATAACTGTTGTTTGGCACTCTGAATGCTTTAGGTATTCGAAAATTGATTCTTTGATTTGAATGTAGTTACCTTTATAATCTAGTCAAATATTTTCTCAAGACAATGTGTATTTTTTACATTTGACCTATCAGTCAGCATTGTAAATGTGTTTTATTTAATCATAAGCAATTAGATTTTTCTTCTATAAAGTCATCATTGCGCACTTTAAGAATGTCTTACTTGTATCTGAATGTACTATATAATGTGTATTTGTGAGAATTAACCTTGAGCTGGAAATGAAGTGCATCTCTTCAACTGAGCAATAATATATTCTGACTGTGAATTGGGACTAGGCATTTGGGTTAATTTGATATATTATTTTCTCAACTTTTCCAAGTTGCCCACAACTAAAGACAGATGGGCATCCATCCCATAGTGCCACTCTAAAAGTGGTTTATGATAACTTAACCATGCTTCCCTGCAGAGAATTGCCTGGTTGGCACCTCCCTGCAGTGAATAGGCTGAGATTTGGCACTTTTTAAACTGGTCTGAGCTCACATCCCACCACACTGACACCATTCACTGCTGTAACAGATTCCACTCTATTGTAAAAATAGAAAAGGCTGGGATTACTCAGCAGGTTAGGCAGCATCCGTGGAGAGAGAAACAAAGTTAATGTTTCAGTTTGAGACCTTTCATCAGAACTGAAACGTTTGAATTTGGAATTAAGTGAAATGTTGGGCACTTTATCAAATGCCTTTTGGAAGTCCATGTACACCACGCCAATAGAATTACCCTCATCAGCTGTCTGTTACATATCAAAAAACATGGTTTCTCCTTAACAAATCCATGCTGCTTTCCTTAACTAACCTACATTCGCACAAGTGACTATTAATTTTGTTACGCATTATCATTTCTAAAATCTTCCCCACCACTGAGATTAAACTGATTCACCTATATTTGCTGGGCTTATCTTTACATCCCTTTTTGAACATTTGCAATTCTCCAGTACTCTGGCACCACCTCGAGTCAAATGAAAACTGAAAAATTATGGCCAGTGCCTCAGCAATTTCCACACTCACTTCCCTGGATATCCTTGGATGCATCTCATCGGCACTGGGCCTTATTAACTTCAAGGACAGACGGCCTATCCAGTACCACCACTTAGCAATTTTCACCATGACCTGGACAGCACCACCTTCCTTGGTAAAAACAGATGCAAAGTATTAATTTAATAACTCAGCTGTACCTATACTTCCACGTGTAAATCCTTTTTGGTTCCTAATTAGCCCCTCTCCTCCTCTTACCACCCTTTTATTATTTATATGTCTATAGGAGACTTTTGCATTCCGTTATGCTAGCTACCAGTCTTAGTTCATATTCTCTCATTGCTTCCCTAATTTGGTTTTTCAATCCCTTCTGAACCTTCTGTATTTTATCTGGTTCACAATCATATTATCCAGCTGACTTCTGCCATAAGCACACTTTTTCTGCTTCCTCTTAATCCCTATCCCCTTTGCCATCCTGGATTTGTTTGCCCTACCTTTTCCCTTCATGTGTGTCTCCCTGTCTGCATTTGAATGAACATTTCTTTAAAGTCTCCACACCTTACCATCTGAAGTTGATGGGCCTCTTGAATAGTTTTGCACAATTGCCAAGTCACGATACAGGGTAGGCACAACCAGAAACTTGGAGTCATAACTGAGAGTTGGAGAGTTGTGGGACACCAGTTTCCCCTATCCACAACCCATTTGATATAGATGTGTGGCTTAGCAGGGGAAATAGCCCTCATAACCATCTCCCATAAACCCCAAAAACTGGAAACATACTGCTGTCGAAAATTCTCCTGAAAAGACTCTTAGGAACTCTTGTCCGTCTCTGCACTTTACACTACTACTATCCCAGTCTATATTTGGAGAAGTCTTCCATTATCACTGCGCTATAATTCTTGCAGTTCTTTGTAACTTCCTTCCAAATTTCTTCCTCTACATCTTTCCCTCTATTTGGTGACCAATGGACTACATCGAGCAATGTGATTGCAACTTGTTTTGTTCCTTAGCTCGAACCAAATAGATTCTGTCTTTGACCCCTCTGGGACGTCATCTCTCTCCAGCACTACAATGTTCTCCTTAATCAATACTGCCACCTCTCCTTTCCTATCTTTCCTGAATACCTTGTATTCATGAATATTTAATGCGCAGTCATGGCCACCTTTGAGCCAGACCTTTGTTTTTACCACAACATATTTCTTTGTGGCTATTTACATCCGCAAGTCACCAGTCTTATTTACCACACTCCGTGCATTCACATACATGCACTGTGACCCTAATTTAGACTTTATTATTTATCCTCTTTCGCTGAACACACCTAATACTTTACTGTTTTCTACTCTAGTAATACCTGTCTCTCCCAATATTCTTTGCACCTTGGTGTCCCTCTCTAGTATTACCTCCTGATTCCCAAACCTCTGTCAAGTTAGTTTAGCCCCTCCCCAATAGCACTCGCAAATTGGCCCTCAAGAAAATTAGTCCCAGCTCTGTTTAGGTGAGTTGAATGACTACCCTTGGCATCAAGGCAGCATTTGACCATGTGTGACATCAAGGAGCCCTAGCAAAACTGAAGTCAATGAGAATTGGGGAAAACTGTCCACTGGTTGGAGTCATACCTATCATAAAGGAGGATGGTTGTGGTTGTTGGAGGTCAATCATCTCAGTCCCAGGTCAACACTGCAGGAGTTCATTAGCTAGTATCCTAGGCCTAACCATCTTCAGCTGCTTCATCAATGACCTTCCTTCCATCATAAGATCAGAAGTGGGGATGTTCGCTGATGAATGCACAATGCTCAGTACCATTCACGACTCCTCAGATACAGAAGCAGTCCATGTTCAAATTCAGTAAGACCTGGACATTATCCAGGTTTGGGCTGAGAAGTGCCAAGTAGCATTCATGCCACACAACTGCCAGGCAATGACCATCTCCAGCAAGAGAGAATCTAACCATCTTCCCTTGACATTCAATGGCATTACCATCGCTGAATCCCCCACTATCAACATCCTGGGGGTTACCATTGACCAGAAATTGAACAGGATTAGCCATTTAAATACTGTGGCTATAAGAGCAGGTCAGAGGCTAGGAATCCTGTGGCAAGTAACTCACCTCCTGATCGCCAAAGCCTGTCCACCATCTACAAAGCAGAAGTTAGGAGTTTGATGGAACGCTTTCCATGTGCCTAGGTGAGTGCAGCACCAACAACACTCAAGAAGCTTGACATCATTCAGGACAAAGCAGTCAGCTTGAGTGGCACCCCAACCACAAACGTTCACCCCCTCCACCACCAGCACACAGTGGCAGCAATGTGTACCATCTACAAGATGCACTGCAGAAACTCACCAAGGCTCCTTAGACAGCACCTTCCAAACCCACGACCATTACCATCTAGAAGGACAAGGGCAGCAGATGCAGGGAAACACCACCACCTGGAAGTTCCTCTCCAAGCCATACACCATCGTGACTTCCACATGGACTGCAGTGGTTCAAGAAGGCAGCTCATCACCACCTTCTAAAGGGCAATTAAGTATGTGCAATAACTGCTAGCCCAGCCAGCGATGTCAAATCTCACGGGTGAATAAAAAGAACCTACCTGGTCTGTACAGGCTCCATCTCGCCCAAAACTGATCCTAATGTCCCAAGAATCTAAAGACCTCTCTCCTGAACCATCTCTCCAGCCATGCTTTCATTTGCTCTATACTCCTATTCCTATACTCACTTGCACGTGGCACGAGGATTAATCTGGAGATTACTACTTTTGCCAGTTGCTTACCTAACTCCCTAAATTTTGACTGCAGGACCATATATTTCTTTCTACCTATATTGTTGGTGCTGATGTGGACCATGACTGCTGGCTGTTCATCCACGTCCCTTGGTGCTCTGCAGCCACTCTGATGTCCTTGACCCTGGTGCCGGGAAGGCAACATACTATCCTGGATCCATGCCTGCAGCCACAGAAACCCTTGCCTATGAAAGAATCTTCTTTCACTATTACTCTTCCAGTGCTCTTCCTGCCTATCGCCCTTTTAGCTGAGCCACCTGTGGTACCATGGACTTGGCTCAGGCTGCGCTCCGCAGGTAAACCATAACTTCATCAGTTTTCAGAACTGAGTACTGGTTGGAGAGTGAGATGCTCTCAGGGGACTCATATGCCATCTACCTGTTTCTTCTTGACTGACAGGTGATCACCCATTCCCCCTCTCCCTGCATACTCTTAAGCTGCGGGATGGCCACATCTATAAACATGCTATCGACAAAGCTCTCAACCTCACAGATGCATCTCAGTGAGGCCAACTGCTGCTTTTAAATATTTGGATGCAAAATGTGAAGGAAACTACTCCTGTTCAGATTGTATATTGGGGATATTTGGAGTGTTAATATTTTGAAACTATTAAGTTCCTAATAATTTTTATGGATTTACAAATATGTATATATAAACTATGTAATAGATCAAGTTTTTACTTTTTTCTGACTAAAAATTATTTGACACAACTTTTTTGTCTTTCTATTGTTTTTATCCTTGCTTTTCCTAATCTTCAGCCTCAGTCAATGTCCTAGTCCAAAACTGCAAGATCTACAACGATGCAAGCTGTGATATTTCAGCAGATGGGCAGCTTCTGGCTGCATTCATTCCTAGTAGTCAGCGTGGATTTCCAGATGAAGGCATCTTAGCAGTGTATTCCCTTGCTTCACACAACTTGGGGGAGATGTTGTATACGAAGCGATTTGGTAAGTGTATTGTAAAAAATACAACTTTTTTTTGTCTTTTTTGCTTTTAAAATTCTACAGCCCATCACTTACTTTTGTTTCCTTTTCTTCTGTTCAGAGTTACAGACAAGCTGCTGTACTTCATGAAAATAATTTACCTAATTGCCACATACAACAAATAAGGGTTTTCATAAGGGTTTCTGAATTTAAAAATAAAACTTTTGGGGTTTAGTGAAATGGGTGACGCAAAGGTTTCAACATCCCTTAGGCTACAGAAACAATGATGTAGCTATAGGTATGGAGCTATAATAATGAAACAGAGGTTTTTAAGGGATTACCTCATAGAGGTTTTCCAGATTATAGAACATTATGAGAAGATAAAGAGTGATTGTTTCTATTCATTGAGATATTAACAAGAAAGCACTGATTTAAAATAATGATCAAAATTAAAAGGACAAGTTAGAAAGAATTCTTGACTCAGCGATTTGAATGTTAAAATTTCTGCCGCAAATCATTTTTGAAGCAGAGTCAATAATTGAAATTATATAGTGGGTTGGAAAAGAGGAATTTTAGCACGTATGAGAAACATGAGGAAAATGAAATCATGTGGTCATCAGGAGCTGCCACTCAAACATGCTAGAGATCCACCTCCAGGAATTCATGAGGACTATTTCTGAGACGTTGAGACCAACACAGCTCGAGGGGCTTCCTGTGCTAGCACATATTGAACCTCCTGATATCGTCAGGGAAAACATCCTTATCAAAGAACACCACCTGCTCAGAGCTAACAAAGCACTCCCATTGACACAGGACATCACAAAAAAACCAACACACTTGTCTGAAATCTCGTAACTCTTACACACTCCACACCTTACAAACAGACGACAGCCCCATCTTTTGTTGGCATACCACCTGGTTTACTGCAAACACCACCAACCACAACCTGGTAACTGACCCAGGTGGTAAAGTCCCAGGTTTCTAACTTACACGGAAAATGTGGACAACCCTCAACTGCTTCAGGATGGGCCACGGAAGATGCGGCCACCTCCTCCACAAGTGGAGCATGAGAAGCAGCACAAATTGTGACTGTGGTCATCCAAGTCAGATCATCGCCCACATACTGAACTTCTAACTGAGAAATCCATTCCTGGTGCCATCACAACTATTCACACTATTAACTGAAGCTGTTGAATGGATTATTAATCCTGACATCAAACCCCCGACATCAAACTATAACTGCTTTCCCATCAATACAAATAAAAAACCGTAGAGAAGACATGAAGAGCAATGTGGACTCTTTCTGTACATGCATTTCTTGCATTCTGTACCATCGTTTTGCCTTCACTGTTTGTAAGAACTTAGTGGTGAAATGACTGAGTAATTTTGATTCAGTTCACATGGATATGGAGTCATTGCACAGAACTACCCCAAATTTGACACTCTAGTCAATCTTTCTAACTGAAGGATGGATGTTGAGGTAAAAATGCTGTTTTTTTTTAAATCAGGAATTCATTAGAGTAGGCAGACAGTAACTGTTTCCTCTGGTGAAAGAATTCCAAACTAAAGGGCATAACATTTAAATTAGAGGTGGGCCGGTTAGGAGCCAAATCTGAATTCAAATTCGCAAAGCACCTTTTTATTCAAAGGGTAATGGAAATCAATAAATTATTCCCCCAAAAGGCTGTAGGTGCTTTATGAATTGAAATTTTTGATACTGCTATCAATACATTTTTTTTGAGTGAAAATAATCAAGGAATATGGCTGGTAAAAGTTGGTGTACATATGGAGTGAGTAATTTCTGGTATGGCTGTTAATTCCTGTTTTTTTTCTAAATGGAAAAGCAACAATTTGGAAAACATGAATTTCGACTGAGTATTCTAATGTTTATTGTTACTGTTATTTATTAGCTGAGTTTAATAGTCGAACACCTGGCTGGCTTCCCAGGTTTTTCCCTCTGTAAACTTGAGATTATCCAGAACTTTCCCGCTCAAGTCCTAACTTGCACCAAGTCCTGTTCATCTATCACCCCTGTGCCTGGTGACCTACAATGGCTCTCAGTTGCACAATGTCGTGATTTTAAAATTCTCATCCCTGTTTTCAAATCCCGCCATGACCTTGCCTCTCCACGCGTCTGTGTTTTCCTTCAGCCTGAAAATCTTCCAAGATATTTACATTTCTCTAATTTTGGCTTCTTGAGCATCTCAGATTTGAATCACACTGCCAAGGTCCTAAGATCTGGAATCCCATTCCTAAACCTCTCCACCTTGCTACCATTCTTTTCTCCTTTAAGAAATTCCTTAAAACCTACTTCTTTTGCCATAATGTCGCCTTATGTGGCTCAGTGTCAAATGTTGTTAATGCTCCACTGGAGCGCCTTAATATGTTTATTATATTAATGGTGCTATTTAAATGCAACAATTAAGAAAAGCACGGATGGCCCAAAGGTCATGAAAGACAAAGTAAGAACAGCAATAAAGAAGGTGAAAAACATGCACTATCAGGCTGATGAGTCATGTTATTGAGCTCCTCCTTTGAGTACTGATGAGTGGGGCCAGGAGCAAGATAAAGCCAGAAATTTCAGTTCTTCAGTGTGGTTTTGTAGAAGATAGAGGAACAAGAAATGCTATCTTTCTAGTACATATGCTATCAGAAAGAGCAATAGAGATGAAAAAAGATGTAATCGTGTGTTTTATTGATTATAGTAAGGCTTTTGATCAGGTGAAACATGAAGAACTGATGAACGTTTTAGAGTCTCTTTACAAAGAAGAACAAAGAAAAGTACAGCACAGGAACAGGCCCTTCGGCCCTCCAACCTTACGCTGATCATATTGCCTGTCAAACTAAAACATTTTGCACTTCCGGGGTCCGTATCCCTCTATTCCCATCCTATTCATGTATTTGTCAAGCTGCCTCTTAAACACAACTAATCGTACCTGCTTCCATCACCTCTTCTGGCAGCGAATTCCGTACACTCACTACCCTCTGCATAAAAAACTTGCCCCGCACATCTCCTCTAAAGTTTTCTTCTCTCACCTTAAATCGATGTCCCCTAGTAATTGACTCTTCCACCCCGGGACAAAGCTTCTGACTATCTGCTCTGTCCATGCCACTCGTAATTTTGTAAACTTCTATCAAGTAGCCCCTCAATCTCCGTCACTCTAATGAGAACAATCTGAGTTTCTCCAACCTCACCTCATAGCTAATAACCTCCAGACCAGGCAGCATCCTGGTAAACCTCCTCTGCACCCTCTCCAACGCCTCCATATCCTTCTGGTAATGTGGCGACCAGAATTGCACGCAATATTCCAAGTGTGGCCTAACTAAGGTTCTATACAGCTGCAGCATGACTTCCCTGCTTTTATACTCAATACCCTTGCCGATGAAGGCAAGCATGCCATATGCCTTCCTGACTACCTTATCCACCTGCATTGCCACTTTCAGTGACCTGTGGACCTGTACACCCAGATCCATCTGTCTGTCGATGTACTTAAGGGTTCTGCCATTTACTGTATAATTCCTACCTGTATTAGACCTTCCAAAATGCATTACCTCTCATTTGTCCAGATTAATCTCCATCTGACGTTTCTCCGCCCAAGTCTCCAACCGATCTATACCCTGTTATATCCTTTGACAAGCCTCTTCATTATCTGCAACTCCTCCAACCTTAGTGTCATCTGCAAACTTATTAATTAGCCCACTTATGTTTTCTTCCAAATCATTTATGTATACCACAAACATCAAAGGTCCCAGCACTGATCCCTGCGGAACACCACTAGTCACAGCTCTCCATTCAGAAAAGCACCCTTCCACTGCTATCCTCTGTCTTCTATGACCAAGCCAATTCTGTATCCATCTTGCCAGCTCACCTCTGATCCCGTGTGACTTTACCTTCTGTACCAGTCTGCCATGAGGGACCTTATCAAAGGCCTTACTGAAATCCATGTAGATAACATCCACTGCCCTTCCATCGTCATCATCTTTGCCACTTCCTCGAAAAACTCGATCAAGTTAGTGAGACACGACCTCCCCTTCACAAAACCATGCTGCATCTCACTAATATGCCCATTTGCTTCCAAATTGCAGTAAATCCTATCATGAAGAATCTTCTCCAATAATCTCCCTACCACTGACGTAAGGCTCACTGGCCTATAATTTCCTGGATTATCCCTGCTACCCTTCTTAAACAATGGAACAACATTGGCCATTCTCCAGTCCTCTGGGACCTCACCTGTAGCCAGTGATGATACAAAGATTTCTGTCAAGGCCCCAGCAATCTCCTCCCTTGCCTCCCTCAGTACTCTGGGGTAGATTCCATTCTGGCCCTCAGGACTTATCCACCTTAATATTCTTCAAGACACCTAACACCTCATTTTTGATCGCAACATGATCCAGGCTATCTACACACGCTTCCCTAGACAAATCAACCACTAAGTCCTCCTCTGGTGAATACTAATGAGAAGCACTCATTTAGTATCTCTCCCATTTCTTCTGGCTCCACACACAGATTCCCACCTCTGTCCCTGAGTGGGCTTACCCTTTCCCTGGCTACCCTCTTTCTTTTTACATATGCATAAAAGGCCTTGGGATTTTCCTTAGTCCTGGTTGCCAGTGACTTTTCATGACCCCTTTTAGCCCTCCTGACTCCCTGCTTAAGTTTCTTCCTACTTTTTTTATATTCTCCACAGGCTTCATCTGTTTCCATTTTCCTTTTGACTAATCTCACAATATCCTTCGTTATCCAAGGTTCCTGAAACTTTCCATACTTATCCTTCATCCTAGCAGAAACATGCCGATCCTGAATTCCTATCAACTGACATTTGAAAGCCCCCCACATGTCAGTTGTTGATTTGCCCTCAAACATCCACCTCCAGTCTAGATTCCTCAGTTCCTGCCTAATATTGTTATAATCAGCCTTCCCCCAATTAAGCACCTTAACCCGAGGACTTCTGTTATCCTTATCCACCAGTACCTTGAAACTTACTGAATTATGGTCACTTTTCCCGAAATGCTCCCCTACTGAAACCTCGACCACCTGGCTGGGTACATTCCCTAATACCAGGTCCAGTATTGCCCTTTCCCTAGTTGGAATATCTATATATTGTCTCAGGAAGCCCTCGTGGATGCACCTTAGAAATTCTGCACCATCCAAACCCCTAGCACTAAGTGATCCCCAGTCAATATAGGAAAAGTTAAAATGCCCCACCACAACAACCCTATTGCTTTTACATCTTTCCAAAATCTGCCTACATAACTGTTCCTCAATCTTCCACCGGCAATTGGGGGGCCTATAGTAAACCCCCAACATTGTGACTGCACCCTTCCTATTCTGGAGCTCTACCCATATTGCCTTGCTGCATGGGCCCTCCAAGGTGTTCTCCTGTTGTACAGCTATGATATTCTCCTTAACCAGCAGTGCAACTCCCCCACCTCTTCTACATCCCTCTCTATCCTGCCTGAAACATCTAAATCCTGGAACGTTTATCTGCCAATCCTGTCCATCCTTCAACCAAGTCTCTGTAATAGCAATAACATCATAGTCCTGAGTACTAATCCAAGCTCTAAGCTCCTCTGCCTTGCTTGTTATACTTCTCGCATTGAACCAAATGCATTTCAGACTCCCAGTCCCACTGTGTTCAGTAATTTCTGCCTGCCTGCTCTTCCTCTTAGTCCTTCTGGCCATATTCACTAGTTCCCAGTCATTTATTTCACCTGACCTATTGCTCTGGTTCCCACCCCCCTGCCATACTAGTTTAAACCCTCCCGAGTGACACTAGCCAACCTCGCAGCCAGGATATTGGTGCCCCTCCAGTTTATATGCAACCCGTCCTTTTTGTACAGGTCCCACTTGCCCTGGAAGACCTTGATGGCGTGGATCTTAGAGTGATAAGAAATCTTTATTGGGAACAAAGTGCAGCTGTAAAAGTTGAGAACGATTTAAGCGATCTTGTGTTTCCTGCCCGGGTTTATTCAGTTTGTATAGGAAAAATATTCTTGGAGAGATTGGAGACCCTCCTGGAGTAGTAGCTGGAGGTTACATCAATGATACCCTTCTTATTGCCAACTCTGAAGAGAAACTGCAAAAGATTTTGGACAGAGTAGTGACCAAAAGTGAGAAGTAAGGGCTGAACATAAATTGTAAGAAAACAAAATGTCTGGTCGTGTTCAATAAGAAAATCATACCAGAATGTAAGATCACAGTGAAGAATGAAAGGATCACGCAGGTAGACAAATTTTGTTTCCTAGGAAGTATGCTAACATTGGATGGCATATGTGACCAAGAAATAAGATGAAGGATTGGAATGGCAAAAGATGCATTCCAAAAAATGAAAAAGATTATGATCAACTCAAAATTAGCCATGAAAACAAAGCTGAGAACCCTGGAATGCTACATCACACCAATTCTGGCACACGGAAGCGAGTGTTGGACGATCAGTGAAGCAGTACAGGAAAGAATTGAGGCTGCAGAATTGTGGTTTTTGAGACATTATGATCATTATTTCCCGATTGATCTTTTATTCTGAGATTACTAATTAACCCTGCCTACACAATACTAGATCTAAAATAGCTTTATCCCTAGTTTGTTCCAAGATGCATTGCTCCAGGAAACTGTTATGAAACCATTCTTGAAAACTCATCTTCCAGACCTCCTTTGCTAATTTGAGTGATCTAGCCTATATGCAGATTAAAGTTATCCACAATTATTACATTCCCTTATAGGCGCCAATAATTTATTGTTTAATGTTGCTCTGTCCAATTGTATAGCAGATCTCGCATAGGCTCGTCAAAAAAGTGAACACCCTTGGGATCCAAGAGAGAGTGGTATATTTGCTTTGTGGCAGGATGCAAAGGGTATTGGTTGGCGGGTGTTTTTGTAACTGGAAGGCTGTTACCAGTGAGGTCCTGCAGGGTTCAGTATTCAGTCCCTTGTTTTTTGTCATTTATGTTAATGATTTAGACTCAAATGCAAGGGCATGATAAATAAGTTTGCATTGATAAAAAAATTGGCCATGTGGTTGACAGTAAGGAAGAATGCAGGAAGATATAGATGCTCTGGTCAGTTGGGCAGAAAGGTGCATAATGGAGTGTGAGAAGTGTGAGATAATGCATTTTGGGAGGTGAAAGACTGAAATACACAATAAATAGGAGGACACTGGGTAGTGTTGAGGAACAGAGGGACCTTAAAATGTATATCCACGGACCTTTAAAGGTGGCAGAACAGATCAGTAACGTTGTTAAGAAGGCATGTGGCATACTTTCCTTTATTAGCTGAAGCATAATCAGGAAGTTATGCTAGAACTGTATACAAGAATAGTTGGACCAGAGTTTGAGTACTTTGTACAGTTCTGGTCATCCCATTACAGGAAAAATGTACTTGCATTGGTGAGGGTGCAGAGGAGATATACGAGGATATTGCCAGGACTGAAAAATTTAGGCTCTGGAGGAAGACTCGATAGGGTTACTTCCTTTGGAGCATCATTATTGAGAGGTTGGGAAGACTAGTAAAAGAATCATAAAAGTGTAAGGAACACAGGTGCAACTTCTAACTCCTGCTTCTAATGCACTGAATGTTTCTTTGGCACTGGTTCACTGAGACTGCACTAACTTGCTGCAGTTTTAACACCTTGCTTTTGTAAAAAAGCAAAGAATTTCTACCCAACCATGAAGCCTTTATGATTTTTTTAAAAACTGCACCACATAGGGCAAAGTGGGAAGCAGATTAACAAATATATAGATAACAATTTGGCCTGTAGGAGCAATAATTGTTTGAAAGATTACTCACAGCCAGAGTTAAACTGTCCTTTTTTAACTTATCCCCTCAGGTCCAAATGCTATTTCCGTCAGTTTGTCTCCAATGGGCAAGTACGTGATGGTTGGCCTGGCATCCCGGCGCATCCTGCTGCACCCCTCCACTGAACATATGGTGGCACAAGTCTTCCGATTGCAGCAACCCCATGGTGGAGAAACCTCAATGAGGGTGAGTTTTACTATGTTAGCTATCTAATGCTTTGTTGCCAGCAGGTAAAACTGCAGGGGGTCTTATTATGTTCTGACAACAGCAATTTTTAATATATTGATTGACTAGCTTGTCTGTTGTAGCAGTTATGCTTTTGTTCAAGTTATTGCTGAATTCTTACCAGTGAAAGATTGAGCAGCTTTTCCTGTGTGTTAGCCAATGTAGCAACTCAACACCTGTGTTCTCTTTGTAAACTTCACAAAATATGTAACTGGTAAAGCATATTAGTTCATAATGCTAGTTAGAGTACTTTTGAAGTGTAGTTACTGTTGTGACATTAGACTTAAAGTGCTTAATTGACTGTAAAGTGAATTGGGACACCCTGTGGCCATGAAAGGCTATGTAAGTGCAAGTTTTGCTTTCTAAAAAATGCAAGTCTTCTGTGATGGTGGTGACATTGAAGAGACCAAGTTTGATAATCCGTTTAGCACTTCTGGCTGAAGCTAGTAGAAAACACTTCAGCCTTATCACAATTATCTGTTATGATTGAGAATGAGCCTCCTCCTCCTCCCATTAGTTATTTAATTGTCCATTGTAGATCATTGACTATTTCAGCCCAACATGTCCGTCCTAGCTCTTTGAAATAGCTATCCAGTTAGTCCCACTCCCTTGCTCGTTCCCATTTCCCTACAGCAACAACTCCTATTTTATAGCACTTTTAGTGTCAAGAAACACCCCAACAAGCTTCACAGAAGCATTATAAGTATTGGCACCAAGCCACAGAAGGAGATGTTATGTCAGATTACCTAAAGCTTGGTCAAAGAGGTAGATTTTAAGGAGTGTATTAAAGGAGGAAAGCAAGAGGGATGGGTGTATGGGGTTAGTTCCAGAGCTTGGGCCAAGGCAACTGAAGGCATGACCCCCGGTGATGGAGCAGTTAAAATTGGAGATGCGCAGAGGCCAGAATTAAAGGAGCACTGAAATCTCAGAGGGTTGTGGGGCTGGAGAAGATTACAGAAATGAGGAGGGATGAGGCCATGGAGGGATTTGAAAACAAAGATGAGAATTTTAAAATCAAGATATTGTTTAACTGAGAGCTAAGGTAGGTCAGCGGGCACAGGGCTGAAAGGGGAACAGGGCTTGGATGTGAGTTAAGACACAGGCAGCAGTGTTTTGGATGGAGGGTAGAATGCAGGAGGCTCTTGGAATAGTCTATTATTAAGTGAATAATAATGAGGGCTTCAGCTGCAGATGAGCTGAAACATCGGACAGTGTTAAGGAGGTGGAAATAGGCTATCTTAGTGATGGCACAAATGGGAGGTCAGAGACTCATCTCGGAATCAAATGTGACATCAGGATTGTAAATCGACTGGGAGGGATGGAGTTAGTAGCTAGGGAATGGAATTTGAAGCAGGGATCGAAAATAATGGCTTCAGTTTTCCTGGTATTTCCCCCCATCCAGTTCCGGATGTTGGATAAGCAGCTATATTTACAGGTATTTTTAATTCTAGGATTTTAACTACAGAACTAAAAATAAAAGAAATGTAACTGATTCTTATGCTTCTTGAGTGTAGTTGGAGTTGCACTCATCCAGGCAAATGAAGAGCATTCCATTGTGCTCCTGACTTGTGCCTTGTAGATGGTGGACAGGATTTGGGGAGTCAAGACATGAGATATTCTCCACAGAATTCCCACCCTCTGACCTGCTCTTGTAGCCACAGTAATTATATGGCTGGTCCAGTTCAGTTTCTGGTCAATAGTAATCTCCAAGAAGCTGATAATGGGGAATTCAGCGATGGTAATGCTACTGAACATCAAGGGGAGATGGTTGGATTCTCTCTTGTTGGAGATGTTCATTGCCCGGCACTTGTGTGGCACAAATGTTACTTACCACTTGTCAGCCCAAGCCTGAATGTAGTCAAGGTTTGCAGCATATGGGCATGAGCTGCTTCAGTATCTGAGGAGTCGTGAATGGTGTTGTACATTGTGCAATCATCCAGAAACATCCCCACTTCTGACCTCATAACGGAGGGAAGGTCATTGATGAAGCAGCTGAAGATGATTGGGCCAAGGACACTACCCTGAGGAACTCCTGCAGTGATGACCTGGGACTGAGATGATTGACCTCCAACAACCACAACAATCTTCCTTTGTGCTGGATATGATTCCAACCAGTAGAGAATTTTCGTCCTGATTTCCATTGACTCCAGTTTTGCCAGGGCTCTTTGATGCCACACTTGGTCAAATGCTGCCTTGACTTAAAGGGCAGTCACTTACACATCACCTCTTGAGTTCAGCTCTATTTTTTATGTATTCCACTGCCTTGTTCACCTTCCCTAAATGCATTTTGTGATGTCCTTTGACTTGGAAGCAGTAAAGTAAGGAAAATTTTTAACTTTAAAATGTCTGCGGAACCTATAATTTTTTTTTAAGAATGTTTGAAAACTTTTAAGAGCTTACACCATTTGTAACCGAATCAATTATAATTTTATTGGATAACAAGAAATACTGGTCCATGTGACCTGGCGACTTTTTATGTGGAAGCAATACCAACAGGAAAGAAGTTAAGACAGAAGCCATGTGGCCAGACACAAAGAAGAGCTGCAGACATAGGGGAGAACAGATAAGGTTCCATTTACAAGGAGCTGTGTGTAGGTGTAATACAATTAAACAGGACAGAAATCCAAAGACAGATTAGTGCAGGGATTGAGAATCGGACAATTTTACTGCTGCTCCAGTTTTGCCAGAACCGACCAGACCGTTTAACGGGGTTTATTAAACTGATTGGATAAAAAGGTCTCTGGTAAATCTGTGCCATCAAGAATATGATCATGGAGGTTTTGTAGGAGTGTGCCCCTTGGATGATGACCTTCTCTGGAAACCTTGGACGGAATAAAGCTGCCAATGAACGTGATTCAAGGGCCAAATCAATTTAAAAGGAAGGTGAGAGATCCAATGTAACAGAAGCGAGTTAGAGAACTTTGAAACTGTATGTTGTGCCACCCATCTGAGATGGCTTATGAGAGTGCTTGTTGTTGTGTAAGAAGTATTTTTGTTGTATCGACCATTTAGAGCGAAATTTATCTTTTTATTTGAAGTGTTATGTGCCTGTTAATTCATGTTTAACTTATGTTGTTTCTATTTTATGTTGAAGTAAAAGCTACAAAAAGTGGAATCTTATTGGTAATTTCTTCATTTGGCAGTCATTCAGTAAATTTGGTTGCTGTGGTTTCCAGTTCCCCCATGGGGATCGTAACAATTACCCCCTGTTTCTCCAGATTAAACTCCGTTTGTCGCTGTTCCACCCAGCTAACTAGGCCATTGACCTTCCTGCAATTTTCCTACAGCTTGCTTCTTTATCAACTACACAACCAATTTTAGTATCGTCTGCAGGTTTCTTAATCATGCCCCCTACATTCAAATCCAAATGATTGATGTACATTAAAAAGGACCAAGTGCTGAGTCCAGAATTAACAGGAACAGGTAGGGTAGGTTGGGAGAAACTGCTCACTTGATTGTAGACTCTAAGACTAGAGAACATAATCAAAACTTTAGAGCCAGGCCATTCAGGAGTGAAATTAAGAAACATTTCTACTTGTAGAGGGAGGTAGAAGTTTGGAATTCTCTTCTGCAAACAGCATTGATTCCAGAATAATTATAAATTTGAGATTGATAGACATTTGTTAACCAAATATATTAAGGCATAAAGAGAGATTTGCATTCACAACTTTCACAACTACCAGACATCTCAAAGCACTTTTCAGCAACCTTTGAAGTGTAGCCACTGTTGTAATGTTTGAAAGATATGGGGCAAAGGCAGATATGTGGAAATCAGCCATAATCTCACTGAATGGCAAAACAGGTTAAAGGGGCTAAATAGCCTACGGTTCATGGACTCCCAAGATTCCTGCCCCTTTTGCGGTCTTATGAGGTCTGTGGACCATGTATACATACGATGTTGTAGGTTGCATTCCCTCTTCAGTTATTTAAAAATCCTTTTATTGATGTTTTGTTTGCACTTCAGTCCCACGCTCCTGATCTACAGGAGGGAGTCCGGGGAGTAGGAGGACCTCCTCGTGAACCTGCTCCTGGGCCTGGCCAAGTTGGCCATAAACAGGTCTAGGCAGCGGGCGATTGAGGGAGTCTTCCGATCCGACTGTCTGCCCCTCTTTCGCAGCTACGTTTGCGGCCGGGTGGCCCTAGAGAAGGAGCGTGTGGTGTCTGCTGACACCATCAAGGCCTTCCATGCTCTGTGGGCACCGCGGGAACTGGGGTGCTTTATCGACCCTCTTAATCACATTTTGATAGATATTTGTAAGTTTCCTTTAAATTTTGTCTTTGGTTTTGCAGTTCCCTACTTCAGGGGCTGTGTTTGTTTTGTCCCTCATTTTAATAATTTAGCTTAATTAGTTGACTCCAAAAGAGTTAATCCTCCCTAACTGTCCTAAACCTGCCTCTACGTCTTGGTGCTCCCGGGACATCCACAACGGAGGTGAAGGCAGCATGCTGACTGTGTCACCCTATCTGTGATGACTTTGGTGGGCGTCCTCTGGAGGGCTGAGACTTGGAGGGCCCTGACCTGCTTTTAGGGTCCTGCTGTGTAGCAGTGGCACCTTCCTCGGCCTGTGGAGCTAGAGCTGCTGAAGTCACAGGAAGAGAGGAGTCGGATGGGCCGGACACTCTCGGAATCACCAGGATGGATGGACCCGTAGTGTGCATCTGCAGATCCTCCTCCCTGTGGGTGCCTGCGGGCCCCAGGTTGACTCCTTGAGGAGCAGGGATAGCTGGAGTGAGATCGATCTGCCCGGCACCCCTCTCGCGTACACGCTGTTGGTGGCCAACTATGGCATCAGCGATGGAGTTGAGCCCATGCAGGAGTGAAGTCCTGGACCGAGGTCTCCATGGCGACTGCCATCCTACCAGTGTTGATTTTAGCGTGTTGCCATGCCGGCGCTATCACCTCAGCCTGAAGGCGGACGGACTCCCCCATCGTGCCTTGCAATCTAAGGAGTGCAATGGATGTCCCTTCCTTACGTTCCCGAGCTTTTGCAGCTCCAGCAACTGTGACATGACTGAGTCCAGAGGCTCGTCATCTTTCTCGGACTCAGCAATGTTGCGGCCTCCAGCAGTCCTCCGAGTGCCGGACACCTGCCGCTGCCTGCTGTGGATCAGACAGTGCGATGTGTTCAACTGATTGTGATCCCAGGGCTACTCTAAAGCTAGGTCCCATTGAGGTGTATGTCTCTGCGCAGGTGGAGGGTGTGGGAGAGCACTGTGATGGAACTTTAAGGAGGGTGCCTCCAGATTCCTCTTCAGATGTTTCTTCAAGGTTTGATTGGAGGCCCTGGGTCATGGACTCTGTCGGCTGTTTGGCAGATGCCCCTGCGAAAGCAAGAAGAGATATTTAGTGCATGGCAGTGGCCTCTGAAAGAGGACACATCACTCATGGCATAGTCATCTGATGGATGATACACTGCTGGATCCTCACTTGATAGAGCAGCCTCACCGTCATCACAGGATCGGTCCAGATTCTCACTGGCCTGCTGGATGGCTCTGTTTTCAAAGTCCGTGTGGACCTTGATTTCAGGCATTCTGCCGCCAGACTGCGACCCCTCCCTTTTGTTGTGTGCCAGCTTGTCCTGCATGAATAAAGATGGAGAGAGTGTAAGCAGGATGCCTGCCAGACCAGATAATAAGTATGCCTGGCATATGTTGGTGGTAAGTGGTCTCATGGATGGGTTGAGGACAATGATGATGAGTGTGAGAGAGTGAATTGCGATACCCCTTGAACTGGCAGTGAATGAGGACCCTGTGGATGTGTGCTGGGTTTGTGAGTGTGTGAGTTGAGAGTGATGAGAAGAGTGACTTACCCTAATGGAAAAGAGGAGATCACTCATCCTCTTGTGGCACTGAGGAGCTGTCCTCTTTTGAAAGGTGTTGGTACTGACCACCACTGCCACTGCCTCCCAAGCTGGATTGGTCATGTTGCTGTCCATCCTGCCCCCAGAGCAGGACATTCCAGCAGGCCTCCACAGCACCCAAAAGTCACTCAAGAGACCCCTCATTAAGCTGGGGGCTGCAGTCTTCTTCGGTTTCAAGGTCACATCTTCCGTGCAGCAGTGATGAGCTGGAAGCACTGAGATGTGTACTTGCAGCTGGACTTTAAACAAGGCGCTTGGTGTGATGCAGCGGTTGGGCAATGGCAGCCCGCCTTGGAAACAACATGTTTCCTGGGAGCGCATAAATAATGAGGTGGGTTTGAGGCGATACGGCATGAAAACCTGCCATCGTGGCCAGCAGATAAAATATCGTTATATCTAGAGACGGGAGGATTGGTGCAATATGTGCAATTTTAAATAACAACTAAAACAGTTTGTAATGAAAAGTTGTCCATATTTTGCTGGCCTTCAGCTGTCCCAGGAAGGGGAGCATAAATATTGCAAATGTGCTGCTTCTTACTGACTAAAATATGATTTCACAGGAATATATTCAGCAAAGGCAGAACATCAGGGCTGTTGTGTATATAATCAGTCATTCGGTCTTCTATATTGGCAACCTGGCTGGTTCAAAAAGCCAGTAAGTAGCACCTACTGGCATCAAATTTACATGTCGGTTTAGGCAACCTATTCTGTAGAATGAGGCGGCGAATATTTTCGTTGTGAAGTACTAAATAGCTTGCAGCTTCTGTTTGGGTAACCAGGGCTGTGAATAGTAATCCTATTGAACAAGAGTATAATGTATTCCCTCTTGTGTACTCTCCTACCCTCCATTGTTTTGTGTCAACAGTTTCAATCTCAGGATCTGCTCTGTTAGCTCATTTCAGCTGGGGTGGTTTTCAGGAGCAAGAATTTCCATCAGCCCTTCTGCAAGCAGTTTCCACTCCTGATTGCTAGTCATTGACACCTACTGGCGAGCAAATTTGAGAGTGGTATGATAAGAACTGAATTGGTATTGGCTAATATACTTTCTCAATTAAATAGCTTGCTGATACTTTATGGACAGAATTTTCTGCCTGTCAGGCGGATGGGCCTGACCCAATCTCCAGTGAGCAGGGAGCCGATCCCCACCGGAGAAGTGGGCCGTGCCGCCATTTTACGTGGGCGGACCAATTAAGGCCCGCCCAGCGTGACGTCCGGCGGGGAGTGCTATGAGCTTCCTGTGCGGGCAGGATACCCCAAAAGCAAGAGTGCGCTCTTTCACGCATGCGCACAAAAAAGCGTACATCTCCCTGAGGCTAAGTGCTGCCTCAAGGAGATCGCTTACATTTGTAAAAATGTTAAAAATAGAAACAAAAAAATTCCCTAACATGTCCCCTTCATGTGACAATGTCACATGAGATGGGACATGTTCATAATTAACACCATAACTTTTAAAAATTTTAAAACCTTGCATGAAACCTCATCCTGCTGGTGGATGAGGTTTCATGTTTTATCTGTTTGCCTATGGGGCTCCTGGCCTGCCCACCAACCTTAAGGTTGGACGGGCAGGTCCTTTAATTGTTTAAATGGCCCTGTCAATGGCCTCAATTGGCCATTGACAGGTCGGTGGGTGCACAGCTGATTTTGTTGTGCCCCCATCTTCCTGAAAATTTAAATGGGGCAGGATGACATAGAAGGTTCAGCCCGATGTCACCCCACGTCATTTTATGCATCGGTGAGCGGGCCCCACCCCCTGCTCGCCGACAGCAAAATTCTGCCCTATTCATTAATGCCCGGTTCATTAATGACAAATGGTGCCTTCAACAGAGTGCACGTGACACCTCTAGAATCGCAGTCCACCGTACTGAAGACCGAATATTTGCATGAGCGCCTTGTATGGGGTTGGAGGAAATTAATTGTTGGTAGATATTCTCATTGAGTAAGATGAGTTTTTCTTTTGGCAGCATACTCTTCTAAGGAACTCTTTAAGGTAGCAACTGCTCTTTTTGGTGCAAATTTTAGATTTTGTAATCATAAAATTGCCTTGCTCAATGTTACCACTATCAGTATGAAAATCTTCAAACAACTTTTAAATGCTCTCATGTTGTTACTGTGCTGAGTTTTGCGAGAAATTTGACCCAAATTTTATGCCCTGTGCCTCTCCTGGTTGGCTGTCCCATTGTGTCACTTCCTTGAGAGGAAAGCCCACCATATTATAACTTCTGCTGTTCATAACCAGTTTCCAAAACAATTCAGATTCACGTGTGACTTAAATTACATTGAGCGTTTGATTCACTTGCATCGTTGAGGGCTTAGATTGCAATAATAATAGCATTGCCATTTTACAAGGAGGAGATTCAATTGAATTTAATTTCAAACACAGAAACCGCTTGCTTGCAACCCTTTGAGAAAACATCATTACCATTTTAAAATAAAGTTTGTATGAGTGTTCTATGCAGCATAATGCTCCATTTAATTTTTAAAGCAAGCTTTGGATTTAGCAGACCTCATCTTCATATTCCATAATTTTTTCAGTCTTTGGAAATAACTGTGTTTGATAATTGCTTGCCCTTTTTTCAGCTGTTTTTTCAAGCAAAAATCAGTTACTTTAAGTGAATTCCCTATATCATGAAAGAAAACAAGAAAATTACTTTGGAAAGATCCAACAATCAGAAGACAAAAATTGCTGAGAAGACTTCAGTCCTGCATGTTGCTTGAAATTTAAAAATGGAGCCTACATCTCTGTTCAGTGCAAGTGATATGGCATCTCTGACTTGGATCATATACATACTGTTTACTCTACAGCAGTGCCCTGGGAGGCATTGCACCCCATCTGCCCAGATGATGTTTAAAAGCACCCTTAAAAAGCAGCAGTGCTTCTGGCAATTATAAATTGCTGCCAGAAAACACTGTCATATTTTCTGACGGAAAGTACTGAGAGCACCCAGACTGCCCATATAATATAAATCAAAGGTATGGGCCTTTTTTTTTTGTTTGGTCCATACATACTTTATCCAAGGATTGCGCTAAGCACCTAGAAAATAAAGACACTAAGCAACAATGTTGCTGTCACATGAGTGTGTGCATGCACACATTTGGCTGATGCAATGAAAACCAAATCTCAAAATTCCAAGCACCTTCTGCGCCCCACACCCCTGAGATCCCAAAGGCAGAGCCTGCAGCTTCCTCCCATTCATCACCCCCCACCCCCCCACCCCCCCCACCCCGCACCCACCCAAACCAACGCCTGACATAATGTGGGCAGCTTTAAGCTAAATTGCACATCTACATCTCAAAATATTCCTGCAATGTTAAAAGGGGTGCAGGGATTTTAGGACATAAAGTAAATTTTGTGAATTCAATTTCTGATCTTCCAGACAGACATCAGATTTAACAACCTTTCACAAAAAATCATTTTTTAAGATTAAGGTGTAACACAGGAAGCCTTCTAGATTGTTGACACCTTGTCTGAAATTGGTACAGAAAGAATACCAAAAACAATTAAAAGTTGTTAATGTTGCAATATCCCTTTGTGATAAAATCTACTTAAAATATAGTTCAGTAGATGTTATTAAATTCTTCTTGACAACACTCAGCATTAATACACTCTGCATCATTATGACAGAGTTGGAGCCCACTGACAGCTATTATAACCAGAATATTAAAATACGACAATATATTTCAAAATATCACATTGAATTCAAAACTATAACTTAATCTTTCAGTTTATGTTTGCGGGTTATGAATGCTCAGAATATCATCTTTTATATTGTTCCCAAGAATCTGTTATACAGAGCATGCTACTTTCCTATTAATGTGGTATGAATTAACACCCTATGGTTATTTTGGTCAAATCCCATGGCACATTTGTGCTTAAGTTTAAATCATATGATTTGCACTGATCATGGAAGCCTGCCATTTGGAAATAACAAAGTAAAATTCTCTTTGACATAAAATATAATTTTTCCATAAAGTAGATAGCCCTGCAGTAGATTGAAGTGTATTTCCAGCCATGTCCTTTGTAGGCTTCAATTGGAACAAAAGGATGCTGTCTTGTGGATTTGGTCAGCTGGGCAGATGCCACCTGCAGTACCATAATCCTTCATCATAGCAGTTTATAACCTCACCTGAGCACCTTCCTGAGTTTCTGTCTAATGCTGCACTCTAGCCTGTGTCTTATTCTCAGGTGCGTTTGGTTCATTCCCCTCTTGTTTGAAAATTAGAACTTTTCTGAGCAACCAGTTGCCTTCCATAATATTTTAAGAGGCAGGGGGAAACATGTTCTCAAATTCTGGGAAAAATTGTTCTCAGTAAGCTACACAGCTGTGCAAGGCCCCTTGCTTTGTAGTGGGGCAAAAAGAATTCAAAGGCTGCTTGCTGAAACAAATCATTCTCCCACTCCAAAAAATTTAAAGGAACACTGGCGGCTGGGCAAATTGATATGGCACTTCAGAAAGTGCACTGGCTTTGTAAGTAGGGGCATTGAGCACAATAATAAGGAAGATGTGCAAAACCACTGATTAGAACTGAGCTAGAGTATTGCATACAATTCTGGGCACCATATTTTAGGAAGGATTTCAATGTTCTGGAAAGGCTAAGAGGTTTGCTAGCATAGTGTCAAAAATCAAGAAGTTCAGTAATATGCAGAAGATTGAGGAAGTTGTGATTGTTCGCCTCAGAGCTAAAAAAATTCAAAATTGTGAGCAGTTTTGGTATCAAGAATGACAGAATTGTTACAGCAAAAAGGAGGCCATTCAGCCCGTCGTATTTGGCTGGCTGGCTGTCTGCTGGAGCAATTTACCTAGTGCCACTCCCCTACCTTCTCTCCGTAGCCCTGCAGATTCTTCCTTTTCTGATAACAGCCTAATTCACCCTTGAATGTCTCAGTCGAACCTGCTTCCACCATACATTCAAGCAGTGCATTCTAGACCCTAACCACTCACTGCATAAACAACGTTTTTTTTCTCGTGTCACCATTGTTGCTTTTATTATCTTAAATCTGTGCCCTCTTGTTCTCGATCCTTCCGTGAATGGGAACAGCTTTTCCCTATCTGCTCTGTCCAACCTCTCATGATTTTGAATATCGCTATTTATGTCACTGAAATTTCCTGTCCATGGGACCATTCTTGTGAAATTTTTCTGCACTCTATCTAATACCTTCACATCTTTCATAAAGTATGGCACCCAGAACTAGATGCAATATTCCAATTGAGGCCAAACCAGTGTTTTAAACTAGTTTAACATGACTTGCTTTTATACTCTATGCCCTATTAATAGAGCCTACGATGTGCCATGCTTTATCAACTCTCTCAACGTGCCATGCCACTTTTAATGATGTATACACATATATACCCAGGTCCCTCTGCTCCTGTACCATCATTAGAATTGTACTCTTTATACGTGCTTTCCAACAAAATTAATCACTTCACATTTTTCTGCATTGAATTTTATCTACCACATCTCCGCCCATACCATCAACCTGTCTGTGTCCTTTTGAAGTTCTCACAGTTCACAGCACTCCCAAGCTTTGTATAATCCACAAATTTTGAAATTGTGCTCTGAACATAAAGGTCTAGGTCATTAATATATATCAGGAAGAGCAAGAGTCCAAACACCGGCCCCTGGGGAACTCCACTACAACTTTCCTCCAGCCCAACAAACATCCTTTAACCATTAGTCTCTGTTTCCTGTCACTCGGCCAATTTCGTATCCATGTTGCTACTGTCCCTTTTATTCCATGAGCTATAACTTTTCCTATAAGTCTGTTGTACGACACTTTATCTAATACCTTTTGGAAATCTATATACACCACATCAACAGCATTAACCATCAATCTTCTCTGTTACCGCATCAAAAAACTCCAGCAAATTAGTTAAACATGATTTGCACTTAAAAAAATCTGTGGTAGTTTTCCTTAGTTAATGCACATTTGCCCAAGTGACTATTAATTTTGTACGGAATTATCGTTCCTCGAAGCTTCTCCGCCACCAAGGTTAAACTGTGTAATATTTGCAATTTTCCAGTCCTCTGGGACCACCTCTGACTCTGAGGAAGACTAGATAATTCTGAAGGGTTCCTCCGTAATTTCCACACTCCCCTCCTTCAGAATCCTTGGATGCATCCCAGCTGGTCCTGGTGTCTTATCAACTGTACAGCCAGCCTATCCAATACCTTCTCCTTATCAATTTTGGCCAAGTAAATAATGAGTAATTGTTTTCTCCGGCAAGTGAGTTGGTAACAAGAGTAGATAAAATAACTATAAGAGAAATGGAAAATATCTTCACACAGAAGCTTGTTAAGATATGGAACACATTGCCTGAAAGTGTTGTGGAATTGGATTCCATGCTAACTTATCAAGAGGAATTGGACATGTTTTTGAAGAGTACTGTGTTAAAATTAAGTGAGGAGCGGTTGATTGGCTCCTCCCTTTTTCCACCTCTCATTTGACCACAACAAGGTTTTTTTTAAAAGGATATGCTGGCCAATTCACTGGATCTTTAACTATTAATGTGCTGTGACTATAAAAGAGCAGTTTATTTGAGTTTTAATAAAGAAAAGAGAAATAGTATTTATTGTACTTAATCCGGTCTAAGAAAAATAATAAAAACACTTAGACTTTTTCACACACAAACACACATGCTCCAAATTCATGCACACTCAGATTACAGAGTGGAAGAATATATTAAGCAATTTAAGGTCCAGTAAAATTAGGGAGGTATATGGTTCTTGATGGTTGATGACTTGGTTGGCTTCAGGCTGAACTCAGTCATTCTGGCTCAGTATCAAGGTGGTTTAAAGCTGACTTCTTCTGAAAATAGTAGCTGCGGGGTTATATTTTTTTAAGTTGCTGTCTGCAGCATATGGAGAGTCAAAAACAGCAGACAGGGTTTAAGACATGCAGGTTGTCAGGGGAGAGGGAGACACACGCAGGGATCTTGATTCTTCAGTGTTCTCATGCTTGTGCTGATCTGCAGTGAAAACAAGATCTTAAACACATGAAAGGTTAGCAGTCTTGTCACATGACCCTCTCCAACAGTTCAGTGACCCACATATGGTCATTGCTAGTGTACTCCCATTGTAACTTGATTCGATTATGGCTGGGAATTCCTCTCTTAGCCAAAGTCCTTTGAATGAAGCAATAACAGCTAATTTGGGTTTGTCTTCACCCAGTTGAGCACCCAGGTGATTGGATGCTTTGCAAATGAATTGGAGTTGATCCCCATTCATACTACTTTAAGGCACTTGTTCCTAGTAAGGCTTTGCAGACAAGTTGGCTCCACTTGATGGCCTTGGAATGTAGAAGGTGCAGTGACACAAATTTGCAGCCATCCTTGACTGAAAGTTACTGGAATGTGGCTTTATTCTTTCTAAAAATTCAGTTAGTGGTTTCCAGCCTGTAAATGCATAAGATCATTTTTATCATAAAGCATGGTTTCACAGGAACTGATTTGCAGAGGAAAAATTGGGGAGTGGGTCAAATTGCATAGCTATTTCAAAGAGCTGGCATAGGCACAGTTGGCCAAATGGCCGCCTCCTATGCTGTAAGATTCTATGACTTGTTTCAAGGTGGCAATCAGATGGCAGTTTTGTAATTATTCTTAAATATCTATTATTCTCTACATTAGCCATTGACACGAGTGATAGGATTAAATCTGGCAGACCTGATCCTAAAATTGAGATTCCCTCTTAAAAGTGCAAGTTGAACCGGGCAATTCTGAGTTGGTTATTTATTGAAATTTACAGTAACTCTCACACTTAAGCTAAAATAATCTTCATAATATATTTATAAAGCTACTCAAAAGTCAAGTTCTACAACTAAGCACCTAAGTTTAAAAAAAGAAGCCTTGGAACATCCAAGGGATCTACCTGATTGCCATTTTCCTTGGTAGGTGATGCATGTTGTTGCCATCACAGAGGTGTGCACTGTAAAATTTGAACAAGCATATACAGAGGGCTACAAGCCAGAAAAGTGAACAACTGTGCAGTGCTTTATTTAAAATATAAAAGTAAGTTCCAAGAGTACCTAAAACTTAATTGAACAATGTTCCTAGATTTATAAAAACACTAGGTGTTATTAGGTACTTGCTACTAATGTCAGAGCATGGACTTAGCTGAAAATTGGCCCTCAAAGGGTAAAAATCCAATACTGGCCTAACTCATAACTGTAGTGGCAATTGCAGAGCTAGCAAATACTGCATCTGACTGTGTGCTTTTTCTTTCCAAATGCTTTGCGCCTAAAGTTCTAATAAGTTCATTCTTCTAAAGCTGCATAACTGGACAAGCATTTGGGTGTCTGCTCTAATATCTCTTAATATGGTCAGGTTTTGTTTGATAACACTCCTGTGAAACACTTTGGGATGTTTTATTATGCTAAAGACACTTATGAAAATACATGTCACAAGAAGTTAGTATGCAGGTATTGCAGGTAATTAAGAAGGCTAATAGAATGCTAGCCTTTATTATGAGAGGAATTGAGCTTAAAAGTAAGGATGTTATGCTTCAGTTATACAAGGATTGGTGAGACTGTATCTCGAATACTGTGTGCAGTTTTAATCTCAGTTAAGAAAGGATGTAAATGCTTTGGAGGCAGTTCAAAGGAGGTTTACTAGATTGATACCTGGAATGAGTGGATTGTCTTATAAGGAAAGGTTGGACAGACTGGACTTGTTTCCACTGGAGTTTAGAAGAGTGAGGGGTGACTTGACTGAAATATATAGGACCCTGACCAGTATTAACAAGGTAGACATGGAAAGGATGTTTCCTCTTGTGGGTGAGTCCAGATCTAGGGGGCACTGTTTTAAAATTAAGGGTTGACTTTTTAGGACAGAGATGAGGAGAATTTTTTTTTCTCTGAAGGCTGTGCGACTTTAGAACTCTCTGCCAAGAAGGTGGTGGAAATGGGGTCATGGAATGTTTTTAAGGCAGAAATAGACAGATTCTTTTTGGGCAAGGGAATCGAGGATTATCGGGGGTAGATGGGAATGGAGAACTAACAGATCAGCCCTGGTCTTATTGAATGGCGGAGCAGGGTCGAGGGGCCGGATGGTCAACTATTGCTCCTATTTCGTATGTTTGTATGTTGTTGTTGAAATGAGTCCAACTCATAAACTAATCAAGAATGGGATCAATTAATGAGACCGCTATTTAAAGAAAATGGAAAAGAAATTTTATTGTAAGGGGTGAGGGAACCTGGGTTTTTCATATGTTTGTACAGGCTGAAGATCTTTTTTATTCATTCAAAGGATGTGGGCTTCATTGGCTAGGCGTTTATTGCCCATCCCTAACTGCCTTTAAGAAGAAAGTGGTGAGGGCTGCCTTCTTGAACAGCTGCAGTCCATGTGGTGTAGGCACATCCATAATGCTGTTAGGGAGGGAGTTCCAGGATTTTGACCCAGCGACAGTGATATATTTCCAAGTCAGGATGATGAGTGGCTTGGAGGGGAACTTCAAGATGGTGGTGTCCCCATGTATCTGCTGCCCTTGTCCTAGTTGGTAGTTGTCATGGGTTTGGGAAGTACTGTCTGAGGAGCCTTGGTGAGTTTCTGCAGTGAACTTGTAGATGGTACACACTGCTGCTACTGTGTGTTGGTGGTTATGTGCAAAATGGTCTTTCGTTGTTTATCCTATATGGGGATTCAACAGCAGGAGCTGGCAACACATGATTGTCTTGTTGGCTGCCGTTAGAAATACAAACTCTGATTTGCCTTGTCTAGTAGCAGTGGTAGTTAATTTTTCTATGGATTCTTCAGGTCTGATGTAGTACAGCACTGAGTAGAAAAGCAAGTTGGAGTCAATAGCAAGGGAATGGAGTTTGAAAAGTTGGAGAGTGCAGATCCTCATAATTTCTGGATTTTTGTGATGCAGTTTGAAGTGGGCAAAACAGAGATATATCAATATAAATGATTGTGATGCTGCTTTGCACTGCTTGTGATGTGAAATGGTGTACAGAACAGTTTTGTTGTGAAAGCTAGGTACAAAGAACATTTCTATCCTTTGTGAAGCCTTTCCTTGGAGAACTTATTTTTGAGCAGCACGTTTGTTTGGTCATGAAGCTGTCAAACAGAATAATGTAATAAAAACAAAAAAACTGCGGATGCTGGAAATCCAAAACAAAAACAGAATTACCTGAAAAAACTCAGCAGGTCTGGCAGCATCGGCGGAGAAGAAAAGAGTTGACGTTTCGAGTCCTCATGACCCTTCGACAGAACTTGAGTTCGAGTCCAAGAAAGAGTTGAAATATAAGCTGGTTTAAGGTGGGGGGGGTGGGGGGCGCGGGGCGGGGGGCGGAGAGAGAGAGAGAAATAGGGGGATGGTGTGTTTGTCGGGACAAACAAGCAGTGATAGAAGCAGATCATCAAAAGATGTCAACAACAATAGAACAAAAGAACACATAGGTGTTAAAGTTGGTGATATTATCTAAACGAATGTGCTAATTAAGAATGGATGGTAGGGCACTCAAGGTATAGCTCTAGTGGGGGTGGGGAGAGCATAAAAGATTTTAAGATATTTAAAAATAATGGAAATAGGTGGGAAAAGAAAAATCTATATAATTTATTGGAAAAAAAAAGAAGGGGGAAACAGAAAGGGGGTGGGGATGGGGGAGGGAGCTCACGACCTAAAGTTGTTGAATTCAATATTCAGTCCGGAAGGCTGTAAAGTGCCTAGTCGGAAGATGAGGTGTTGTTCCTCCAGTTTGCATTGGGCTTCACTGGAACAATGCAGCAAGCCAAGGACAGACGTGGGCAAGAGAGCAGGGTGGAGTGTTAAAATGGCAAGCAACAGGGAGGTTTGGGTCATTCTTGCGGACAGACCGCAGGTGTTCTGCAAAGCGGTCGCCCAGTTTACGTTTGGTCTCTCCAATGTAGAGGAGACCACATTGGGAGCAACGACTGCAGTAGATTAAGTTGGGGGAAATGCAAGTGAAATGCTGCTTCACTTGACAGGAGTGTTTGGCCGTCAGAATAATGTGTTTTTTTTGCCTTTTGAGCCCTGAAACTTTAGCTCTTAATCCATCTGAAGGAAGGCAGATAAAAAAGTTTCCAAGATTCAGAAAGAAATTGCCCCTTCGACACTCCTATTCTTGGAAATGTTCAAATGTTGTGTGCATTTTCTACTTGCATTTCTAAAATCTACATGTTTCCATAAATCACTAAGGCTGGTTATTGTGTGATACAATTGAAAAACTGTTGTAAAAGGATGCTAATTTTCTAAATTCCAACTTTCTCTAACTGAAAGTAGTTGTATACCTACCTCTATCTTTGTGTAAGAATGCCGCTGCGGTCCTTAGAGTAACTCAGAGTTTCAATTTAGTTTGTAGTAATCATATAAATGCCACAAAATTCATGCTAATTCCTAGATATATATAATGGGTCCGCTAAGGTTATAGTAATGACTTGTGTATTTGGCTCAGGGCTAAGTCCTCCATAGCCTTCAGCTGTTTGTGTTGCTCCTAAAACAAAATTTATTTTTGTAAAAAAAAGCTTTTTGCTCTGACAGTTTTCATTCTGGTTTCTGTTTTAAGTCTTTTTTGGGAGGGGTGAAGCAGTAAATCACTTGTATTTTCACTTCCTGAATTTTTGTTTCAGTTATTGTTATCATGCAGTCATGTTCATGTGTTTGATTTGCATAGTTAACTCAGTCTGTTGGTTTTGTGATGGTGCATACAGAATCTGCATTATCGCTGCTAAGCAATGGAATGTGCCTGTATTTTATATCAGCCTGAGCAAGATGCAGCACAGGATCAATTTCTTTGCTCTCTAACTTTGATATTGAACATATACAGTCCTCTATATGTTTACTCCACCTCCCTTCCTACCCTATCCATACAATTACAAGATGTGACTTGCTCTAACAATAAATGTGAGGAGTTCATGGACTTCTTGGTCACTAAAATCGAGACTATCTGATCAGCTGCCTCTGTCAAGTCCCTCCATTCAACTAATCCATTAGACCAACTCTGGCTGCAGCCAGACCGGGCTGTCTGTTCCAGGATAGACTTTCTGTTTGTGTCCCAAGCATTCATGGTCAGATCCACTGACATCAGGCTAGTAATCTTCTCTGACCACTGCCTCCTGCTGGTCAGCTATCACTTACAGGAAGACCAGAGAGTTGACAGGGCAACATGGAAGCTGAATGTGAAACTATTGACCCCAAAGGACATTGAGGAACTCAAAAGGCGTTACAGACGTTGGAGAATTGTGAAACTGCTCTTTGAGCCCCCGATGCACAGGATGGGAAGTGACCAAGGCAAACATCGAGGCTTTTAACCCTCAAACGTGTCCAGAAGGTGAGAGAGACGGGGGAAATGCCCCAACCCCAGAAAAACATGCAAAATCTGGTCTTGCTGCAGTCAATGGGGGTTGATGTTGAGGAGGATCTCTAAGAAGTGAGGAGCCAGCAAGCCTCGCTCTTTACTTCAGAGGCCTCCGTGGTCATTTTCGGGTTCAGAATATGCTCCGTGGAGCAGCATGAGATGTGCTCGCATTTCTTCTTCCAAAAGATACACGCACGCACACAGACACAAACAGCCATGTGATCAGCAGCCTGAAGGAAGTAGACAGCTCCGTAGAGTCATCGCAGCCTGACATAAGAAGAATCAGCAAATCCTTTTACGCTGGATTGTATGAGACGAAGCCCACAGACAGCACAGCCTCCCAGTCCTTCCTATCCTCTATCATAGACAACAGCGAACGGGAGAATCTAGACAAACCGCTGTCAAGTCCTTCGAGGCAGGTAAAGCTCAACGGAAGCGACAGCTTACCAACTACTATATTACCAGAACTATATTAGGCTCTGTGTGACAGGTTCAGCCCAGACCTGCTGGAAGTGTACCAAAGTATGCTTCTGGCCGGCAGCATGTCAGAACCCATGAGTAAAGGCATCATCACCATCATCTACAAGCAGAAAGGTGAAGTGGATGAAATTATGAATTGGCGACTCATCTCACTGCTGAATGTGGACACAAAATTTTGGCCAAGGTCATTGCCAATTGGCTCAATTCTGCTCTGGAGTTGGTAATCCACCCTGACCAATCCTGTGCTGTACCCAGCAGAAAGATATCTGATAGCCTCGCTCTACTCAGGGATACGATTGCCAATATGCAGGACAGGGAGGTGAACACCTGCCTCATCAGCCTGGAGCAGGAGAAGGCCTTTGGCAAAATATCGCACATGATGGATGCGCTCTCCAAAATGGGGTTTGGGGAGGCAATCTGCAGTTGGATCCAGCTGCTCTACACAAACATCAATAGAGCAGTTTCAATCAATGAGTGGGAATCGGAAAGCTTCCTGATCAAATCTGGAGTCAGGCAGGGCTGCCCTCTCTCCCCTGTCCTCTTTGTGCATTGCATGGAGCCTTTTGCCGAGTCCATCAGGAAGGATTCAAGCATAAGAGGAATGACAATCCCTATTGGCAGAGGCGTGCAGGGTAAGGCCTCCCTATACACGGAGTATGCTTCCATCTTCTGCTCTGGTCCATTGTTGGTGTGTAGACTCATGAGCATCTGAGACCAGTTTGAACTGGCCTCGGGAACCAAAGTGAATCGCAACAAGAGAGAGGCCATGTTCTCTGGGAATTGGGTAGACCAATCATTTGTCCACTTCACTGTCAAGTCAGGCTGCCTGAATGGGGATATGGTTCAGAGAGGCTGGGTTGTGCATCAAAAAATGGGAGGAGCATATGGCCATGGTGAGGCAAAAGTTGGGCATGTGCTGCATTGCCACTGTGGGTAAGAAACTGGTCATCAGGTGTGAGGTGCTCTCGGTGTTGCTGAATGTGGCGTTGGTGTGGCCCATACCTTGATCCTGCACTGCAGCGGTTACCCTCTTTTACTTTATCTTGAGGTCAAAGATAGATCATGTCCGCAGGGACACAGCATGAAAAGCTGTAGATAGAGTGGGGAGAAATGTACTCAATGTCACCCTCATCTTATGGCCATCATTGTGTGCAGCTGCATCAAACTGTACGTCGACCATCGGTACGTAAGCACGAAGTGTCACTATGTGCTGAGGTTCTACCTGTTCCTGATATTGGGAAGGATGGGTCTGGCCATGTTGCCACGGAATGCCCCAAGTAGTTGGACTGTGCTGTATCACCTGTCCCTCATGGAAAAGTTTGTGCAGAAAAATACCTTTGACCGTAAGTCAAAGACAGTGCTCTGCACATAATGTCCTCGAGGCCCTGAGGGGAAAGGAGATGGTGGCTCCTGTCGGATGGTCGGAGCAGAGTATCAAAGTCATTTGGCAGAATGCTTCATTGCCACATCTACAGGTTCCCCTTTATCTACCTTGCATGTTTCTTCCTCTAAAAACTCAAGTAAATTAATTAAGCGCTATTTCCCTTGATGGTAATTGTAGTGTGGGGGATATGCTGGGCCATGAAGTTACAAATTCTGGTTGAAAACAATTCTCCTGTTGTTGGTGGCCACAGCACCTCATGGATGTCCAGTTTTTTGCTAGATCTGTTCAAAATCTATCCCACTTAGCACAGTGGTAGTACCACACCATGTGATAGAGGGTACTTTCAATGTGAGGGCAGAACATCATCTCTACAAGGACTGTGTGGTAGTCACTCCTACCAATACTGTCATGGACAGATGCATTTGTGACTGGTAGATTGGTGAGGACAAGGTCAAGTAGGTTTTCCCTTTGTTGGTTCCCTCATCACCTGCCATAGACACAGTCTAGCAGCTGTGTCCTTTAAGACTTGGCTAGCTCAGTGGTGCTACTGAGCCACTCTTGGTGATGAATATTGAAGTGCCCCAGCCAGACTACATTCTGTTTCCTTGCCACCCTTGGTGCTTTTTCCAATGTTGTTTAACCATGAAGGAGCACTGATTCATCACCTGAGGGGTAGGGTGGTGGTGGTGCGGTAGGTGGTAACCAGAAGGAAGTTTCCTTGCCCATGTTTGACCTGATACTATGAAACTTCATGGGATCCAGAGTCAACGTTGAGGACTCCCAGGGCAACTCCCTCCCAACTGTATACATCCCTGCCACTATCTCTGCTGGGTCTGTCCTGCCAAGAGGGCCAGGACATACTCAGGGATGGTGATGGTGGTGTCTGGGATTTGGTCTTTAAGGGTATGATTCAGTGAGCATGACCATGTCAGCCTGTTGCTTGACTAGCCTGTGGGACTAATCTCCCAATTTTGGTAAGGAAGACTTTGCAGGGTCGACAGGACTGGGAATGCAGTTGTCGTTTCCGGTGCTCAGGCTGATGCCAGGTGGCCCATCTCATTCCTTTTCGACTTTGTAACAGTTTGATACAACTGAGTGGCATGCAGGGCCATTTCAGAGGTAGTTTAAAAGTCAACCATATTGCTGTGGATCTGGAGTTACATGTAGTCCAGACCAGATAAGGACAGTAGATTTCCTTCCCTAAAGGACATTACTGAACTAGATGAGTTTTTATGGTAATCAACAATGGCTTTTAATTCCAGATTTATTAATTGAATTTAAATTCCATCAGTTGGCATGGTGGGATTTGAACCTGTCTCCCCAGAGCATTAGCCTGAGCCTCTGCATTACTAGTACAGTGAAATTTCCACTATGCCACTGTCTCCCCCTAATTCAAATCTAATTTATTCTATTATCATGACCACCAAGGCAAAACTTTCAGTTATTATCTTAGTATTCACCCAATGTTGACTGAACCCAGATAAATATTATATTAAATATTATGTTGGATTTGAGTTTGTTCACATATTTTGACATACCATACTGACATTTTTCGGAGATCGTGTCTGTTTTCCCCTTGTTTTTCTGAATAAACTCTTTCTTTCATTAATGTATATGTTGAAAGGCATATTGAATTATGGTCTATTTAAATTACCCAGGTAGAAGACAGCATTAAGCACATGTTTGAAAACATTTTCTTAGATGATTTGAATTCAAAAAACGCTTGTATATTGTTGTCAGGGCTGAGCAATTGCTTCCTGTCATTCTCCTCTTCATAGCATGTGCTTAATTATTCTTTGCGGCTTTAGGAAAAATAAACTTTTTTATTAGATAAAAGCAAAATACTGTGGATGCTGGAAACGTTAACTCTATTTCTCTCTCCACAGATGCTGTCAGACCTGCTGAGTTTTTCCAGCATTTTATGGTTTTATTTTAAACTTTTGTGTTACTTTTTTCAAGACTTTTCTCAGTGTTTTATGGTGATTTGCTAGTCCAACCAGTTGAACCTGGGATCTGTAATTTGTGACTGAGAGCCGCTGCTCATGTGGAGCAAGCTGTAAAAGGATGCTTGCAGGGGGAAGAAGGACATTCAAAGATAAGCAGAGAGGGAGAATGAGAGAGGTACAGTAGGAAACATCTGCCAAAAGAGGAAGGGTAGAAAATGAAGGAGATTAGTCCATCTGCAATGACATTGGAAGATAATTTCCAGGAGTGGGACTTGAGACTTATAAAATAGTAATTGTAAGTTCCTGTTGTAAGTCCAACGGGGCGATGTAAATCTGCATCACACTTAGATACGGACAGTGACTGATAATTGATTCTGAGTGTGCTGCCTAATCTGTGATAAGTCACTGTGTGTAAAATGCAACAGCCAAGCATTGTTCAGTGTGGATTCCAGAACATGCTGCCAAAGACAGTGTAGGAACCAAATACTTGATGTAAGTGGGGCAACAAATCTATCAATTTTTATGAAGCGGTGGCCTATTATCCACTCTAATAAAATCAGAAAATGCTGGACAAAACTCAGCAGGCCTGGCAATACCTGTGAAAAGAGAACAAAGAGTTAATGTTTCGAGTCCAATATTTCTCTTCTTCGGAACTGGAGAGAGGTAAAAGTGTGATGTGTTTTATGCTGCTCAAAAAGATGTGAAGGGCAGGTGGAGCAAAATAGGAGGTCCAGGGTAGATTAGAGAGGAGGAGAAATTAAATGTCAATGATATCATGGAACACAAGACAAAGGGAGTGGTAATGATAGTATTGATTAAAGCTTTCATTCAGAGAAGGTGTTAATAGCAGAATAAAGGTCAGTACTGCCTGAAAGCAAAATAGCTGAATGTGTTAATGGAAGAAAAAGGGTCAGCACTAAAAACAGAAACGTGAGAACAAGATACAGACTTTTAACTTGTCTCACTTCTTCCAAATAAGAGATATGACTATGGGTACCTGCACAGGAACCTAGTTATGCCTGCCTTTTTGTGGGGTTAGTTGTGGTTTTTGTAGAACATTCCTTGTTACAACCTACTCAGGCCCTCTCCCACAACTCCTTTTCTGGCACATAATTGACTGTATTGACGCCGCTTCATTCTCTCGTCTGGATCTGGGAAAAAAAATCAATTTTGCTTCCAGTTTCCACCGCTTTCTCAGCTTCACATGGCCCATAAACGACACTTCCCTTCCCTGCCTTGACTTATCTGTCTCCATTTCTGGTAATAGACTGTCTATAAATATTCATTACAAGCCCAATGACTCCCATAGCTACCTCGACTATACCTCCTCACGCCCTGTTTCCTGTAAGGACTGAATTCCATTTCTCAGTTTCTCTTTCTCCATTGCACCAGTTTTGAATATGCTACCTTCCACAACAGCGCTTCTGACATGCCTTCCTTTTTCCTTAGCCGAGAATATCCCTCTCCCTGCCCCACTGTGGTTGACAGGGTCCTCATCCCTCTCCAACTCATTTCCCACACATGTGCCCTCACCCTTTCCCCTCCCTCCCACACCATGACAGGGTTCCCCTTGTCTTCACTTGCCACCCCACCAGCCTCAGTATTCAAAGGATCATTCTCCGCCATTTCTGCCAACTTCAGCATGCTGCCACCACCAAACACACTTTCTCCTCAACCCCCCTGCCAGCATTCCAAAGAGGATGTTCCCTCTGTAACACCCTGGCCCACTCCTCTATTGCTTCCAGCGCCTCATCACCTTCCCATGCAATTGCAGGAGGTGTAACACCTGCCCCTTTACCTCCTCCCTCTTCACCATCCAAGGCCCCAAACATTCCTTCCAGGTGAAGCAGCCATTTACTTCTTTCAATTTAGTCTACTGTATTTGCTGCTCACAATTTGGACTCCTCTACATTGGGGACACCAAATGTAGACTGGGTGGGTGCTTTGCTTAGTCTGCAAGCATGACCCTGACTTTCCTGTCACTTGCCATTTCAATTCACCATCCTGCTCTCATGCTCATATTTCTGTCCTCAGCTTGCTGAAATGTTCCATTGAAGCCCAATGCAAGCTGGAGGGAGGAACACCTCATCTTCCAATTCGGCACTTTACAGCCTTCTGGACTCAACATAGAGTTTATGGTCTGAAGCTGTTGAACTCCGTCCTCCATTTTGATTTGTATTCTCCCAAGTGCCAGTCTGTATCTTGTTCTCATGTATTTGCTTTCAGACAGCGCTGACCCTTTTTCTGCTATTAACACCTATTTTGGACCAAATCTTTAATCTTTAATATTATCATTCTACTCCCTTTGCCTTGTATTCCATGACATCTTTGTCATTTAATCTCTCCTGCCCTCTAACCTATCCCTGATCTTTTTTGCCCCACCTGTCCTACTCCCCTTTTTCAACAGCATAAAACCCATTACATGTCTATCTCTCCCAAGTTCTGAAGAAGAGTCGTGTTTGACATGAAACGTTAACTGTTTCTCTCTCCACAGATGCTGCCAGACCTGCTGAGTTTTTCCACCATTTTCTGTTTTTATTTCAGATTTCCAGCAGCTGCAGTATTCTATTTTTATTTTACCTGCTATCCATTTCCTTTTTTTAAAAAAAAATCATTACAAGTGCCTGCTCTTTGCATGATCTATGCAAAAAAACAATCACTTAGAGGCTCCATTAAAGTAGGCACTTTGCACAGACTGTTCCTTGTTGTAAGCTGAAAACAGCTGTCATCTATCTCCAGAGTACCTTATTCTCATTCCTCCACTGATGATGCTGCTGGAGACCATTTCACACATGCTAGCTGTTCTCAGCCAGCCTCTCAGCAAAAGTTTTGCAGCACAAATCCTGGGAACAATGAAGCACAATGATTATCAACATATTTATTATCTTAAAATTCTGCTAATTGTGTTGGAATCATATCTCTCAAGACTGAATTTTTCTTTTACAAAATGAAAGGTCTCGGCATTATCTGTATATTTGGATTCTGACTTGCGATTTTTTTTAAAATGTCATAAATTCACCTTGGAACTGTCAACAAGCAGGCCTCTTCCAAGAAATCACCTGAACTTTATGGTACTTGAGGAAGATCTGGTTGATTGTTTGAACTGCAATCACTTTAATTGATGGGGAAGAAAACTGAAGAATAGCAAAGGCTAGTAGTAACTTGCTGGAAATCACATGGCAGAGAGAAAAAAGCTATAGTTTTGAACCTGCCAGTTTTGGTTGGGGAACAAGCTGAGGAAGGAAAGCTACCCTAAGTGGCTCTCTCTCTACTTTGCCTAAAATTGTGTGTGGCTATCAACCTGTACCCAGAGAACCCTCATCTGAGCTTAACTGGTCTGCATTTGGACCTGCAAAGCTGAGACCAGCCAGTGAGAACTTCCAGACGTCCACCAGGACCAGAGGTTCCATTGTCAAATGAGGGAACTCCAGGTTGGCAGCGTAAGGATCCTGCAAACTTTATTTTATTACGCCCATCCTCTAAAGCCCATCTCTGCAGAGAGACTGTTTGTCTTTTGTCTGTCGGTGTGCATGCTGGGGTAATTCTTTAGGAAGAGACAGATAGTTATATTTCCTGATTATAATTGTGTTAACCAGTACTTGCAACCTGTTAAAAAGAATTCTGGGTACCAGTAGGGAAATGGACAATTGGCTATTTTGGTAAGAAAATTAAACTTTTAAATTAATGATGCGGCCTACTGAGTAGTGGAGCTGGATCATATGTGTGCTCCTCCCATCCCAGTCGTAACAATTGAACTTTTCCTTTTTTTTCTATAGTGGTTTCAAGTAAGGTAGCAACTGCTAAGAAAATGGCTTGTGATCATATATCACTGATCATAGTTCTCCTCGCGAAGCGTTTAAGATAAAGTTAGTTACTTGCAGTGACTTGTTCTACATGGGAACCACTTTGTGCACTGCATGATCCCACAAAGATCAGTGAGTTGTTAATTTGCTTTAGTGGTGCTGGTTAAAGGAGCAAAGTTCACTCAGATATGAGGCAAATTCCATGCTCCAACTGCTGCCATGCATCCATCTGACCCACCAGAAGAGGAATTTTGTACCTCATGCAGTACTCCAATGGAATTAGTGAGTGAATGAGTGGAAGTTATGCTACACTCCTTCAAGCCTATGGTTAGACCACATCTGGAGTACTGCATTCAGTTCTGGGCACCACACCTCGGGAAGGATATATAATGACATTAGAGGGGATGCACTGCAGATTCCCCAGAATGATAGCAGGCCTAAAAGAGTTAAATTAGCCCAACAGGGTTAAATTATGAGAAAAGATTGTTTATTCTAGGCTTGTATTTCTTTGAGTGTAAAAAGTTAAGAGATACCTATTTGAGATGTTGAAGTTGGTTAAACAATTTGATGGAGTAGATAGAAACTATTTTCTCTGATGGAGAGTCTAGAACAAAGAGGTATAACATTAAAATTATAGCTAGTTTGTTCAGGGGTGATATCAGGAAACACTTATAGAAATCTAGAACTCCTTTCCCAAAAAGGGCTTTTGAGGCTAGATCAGTTAAAATTTCAAACTGTAATATAAAATTTGTAATAGGTAAGACATTAAGGGAACCAAGCAAGGCGAATGAACTGAAGTATAGAAAAGCCATGATCTAACTTAATGGCGTAACAACATCAAGGAGCTGAATGTTGTACTCCTGCTGCATTGAGTGTCGTGCTTCAGTCTTGGAATGCAACCTAAACTTGTCAACTCGAAAGAAAAGCGCTTACAACTGAAACAGGCTATAACTTGAGAAATAGTTTATTTTGAGAAACAATCTTTGCAACTTCAGCATCATTGTTGGTCAAGATGATGCTTAGTTTTGCAAAATAAAATCTTGTAATGAGATTGTTAAGATAATTCACTTCCTGTAGCTATAGTGAGAAATTAATCAACTGATTTATCCTTCCCAGGGAGTAGTTTGAGTTAAAACCAAGAAAGTGCTAGCCAACTTTTGATGATAGCTCCCCCTATACCTAAAGATTATCACAAAAAGTAATGTCACCAGCCAAAGACAAATGAGCACAAGAGCTACAAGAGTAATCTTCTAGTAATTGTAGCTGTTTGTCATACTGTGCCTGTATGGCAACTGCAAAATAAGTGAACAGCAAATAGCAGTAATGAAGGAAAGCTATGTTATGTTTGAATCTAAATCTAAATTTTGAAAACTGCAAATAAACTTATCATACCTGCTCACAAAAGTATTCTAGAATGATACAATAATTTTACATTAATTTTGCTAATATTTGTGTGATTGAAGATATTAGAGACCAAAGGGTTGATGCAATCACTTTTGGTTTTTGATAGCAATTGGGACAGAACTTTGATTTGTATGCTATATTCCCAGTTTGACTTGTACTCAGATGCACTGTTTTAGTTCACCTCTTTGTCCTGGAAACTCATTGAAAACTTTAGTCTAGAGGTCAGTTATGTTCAGCTGAGTTAATGCAGTTATTTGATTAACATTATTTCTACGTATTAGCAAAATTAATGTAAAATTATTGCGTCATGCTTCAATATTTTTGTGAGCAGGTATATTGAGTTTATTTCAAAATACAAATAGGGACCTTAAGTGGTAAAAATGTCACTGGTTATGCGATATTAGGCATCTTGGTCACCGTTTCATCAGACTGGTAGAGTTTACTTATACATCCTGTGTGCTTGCGTTCAACTCCAGTCCTCAAAAGGTTAACATTTTACTGAATGCTGGGTTTGTTGTTGTGTATTTAAGGAAAATAGTGTCATGGAGTAAAATACAAAGCAAATGATGTACTTGAGAGCACTTGATAAGCAAAATATGCAAATTTTGTGCGTGATTCAATCTCTTAAGAGTTCTTCTAAATGGTGGAAACCATGGAGACTAATAAGCACTATTAAAAACATTAATCTGAGGATTGTTTGCCAATGATAGGATTTAAGCTGAGCTCAAATGCATTGAAATTCTTAAAGCACCCACTGTGTATATGTAATGATGCTGTATACTTTTACCCTGCTGAAACAAAAGTTCTATGAATACTGTATTAGATATTTGATTCTTTTTGAATTTTGAAAAGGAAGGAGGATAGAATATTGTTATTTGAGAGAGCTGCTGTTACCTCTGGGGCTGGAAGTACAAGGGAGTTTTAAGCCTAAAGCTTGCAGTTTCATCTTGTCAATGACACCCATTGACTTGAATCTGAACCAGTGTAACCTGCGCAAGAATATTTTTCACGGTGTGTTGTGATTATCAAAGGATCATTCTTGGTTACCAAACTACTGAGGAATTCTAAAGAAAGTAGTCAAACATGTAGGTTCTGGGCCAGCAGCATTCTATGACTCTTTTTCATCCACTGATTTAAGAAGTAGAATAACCGTATATATTGTGTTTCATCCCAGTGTTTCAAATGGACCAACATTGATTAAATATGCAATGCACGAAATACTGTTGTGATTTCTAACCATTGGTATCTCGCTACTGCTGCTTATGCCTGAATGCCTTTGAATAGATTTGAGCCTTTCCCCAGGTAAATTACACAAGCTTGAGGGTTAAGTCAATGGTACAATGTGGATTTCACATTGGTTCAATTCCTGGCATCTCTCAATCATGTTTTTCTGTACAGATGCTATTTAATCTTCATTAACTTTTTTTTTCTACAATCCAAAAATTAGTTTCAATTAAAGTTGCACTGGGTCAGTATGTTACCACTGAATCAAAAAAAAAATGAATTTCAGGTCAAGTACACAGTGTCAATGTAATGAAAGGAGCAAGGGCAAACAAGTAAAATATTTAAAAGATGTTGTAAGAGTGCATTAATAAAAACAAAATATAAACCTGGCAATAAATACAAGCCCTCTGTGCTTAACTATATGAGAAGATGGCTACTGTATTTATGGTGCAGATAAAGTGGCATGGTATCTCCACCAGAGACAACTTCAGTTCAAATTTATTCATTAATGGCCCTTTTTTTAATGTGAGTAAAGAGGTTTAGATTACATTTTGAGTTTATTTTGTGAGTTTCCACTCCCACTGTGAATTCTCACTGGTGTTCAAGTCATCAAAAGATCATAAGACGTAGGAGCAGAAGTAGGCTATTTGGCCCATCGAGACTGGTCTGCCATTCAGTGAGATCCTGGCTGATCTGAGAACCCTCAACTCAACTTTCCTGCCTTTTCCCCATAACCCTTGATTCCCTTACTGTATAAAAATCTGTCTATCTCAGCTTTGAATGTACATAACAACCCAGCCTCGACAGCCCACACAGTAAAGAATTCCACAGATTGAGAAAAGAAATTCCTCCTCATCTCTGTTTTAAATGGGTGACTCCTTACTCTGGGATTATGCTCTCTGTTCCTAGACTCTCTCACAAGGGGAAACAACCTCTCAGCATCTACCCTGTCAAGCCCCCAAAGAATTGTATATGTTTCAATAAGGTCACCTCTCATTCTTCTAAACTCCAATGAGTACAGACCCAACCTACTCAACCTCTACTCATAATAAATTCTTCCATATCTAGGATAAACCTAGTGAACCTTCTCTGGACTCCTCCAATGCCAGTATATCTTTCCTTAGATAAGGGGACCAAAACTGTTCACGGTATTCTAGGTGTGGTCTAACTAGTGCCATGTATTAGTTTTAGCAAGATTTCCCTCTTTTTATACTCCATTCCCTTTGAAATAAATGTTAACATTCCATTTGCCTTCCCTGTTACCTACTGAACTTGTATGCTAGCTTTTTGTGATTCATACACGAAGATCCTAAAATCCCTCTGTGCTGCAGCTTTCTGCAGTCTTTCTCCATTTAAATAAGATTCAGCTCCTTTATTCTTCCTGCCAAAGTGCATAACCTCACATTTTGCCACATTATATTCCATCTACTAAATTTTTGCCCACTCACTTAACCTGTCTCTATCCCTCTGTAGACTCTTTGTGTCATCCTCACCACTTGCCTTCCCACCTATTTTTGCGCCAACCACAAACTTCGTGGTACATTCACTTCCCTCATCCAAGTCATTAATATACGTTGTAAATAATTGTGGTCCCAGCACTGATCCCTGCCGCACTAGTTACAGGTGTTAGGAAATAGGGATAATTTAACTAAGATATATTTGTATTTGTAGGTGTTAGGAATGAATTTTAGCTTTAAAGTTTAAAGTTGATTTGTATTTCTGTATCTGTGTCTTAAGAAAGATTAAATGGAGCTTTAGTATCACTTTAAAAAGTTGCTTGCATTTCTAATAAGGAGGTTTATGACCCCTAAAGAGAAGGCAAACATACAAGGGTAGAAGGGTTGGGCTGTTGTCCAGCAAAACAGCCCAGGCCCCTCCCATAGGCACACACACATACACGCAAGAAGGAAAACAGCAATTTGTTTTGGAAGCTGCTTGAGTTCAGTTGGTTTGAAGATAGCTGTGAAGCAGAAGCAGCCTAAAAGGGAACAGAAAGCAAGTCCCAAGCTAAGGAAAATCCCACAAATCCAGGAGAGTGGAAGAAGAGAAAACCCAAAGAAGACCTTCTAGTCAAAGGAAGGACAGGAACCTGGGAAAAGTGAAATTAAGAGTGAGGGACAGAGAGAAAGGCTGCATGCTTCAGATGTAAAGAGACAAAAGCTGTAGAAAGCAGATTTAAAGTGAGAACAGCTTGCAAGAGGCAAGAAGGTCCAAAGAGACAACTGAAGGTCTGTAAATCTTTGCTATGAGCATGTGAAACAGTGGTGTACTATTGACGGCTGAGTCAGAGAGAGTGTGATAGCTTGAATGCATGTGGTGACCCAGGGAAGGGAAACATCAGAAGGAGAGTTTGAAACCCTGGAGCTGAACCCTTGCGTAAGGCATCTGAGAGAAAGGATAGGTTTGGGAGAAGATTCCAAGGCAAGGTCCTGGAGAGTAAAGATTGGAGCCTCTCCTTTGAAGGACTTCAGTGAGATTGGTTAGCTTACAGTGTGACACATGTCTTGGGGAGTTGAGGAGAGATCCATAGCAACCGTTTGAGGTGGCATCTGTCACTTGGTTTCAGAGTGTGGTATATTTGACCACAGGGTGCCATGGGTTTTCACGGACTGTGTATTTACTGTGTACATCTGCGTATAAGATAGCTTTTGTAACTTGTGTCATCCTTACAAATCTGCATACATCTGTAAAGGTATAGTTGTGGGTGAAGGAGTATTGTAATATAGTTCATCTTTTCTGGTTGAATAAATGTTTTATTTCTTTTGTTAAAAGTTCATCAGCTGACCTCTGTGCCTCCATTCAGTAGCTGAACAAACAAATAAAAGTTAGGATCTAGCAAGTTGGGTTCCACTCTTCGATCAGGCTTATCCAAGGGTAACCTCAGCAGGGACCATCTTAAAATGACACCCTAATCCCAACTCTGTCTTCTATTAGTTATCCAATCCTCTATCCATGCTAATATACTACCCCCAACAGCATGGGCTCTTATCTAATTATGTAGCCTTATGTGTGGTACCGTATCAAACGCCTTTTGGAAATCCAAATATATTACATCTACTAGTTCCCCTTTATCTATCCTGCTTATTACCTCCTCAAAGAATTCTAATAAATTTGTTAGGCATGATTTCTCCTTCATGAAGCCATGTTGACTCTGTTTGATTATATTATGTATATCTAAATGCCCTGCCATTACATCCTTTATAATAGACTCTAACGTTTTCCCAATGCTGGATGTTAAGCTAACTGGCCTATAGTTACCAGTTTTGTCTCCCTCCTTTTTTGAATAAGGGCAGTTTTCCAATCCTCTGGGACTTTTCCAGAATCTAAGGATACTTGGAAGATTACAACCAGTGCATCCACTATCTCTGTAGCTACTTCCTTTAATATCCTAGGATGGAGCCCATCAGGTCCAGGGGACTTATCGGCCTTTAGCCCCATTATTTTCCCGAGTACTTTTTCCTTAGCAATAGTTTTTGTATTTATTTCCTCCCCCCACCTTTTGCCCCTTGATTATTTAGAATTTTTGGAATGCTATTAGTATCTTCTACCATGAAGACTGATGCAAAGTATTTATTCAACTCCTCTGCCATTTCCTGGTTCCCCATTATTATTTCCCCAGCCTCATTTTAGTTTCACCTTGGCCTCTCTTTTTTATGTATTTAAAGAAGCTCTTCCTGTCCGTTTTTATATTACTTTGAGTTTACTTTCAAAGTTTATTTTCTCCCTCTTTATTTTTTTTTGGGGCTTTTAAAACTTCCTTAATCCTCTGGCTTAGCACTAATCTCTGCCACATTGTATGTTTTCTTTCAATTTGATACTATCCTTAACTTCCTTGGTTAACCATGGTTGGTTTACCCCGTTCCTAGAATCCTTCTTCCTCGCTGAGATATATCTCTGTTGTGAGTCACAAACTATTTTCTTAAACGCTTGCCATTGTTCGTCAACCATCTCTTCTGCTAAACTCCTTTCCCAGTCGTTGCAGGCCAACTCTACCCTCATTTCTTTGTAATTACCTTTATTTAAGATTAGCACAGTTGTTTCCCACCCACAAACTGAATGTTAAATTCTACCATGTTATGGTCACTGTATTCTACGGGATCTTATACTCAGATCATTTATTAAACCTGCCTCATTACACATTACCAAATCCAAAATAGCCTGATCCCTGGCTGGATCCACAAGATATTGTTCTAGGAAACTGTCCCGAATATATTGTATGAATTCTTGCTCGTGGCTACCTCTGTCAATTTGATTTTCTGAATCTACATGAAGATTAAGTCAACCATGATTAATGTACTGCCTTTTTTACATGACTTCATTATCTCCTGATTTATTCTCTGTCCTACAGTATAGCTACCATTTGGGAGCCTACAGACTACTCCCACCAGTGTCATCTTCCCCTTGTTATTTCTTATCTCCACCCATATGGACTCTACATCTTCCAATCCAAGATCACTTCTTGCAATCTTAGGTATTCCATATCATACTGACAAAGCTACCCCACCACCCTTTCCTTCCTGCCTGTCCTTTCGAAAAGTTATGTACCCCTAAATATTTAGTTCCCAGCTTTGATCTCCTTGTAACCATGTCTCCGTAATGATTATAAAATCTTACCTATTAACCTCTATTTGTGCAATTAATTCATTTATTTTGTTCCGAGTACGACGTGCAATTAAGTAAAGAGCCATTACTTTTGCCTTTTTACCATTTTTTCCCCCTTCGACCCTCTTTGCTGCATTTTTTTATGGTTGTACACACTATCCCTTCCTGTCACTGTCTGGGTATCACTATCCAAACAGCTGCCCTGCAATGCTGTCGTATCCTTTTCCTTTGCAAGCCTACGTATCCCCTCTCTAGAACCCTACCACCCTCTATTTAGTTTAAAGATCTCTGTAGTTAGTTGATTTGCCAGGACACTGGTCCCAGCATGATTCAAGTGAAGCCCGTCCCACTGGAACAGCTCTCTTCTACCCCCGTACTGGTGCCAATGCCCCATGAACAGAAACCCATTCCTCCCACACTAATCTCTGAGCCACACATTTACCTCCTTGACTTTATTTACCCTATGCCAGTTTGCCTGTAGCTCATGTAGTAATCCTGAGATTATTACCTTGGAGGTTCAGCTTTTTCATTTAGCTAACTGTTCAGATTCTTTCAGCAGAACCTCCTTTCTAGTTCTATGAATGTCGTTGGTACCAACATGGAGGACGACAACTGGATTCCTTCCTTCCCACTGCTAATTCCGCTCCAACCCTGAGGAGCTGTCCTTAACCCTGGCACTGGGCAGGCAACACAGCCTTCAGGACTCATGCTCATGGCTGCAAAGAACAGTAACCATCCCCCTAATTATACTGTCCCCTACTGCCTTTACATTTCTAATTCCTCCTGCCACTTGAATGGCTCCCTGTGCCACGTACCGTGGTCAGTTCACTCATCCTCCCTGCTGGCCCCGCTGTCGTCCACACAGCTTGCAAGAACCTCATAACTGTTGGACAATTGCAGGGGCCCAGGCTTCTCAAACACTACCCGCCGAGTGCCCATACCTGCCTCACCTGTAGCCACATCCTCCTGTCCCTGATCACATACCAAATTTGAATTACTTAATCTGAGGGGTGTGACCGCCTCCTGGAGCAAAGTATCCAGGTAACTTTCCCCCTCCCTGATGCGGTGCAGTATCTACAGCTCAAACTCTAGCTCCTCAACTCGGATCCAAAGTTCCTCAAGCTGCAAACACTTACTATAGATGTGTTCGCTCTGGATCATGTAATCTTAGTGTCCAGCACAGCCCACATGCTGCAGCAGCAACACATCACCCGTCCTGCCATCACTATTGCATTTTAATTAATTAATTAACTAATTACTCTAGTATCCCTGCTCTTTACACTTGAAGAATTCCCCACTCTTTACACTTTGTTGTAATTAATTTTTTTTTACACCAGTATCATTCTCATACTTAACAAGCTATTTTGAAGAAAAAGAGACAAAAAAAGACTTGAGACCTAAACACAAACTAAAGACCATACTTTTACTTTAAAGACTAGAAATACTCACCAATCCTACTCACTTATCAGCTGCTTTCCCTACACTTGCATCACAGTGTGGTTCGTGACATATCAATCCACCGTTGGTCTCACATGAAGTCTCCTCACTCTTTTTTAAATGAAGTCTCCCCGCTCTCCAATCTCTTTCTTTAAAATGAAGTCTCCCCGCTCTCAGTGCTCGTTTTAAAATGAAGTCTTCCTGCTCTCCGCTCTTTTTTAAATGAAGTGTCCGCGCTCTTTTTAAATGAAGTCTCCTCGCTCTCCACGCTCTTTGTAAATGAAGTCTCCCAGTCCTCCCCGCTCTTTTTTTTCACTATCATGCACTACGCACTCTTTTTGCACTATCACGCACTGTTGAGCACTTCTTTCACTATCAGCTGTATAATATTGAATGCCCTGTCTACATTTCCATGCAATTAAATCCCATAACTGGAAGCTTATGTTACAAAGTTTATCTGTGTCTTTTCATAATTGCTACTTTAAACATTGTTTCTATCAACACATGGAAGGTTTATGATAAACCATAATATCTGCCAGTAACACCTTCAAGTAAGTTGAGCCCATGATCACTGATATGGAAGTCAAGCTGCATCTAAGCCAAATTGGCAGGCAGTGGTAACACACTCTTTGTTTGTGTTACTATGCTGTTGGGTAACTAGAGAAAAGTGCTACTGGGCCAAGAGGAAAGAATAAGGCTAATTGGATAGCTCTTTCAAAGAGCTGGCACGGACACAATGGACCAAATGTCTTCTTTCTGTGCTACAGGTTTTTATAAAATTAATTCTCCATTTGAGATTGAATTGTGTAATCAGTTCACATGTTGTTTTTTCATGTGTTGGACTGAGTTTGAATCCAGGCCTAATTAATGGGGCTAAGAGCTACATGAGTTGATAGTCCAGATTGATCTGATTTTTGTCTTGCCGAACTCATAGTATCCATTCTTCACAGATGTCCAAATTTGGCCTTAGTTCATTGCCTGTTACTTCTTGAAAAATTTGGAACCTTTTGTGCACATGATTAATTCTGAATTATTGTCACTTAATCTCCGTACATTCCTAGACCATTGATTTCCTGTTTCTATTCCGATTTTTGCCTTTGCTCACAGAGCTTGATGCAAGGCCCTCTTTTTTGGTGAATAGCTTCAGGTTTTTTTTTTTGCCAGACCCTGTTTCAGTCTTTTGGTGCCTCCTCTGACCTTACTCCTGATGTTGCTAGATTTCTTTTAGTAATAATATTTTCTATGTGCCTAGTTGAACTAAGGGTTGGAGTTGGATTTAGGATTGATTTGGAGTTGAACTTCTGTTGAATTTAGTTCTGGCTAAGTTTTCTTGAACGGGAATGTTTATTTCAATGGCAGTGATTCTGTACTAAATAGATGTCCTTGAACAAGGTGAAGTTCTTGCAGTGGCCAATATAGCTTCACAGAATCTCAATTGTTACAGCACAAATGGAAGCCACTTGGCCCATCATGTCTGCACTGGGTCTCTGAATGAACAATTCTCCTGGCAACCCCATGTAACCTTGAACGTTCTCCCTTTTCAGATAACAGTCTAATTCCCTTTTGAATGCCACAATTGAATCTGCCTCCACCACACTCTCAGGCAGTGCATTCTAGACCCCAACCACTTACTGCGTGAAGAAGTTTCCTCATGTTGCTTTTGCTACTTTTCCTTATTACTTTAAAACCTGTGCCTCTTGGTTCTTGAACCTTTCACGCATGGGACATTTCTCCCTAACTACTCTATCCAGACCCCTCATGATTTTGAATACTTCTATCATATCTCCTCTTAGCCTTTTCTTCTCCAAGGAAAACAGTCCCAACTTCTCCAATCTAACTTCATAACTGAAGCTCCTCATCCCTGAAACCATTCTCGTGAACCTTTTCTGCACTCTCTAATGCCTTCACATCTTCCCTAAAGCACAGCACCCAGAACTGGATGCAGTACTCCAGCTGAGGCTTATACAAGTTCAACATAACCTCCTTGTATTCTGTTCTTTTATTCTGTGCCCCTATTAGTGCACTATTCCCTACTCTGTCTATCTCCCCCAGTATCCTTTCCACTTTGTTATTCCTCTCTAATAATTCCTCCTGGTTCCCAGACCCCTGTCAAGTTAGTTTAAACCCTCCCTGATAGCATCAGCAAATCACTCCACATGCAACTCAATCCTGGCTCTGTGTAATCCGCCCAACCTGCACAGGTCCTATCTCCCCCAGATCTGGTCCCAATGTCCCAAGTCTAATGCCCTCCATCTCTCCAGCTATGCGTTAATTTGCTTTATCCTTCTATTTTTATACTCACTTGTGCATGGTACTGGGAATAATTTGAAGATTACTACTTTTGAGATCATGTTTCCTAATTTCCTACCCAGCTCCCTAAATCCTGACTCCAGGACCACATCCCTCTTCCTGCCTATGTTGCTTGTACCAATGTGTACTGCGACTGCTGGCTGTTCACCCTCCCCCCTCAGATTTTTCTGCAGAAATTTGGTGACATCCTTGACCCTGGCACCAGGGAGGCAACATACCATACTAGATTCACGTCTGCGGCTACAGACACATGTGCCTATTCCCCTCACTATTGAATCACCTATCACTATTGCCCTTCTAGTCTTCCTTGTTCCTTCCTGTACAGCTGAGCCACCCTTGGTGCCATGGACTTGGCTCTGGCTGCACTTCCCAGATGAACCACAAACTGGTTAGATAATTGGATGCACTCAAGGGACTCCTGCAGTACCTGCCTGTTTCTATTTGACTGTATAGTAGTCACCCATTCCCTCTTTCCCTGCATACTCTTAAGCTGCAGGGGGACCACATCTATAATTGTGCTATCCATGAAGCTCTCAGCCTCATGGATGCACCACAGTGACACCAGCTGCTGGCCAGGTTCCAAAACCCGGAGCTTGAGCTGTTGCAACTGGTAACACTTCTTGCATAAATGGTTATCAAGGACACAGGACGAGCCCTGGAGTTCCCACGCAGCACAGGATATTTATTCTAGAGATTGGAGCAGCCCTGCCATTCATCTATCTGTTAGTTACTAACTTTGCTACTGCTGATAAACCATTACCAATATTAAAAAACCTTACCAATACTAGTAAACCTTATTAATACTGATAATCTCAAATAATACTTAATACACCTTAATGCGGTCTCTTCATAGTTATGCTGACCTGCTTCACACTCTTCTTGGTCTCTTCACAATGATGCAGACCTGCTTCACACTCCTCCCAGTCTCTACATAGTGATGACGACCTGTTTCACACTCCTCCCGATCTCTTCACAGTGATGTTGACCTGCTTCACACTCCTCCCGGTCTCCTCTCAATAATGCTAACCTGCTTCACACTCCTCCCGGTCTCCTCTCAATGATGCTGACCTGCTTCACACTCCTCCCGGTCTCCCCACAATGATGCTGACCTGCTTCATACTGCTCCAGGGTCTTCACAGTGATGCAGCTTGCAGCATTATGTTTGCTTATGCAGCTGCTCTCCAACTCCATTTCCACTGTTCACACTGCCACTGCTCATCAAGGTCTAAGGTTGCAAGAGTGAGCCAAAACAACAGAGCAGACAAACTCTATTTTAAACTTTGAATAAGAAAGATGTTTATCTTTCACCCAGCTCTAAAGGTCCTGCCAAGTAAGTTTGGGCATTCTACAAGCAATTCCCACTGACCTTGGCTCACATGACTCAGATAACTATTGACAGCTTACCAGGCCACAAGGATGGCTGCTTATGTCATGCCTTCTGGGATGATAAAGTAACTTACAACAGTATAGCATCTTAAATGCATGACCCCAGGCATTTCAAAGAGGAAGAATTCTCTGTGAGAAAATTCGAAGAAATAATTGCAAGCTTGATCCAGGAAATGGATTTTGCTATGACATTTAAAAGATAGAGGGCTTTGGAGGAATAAAGGGAGGTCCAGGCATTCTATCCAAGACAGATGAAAGATCTGTCAGAGTAATGAGAGCTCTGCTGCATATTTTTGTGTTGTCCTTAAAATAGAAATGGTCAACACAGACAAAAGTTTTTTTAAAAATCTTTTCACGACAACAAATAGTATGCTTCACTTTAATAAGCATGAAATTTTATGAAAAATATCAATTAAAACAAAGAATCATGCAATCCTCAGTTGGGTTGTTCTTAGTTCTCATTATCAATAAACATTAACTTAAAGGCTCACAGTCAGCAAACTTTGCGTTAATTTGCCTGGATGTTGTAAATCTAGCCAGAGATTTATAGTGTGTCACTTACATCTGTCTGTTTAAATTCAATAGGCACTAACCAAGAATTATAAATTATAATTGCACTTCTCAGTTGAAGTGAAAGCCTACCTCTGGTCATCTAATTAGTTTAGTTAGTTACTACTGACAGATTGTTCAAGAAATTTTTAAGGCGAAGGGTTATAGGCCACTGCTAATTGCATTTGGACAGTTTTTGCGCTTTCTGTCATGTAGTTTCTCCTGTTTGAAGCTCAGTGCTGATTTTTTTTATCAAACAACTGATAACAGGAATATTCAGCTCCGTCAATCCAAGTGGGGACACATTAGGCACCTTCGTTGAGGGCAGCAGAACACTGCATTTTGATGAAAACAGTCCAGTTTAAATTAGACAAGTAGATTTCACCTTGCAATCATATAAAATAGATAATTAGATCTCTGATTTGAACATATGCATTTAGGTAACACGATGACTGTTTCCCATTGCTGCTGCAGTATTTTAATTTGAAGCAATTGATTTAACCAGGAATGTAAAAATATGAAAGTGAACATTTTTGCCCTATATTCAACCGATCATATTCCAAAACTGAATTTGAATCTCAGATATAAATCAGCATGGATTAATCAGATCCCAGAACCAACTCTATAGCCTCTTTTTTTACTGGTCATGGTTATTGTCATGACTGAACCAATCACATTCTACCAAAAAAATCCTGCCAATTCCTCATTTGTGTCACTATATTCCATGAAGAATAGCAGATTATACTAAAAACATACACACATTCAAAATGTCAGTTTAAAGAAAACTTAGTTGCCTAAGAAAATTTATGCCCAGAACATGATTATTCTATTATTTAAGGATTTTAGTTTTCCGTCCCCCACCATTTCTAGCCACACAATTACCATGCAAAACCTTTCTGCGCAGGAGGTGCGGTACTTGCCTTTTTTCCACCTCTATTCCCACTGTCCAGATCCCCAAATACCCCCTCCAGGCAAAACATCAATTTACTTGTACGTTAGTAAGCTATATTCACTGCTGATGATGCAGTCTCCTCTACATTCAGGAGACTAAACATGATACCCCCGCTCCTATATCCTTTGGAGGCTTGAGCAACCTACAGCAGTCAGCTCAAAGCACTGGAGAAGTACCATCTGTAGTGCTTTTGCACGATCCTCCAAATCCTGTGGTGACAAGAAAGGCAGCCCAACAGCAGCACCTCTCCCAAGCCAATGTGCCCAATGTCGAGGAGATATTTACTCAAAACCAGCTCGGCAGGGCGTCATTCATGTGCCAGACACCAGAGCCCCCAAAGCAGCTGTCCTACTTGAAACTTAGTTTGGCAGGAGATTGCCAGGAAGATAGTGGAAACACTTTAGGGATGCTCTCAAAGTATCCCTGAAGAGATCAAACATCCTCACTGACTCTTGGAATTGCCTGGCTTGTGACTGACCCAAATGGAGAAGGTTTGTTTGGAAAGACATTGAAAGCTTCAAGAGACTTCGTTGAAAATATACAGAGGCAAAGTTGAGGCACAACGCACGAACCTCCAGACAACTCATCTACCCAAACCTTTAAGCACCAGTTGCCCTGCATATGGCAAAGCCTGCAGATGACACATTGGGCTTCTCAAACCCAAGTGGAAGCAAGTCATCGTCGATTCCCAAGGGACTCCCTAAAAAAGAAGAGGAGGCCAAATGCAAATTGGGTAATCACTTTTCTAAAGACCTCCATTTGGTACACAATTGTGACCCTGCTTCCAGATGTTTGACATTCAAATTCTCCAACCCACTCTAACCCCTCTCATCTCTACGTTTCTACACTGTCCCAGAGAAGCTCGAGGAACAGCACCTAATCTTTTGATTAAGCACTTTACAAGCTTCCAGACTCCGCATCGAGTCCAACAATTTCAGATCATAGCCACTGCTCCTATTGTTTGGACAGCAAGTACTGGAGCATAAATAGTTGCATGAAACTGTTGGGCTGAACAGACTTTCTGTGCTGTAGGTACTTTTTAAAAGTACTTCTGTATCCCTATCTCTCTAACCTATGCCAGCCTTTGACCCTCCAAGAGCTCTGACCTCTTGTCCATCCCCCATTCCTTTACCCTACCATTGGCAGCCATGCCTTCAGCCTGATGTCCTATAACCTCTCTGCATTTATTTTTCCCTTTAAGACCCTCGTTAAAACCTACCATTTTGACTAAGCTTTTAGCCACTCCTCCTAATATCTTATCTTTTGCCTCAGTGTCAATTTTTTTGTGGAGTGGCTTGTATTTTTCTGCAATAAAGACATTATATTATTCCAAGTTGCTATAAATATGCTTGCATTCTTCTACTTATTAAGTGCTGATGATTTTGCAATGGAGGTTAGTTTGGAGGCTTACTATGCCTAAAACTTCAGAGGAACTGAATTACACAGGGCTGAAATAACATGATTACTGAAGCCCCTTGGGTTAATGACGCAAGTGATAATTTAGCTCCATCACTCTGAGCTCCAAATTGTTTTTTCCACATTGTTATTGCCATTCACCATTTGTCCAAAGTTTATCATATAATAAGTTTGGAAAAATAATGCACCAGAAAATAAACCAGTTTCACTGTTAATTTTATGTTTCCATTCACTCCGATGAAGCAAATTCCAATTAGTTGTTGAGAGATGGAGCAAGAGAGGTATTTCAAGATATTTGGATGTGATATATGGATGGGTATAAAACAGAAGATTTCTAAAAAAGAATTACTGGTGATTTTAAGTAATTTAATGCAAATGGCTTTTAGGATGCTAGAACTCCAATATACCTGCTCTTTATTATAATTGGGCATAGGTGCTTCTGTCTATCACACTTCCACGCTATATTGCCAAATGTAATTCCAGAATATCTGATTATAATATAGCTACCTTTCCTTCAACAGCAGAATACTGATCACTGTCTCACTTTTGCCTCATGTTATTAACACCATTATTAGCAGCAGTGTACTGTTACAGGATAAGGTAAAAAGAACTGTCTGTTGGACTTGCATTTAGATGGTACCTTATCAAGTTTCAAACCTCTAGAAATTTCTGTCCCTCTCTTGCACCACCACCCTAGCCCTTCAATATCCATGCTTTCTCTCAGATGCAAACTCTGAATTACTTTGAAATGAGCTGATGGCTAGGAGCATTCTCTCCTTAGGCAGTCCGTTGAGATTGAGGACCACTTGCATTCACTCCAGTTCAATGGGTTCTGAGATGGCTGATAAATCCCTTGTGTAATCTGCAGATTCTGCTACGTGCGAGTCAGGTGGTGCTGGAAGGGTCGAGCAGATGAGGTGTTTGGAGGTTTTTGTGTGCTTTTTCCATTGACTTTACCTTTCTGTGCATCCGACGACGTCTCTTGATATGTTCGATGCCTTCCTGAATGAACTTCTCCATTTTGGTTTGTCACAAACCAGGGACTCCCATGAGTCAGTGGGAACATTTGATCTCTCCAGGGATGTTTTGAGGACATCCCTAATGCATTTCCACTGTCCTCCTGGGAGTCTCCTGCCGTGACTGAGTTACAAATAGAGCATTTGCTTCGGGAGTCCGGTATCAAGCATACGGCTGGCATTCCCTGTCCAGTGGAGGTTGTTTTGAGTAAGAAGCATTCAATGCTCGGCATGTTGCCTGAGGAGATGCTGCTGCTGTTGGATGGCCTTTCCTGCCACTGAATTTGCAGTATCATGCGAAGGCACTGCAGGTGGCATTTCTCTAGTTCTTTGAGGTGCCTGCTGTAGCTTGCGCAATTCACTGAAACATATAGGAACACCAGGAACCACTGCTGTCCAATGAACCTTTACTCTTATCTTGGTTTGAGATCCTGTGCTTAATTAGTCTTTTCTTCAGGTGGCCGAAGGCTGTGGTAGCACATTGAAGGCAATGGTGAATTTCAATGCCTATGTCTGCCTTCATCAGGAGGGGAGCTCCCAAGACACAGAAAATGGTTCACATTTTTCCAGGATCTCACTGTTGATCTTAATTGACCGGTGAAGTGTTGTCCTGTGGGAGCTGGTTGGAAGAGGATCCACCGAGTACCCATCGCGAGGCACCACAGACATGATCTTTATTGTGCAGCAAATTCAAGAAAAATGCAAGGTACAGTACCAACCCCTGTACATGGCCTTTTTCAACCTCATGAAAGCCTTTGACTCTGTCAACTGTGAAGGCTTACAGAGTATCCTCCTCGAACTTGGCTGCCCTCAGAAATTTGTCACTATCCTCTGTCTACTCCATGATAATACACAAGTGATCCTCACTAACAGAATCACCACAGATTCTATCTCAGTGAAGGCTCAGGTCAAACAAGGTGTGTCATTGCATCAACCCTCTTCTCCATTTTCCTCACAGCAATACCACAGCTCACCTCCAGGAAATTACCCACAGGTGTGGAGATAATCTACAGAGCAGATGGGAAATAGTTCAATCTACGCTGACTTCAACCCAAAACCAAAATCATTCCAACTTGAGACATTGAGCTTCAGTATACAGGTGATACTTGTGTGCGCACTCACTCTGAAACTGAGTTCCAGGTCACTGCTCATTCCTGCTCTGAAGCATATGTGAAAATGGGCCTTTCAATAAACACCCGGAAAATTAAGGTGAACAGTAGCCTTGATGTGCACTGCAGGATATAACAGTCAATAACACAGGATTATTTTTGAGGGGCCTGTTGATTGTGGTTAAGGGATAGATTTTAACCACACTAGGGAAACTTTCTGCTTTGCTTTAAGTGATGTCACCTGAATGTTCACCTAAACCACAGAAATAGCAGAAAAGGCCCTGATTTAATATCTGAAGAATGGCATCTGTACCAATTTCCTCAGCAACTGGAGTTCAACCAACTCGGGAGTGAGCTGACAGCTGTTAAAGACATCATATCCAGGGATAAAAGAATGAGGCAAGTGGTATTGATTACCCTATATTGTTAGAAAGTGAAAATGCCAAGGTAAGTAACAGGAGAGAAAATCTCTTGCACTGACTCTTGCTGCAGCAAACTGAGTGATATTTTAAAAGGAGAAATGTTAGCAATGTAACATATCAGTACTGGTGATGATATTGGTGCGCTGTGTTATGGAAGCTAAGTCAATAGGAGGATAGTTAATTTCAGAATGCTCTTAATTAAGACTTTTAGTACAAAAATAATACTGAAGGGATTGCAGTAGAACACTAGCATACATGGATTATTGTGTTGTACAGATGTCTTATGACTGTATTGTTAAACCACTATCAGTAAACAGGAACTTTAGTTTTGTTCTCAACCAGAAACACTTTACTTTCAACCTAATTTTCATTAATTTTGCTTTTAAAAACAATAGTCAGTTGTCCTGACAACATGCATTTTTCTTTACTGATTCTTGTAGATGCAATCTTTATAATACACTGCTTCCAGATTGTTTTCGCTCAAAGAAACATACCTTGTTATGCGTATTTGCATTTCATTATCCATTGTTGTCACAACATTAGTCAGACAAGCAAATAATTTACTTCTTTGTCACTGTCAGAAGGAGTCAGTTTATCAGTTTCATTAACTATTACTACTAGGTATTTATGTATTGTACTGTTTTAACACATTGCACTGACTTCATGAGATGCAGTGCCACTCTTTAAAACCACATGTACTACAATATTACAGATGTTCACGCAGGAATGTGAACATTATTCAGTTTATGCTGCAGATGTGAACTTGAGCTGTCACAATCCTCATACTCTGCAGTTGGGGAGGTTTTCTTTGTCAGCCTCCCCTCAAAATTTTCAAGTTTCCTTTTCTATCATTCCCCAATTGTAGGCAACATTTTGAAGCTCCTGGACCTATTGTGTGTGTGTTTGTGTCTGTGTTGGTAGTTCAGTTAATGACATTACTGGAGCAAAACTTCTTCACGTCATAACAGTGGGAGTTCGTTCTGATGTCTCTTTCCAAGCTGTCTTTAATGCCCTAGCCAGGAGATGCTATGTGTAATAATACCATAACATATCATGCCAAGTGGGTGATCCATCTCGGCCTCCTCTGGATGTCCTCCAGCATCACACATGCTAGTCTTCAACCAATTCAATTCACTCAACGTGATATCAAGAAATGGCTGAAGACATTGAATACTGCAAAGGCTATGGGCCCTGAAAATATTCTGGCAATGGTACTGAAGACTTGCCGCACTCCTAGCCAAGCTGTTCTAATACAGCCACAACATTGGCATCTACCCAGCAATGTGGAAAATTGCCCAGGTATGTCCTGTACACAGAAAGAGGGACAAATCCAATCCGGCCAATTACCACCCCATCATTCTACCTTCAATCATCAGTAAAGTGATGGAAGGGTCATCAACAATGCTGTCAAGCGGCACTTGCTTCGCTAAACCTCCTCACTGACATTCAGTTCAGGTTCAGGCAGGGTCACTCAGTTCCTGACCTTATTACAGCCTTAGTTCAAACATGGACAAAAGAGCTGAACTCCAGAGGTGAGGTGAGAGTGATTGCCTTTGACATCAAGGCAACATTTGACCGAGTATGACGTCAGGGAACCCTAGCAAAACAGGTGTCAATGGGAATTGGGGAAAACTCTCCACTGTTGGAGTCATACCTAGCACAAAGAAAGATGGTTATGGTTGTTGGAGGTCAATAATCTCAGTTCCAGGACATCACTGCAGGAGTTCCTCAGGGAGTGTCCTAGACCCAAGCATCTTCAGCTGCTTCATTAATGACCTTCCATCATAAAGTCAGAAGCGGGATGTTGTCTGATGATTGCACAATGTTCAGCACCATGCATGACGACTCAGTTACTGAAGCAGTCCATGTCCAAATGCAGCAAGAACTGGACAATATCCAGGCTTGGGCTGACAAGTGGCAAGTAACAATTGTGTCACACAAGTGCTCTCTCCAACGAGAGAGAATCTAACCATTGCCCCCCTGACATTCAATGGCATTGCCATCACTGAATCTCCCACTATCAACATCCTAGGGGTTGCCATTGACCAGAAACGGAACTGGACTAGCCATATAAATAGCTACAAGAGCAGGTCAGAGGCTAGGAATCATGCGGCAAGTAACTTGCCTCCCTACACCATGAGTTTTTATTTTCTGCAATAACCTTTGATGTGGCATCTTATAAAATGCCTTCTGGAAATCTAAGTATAGTACATCCACCGCTTCCCCTTTATCCACAGTACATGTGACTACTTCCAAAATTGCAACAAATTGGTTAAACATGATTTCACTTTCATAAAATCAAGTTGACTCTGCCTGATTATCCTGAATTTTTCTAGATGCCCTGCTATAACATCTTTTATAATAGCTTCTAATATTTTCCCTATGACTGATGTTAAGCTAACTGTCCTATAGTTTCCTACTTACTGTCTCGCCCCCTTTTTTGAAAAAAGGAGTTATTTTTACTATTTTCCAATCTAATGGAGTCTTCCCCGAATCCAGCGAGTTTTGGAAAATTAAAACCAACGCATCAACTCTCTCTAGCCAATTCTTTCAGGACCCTGGGATGAATTCCATCAGGACCTGGGGATTTGTCAGCTTGCAGCTCCAACAGTTTGCTCAATACCACTTCAATGGTGATTGCAATTTTACTGAGTTCCTCCCTCCCTTCCATTTTCTGATTTACAGCTATTTCCAGGGTGTTACTTGTATCCTCTACAGTGAAGGCCAATGCAAGGTTCAATTCATCTGCCATCTGCCTTATTTTCTATTATTAATTCCAACGACTCACTTTCTATAGGACCACCATTCACTTTTTTAAACTCTTCTTATTTAAATAACTATAGAAATTCTTACTATTCATCTTTATATTCCTAACTAGCTTCCCCTCGTACTCTTTTTCCTCCTTATTAATCTTTTTGTCACTTTTTGCTGTTCTTTATATTCTGTCCAATCTTCTGACCTGCCACCTGTCGTGCGCAATTATATGCTTTTTCTTTAAGTTTGGTACTGTCTATAACTTTTTTAGTTAACCAAGGATGGTGAATCCTCCCCTTGAAAATTTTGTTTCTCATTGGAATGTATCTATTTGTGTATTCTGAAATATCCCTTTAAATGTCTGCCTCTTAATCTCTATTGACATTTCTCTTGATATTATTTGCTAGTTCACTTTAGCTAGTTGTGTTTTCATGCCCTCTTAATTGCCCTTAAGTTTAAAATACTAACCTCGGACCCACCCTTCCGCCCCTCAAACAGAATGTAAAATTGAATCACATTATGACTTCTGCCACCAAGGATGCCTTCACTGAGGTTATCAATTAATCCTATCTTGTTGCACAATACTACAATATACTAATATAGCCTTCTCTCTGTTGTTTCAAGCATGTGCTGTCCTAACAAACTATCCCGAAAATATTCTATGAACTCCCCTTCTTGTGACTTTGCCTATCTGATTTTTCCAGATTATATGTAGATTAAAATCCCCCAAGATTATTGCTGTACCTTTCTGACAAGCTCCCATTATCTCTTCCTTTATATTCTGTCCTACTGTGTAGTTACATTAAGGAGGCCTGTGCACCATTCAAGCAAGTGACTTCTTGCCCTTATCATTTTTCATCTCAACCCAAATTGCTTCTACATCCTGGTTTTCTGAACTTAGGTCACCCCTCTCTAATGTGCTAATACTACCATTAATTAACAGAGCCACACCTCCACCTTTTCATAACTTCCTGTCCTTCCTAAATGTCATGTACCTTTCAACATTCAGGCCCCAATCTATGCCATCCTGTAGCCATGTATCGGTAATAGCTATCAGATCGAACTTATTTTTCTATTTGCTCCATCAGTTTGTCTGTTTTGTTTCAAATGCTATGTGTTTAGATACAGAGCCTTTAGTTTTGCCCTTTTATTTTTGTAACATCTAGCCTTGCCTACTGATTTAATGATTTCTCTCATGTACTGCTCCAATTTCATTTTAAAAGCATCTAAATGTTTTGCTTCAACCACTTCCAATGGTAGCAATTTCCATGTTCTAATCACTCTGAGTAAAGAAATTTCTCCTTATTTTCCTTTTGGATTTATTAGTGATTTGTATATGTTTTTATGGCTTCTCACTTTGGATATGGACGGCAGAGTTTTGAAGGAGTTCAAGCTTATGGAGAATGTAAGGTGGTAGCCTAGCTAGGAGAACATTGAAATAGCCAAGTTCAGAAGTAACAAAGGCCTGGAATGAGGATTTCATTAGCAGATGGGCTGAAGTATGGGCAGAGTTGATGTTCTCGAGGTGGATGTAGGCAGTCTTGGTGATGGAGAGCATATATGGTTGATAGCTCAGCACTGGGTTTAATGGGAAGTCAAGGTTGCAAACAGCCTGGTTCAGCCTCTGATAGTAGCCAGGGAGAGAGATGGCCTTGGACCAGGGAATGGAGATTGTAGCAGGGACTAAACATTTAGTTTGAGGAAATTTGTACTCATCCAATACTAGATGACTGAAATTAAAGAGACTTAAAGATAGAAAAAGGAATGGAGCGCCAATGAAGAAGGAAATTGGGTAAATTAGAGTAAAATTAGATACAGCAAAAGAGAGTGAAAGAAAGATTAGATTGAGAAAGGAGATTTGTTTTCAGAAATTTTAAAATCTCTAAGAACAATTTATTACCTGCAGGAATAAGAAATGCCACAGTTTCCATTGCTCCCTTTCTGGGCCTCCAAGTTTGAGTGGCATTACAGGAACATGTACAGGGTCCAGACATCATTAAGTACCAGTCTTGATTTTCTGCAGAGAGTTTAATTTCTTGAAGATGACAAACGCAGCAATCTCTTGACACATGGGGGGGCGGTTGATGGCAAAATTCAGCTTTTAAAGGTTAACAGCAGAGTGACACAAATTATTCAGGAATTCGCAACTCATTCCTTGCCACAAGTTGTTGGATTTTGTACATGCTGTGGGGATTGTCACAGCCAATCCATATCAAAATGCATGCTTTCCATCAGGAGTTAACGAACAGTTGATTAGGACTTAGCTTCCTTGCTGGTAATAACCCGCAACCCAGGGGTGAAACTAATTGTTACATTGCTACTCCTGCCCTGGCTAAGGTCAATGAACTTACAGTCCAGTGTTCATTAAGATGATGGCAACTAAGTCGTCAGGACAGCTCACTTGTTATAAAACAAAAACAGAATTACCTGGAAAAACTCAACAGGTCTGGCAGCATTGGCGGAGAAGAAAAGAGTTGACGTTTCAAGTCCTCATGACCCTTCGACAGAACTTGAGTGAGTCCAAGAAAGAGTTGAAATATAAGCTGATTTAAGGTGTGTGTGTGTGTGTGGGGGGGGAGAGAGAGAGAGAAGTGGAGGGGGTTGGTGTGTTTGTAGGGACAAACAAGCAGTGATAGAAGCAGATCATCAAAATGATGTCACAAACAACAGAACAAAAGAACACATAAGTGTTAAAGTTGGTGATATTATCTAAACAAATGTGCTAATTAAGAATGGATGGTAGGGCACTCAAAGTATAGCTCTAGTGGGGGTGGGGGGAGTATAAAAGATTTAAAAATATTTAAAAATAATGGAAATAGGTGGGAAAAGAAAAATCTAGATAATTTATTGGAAAAAAACAAAAGGAAGGGGGAAACAGAAAAGGGGTGGAGATGGAGGAGGGAGCTCAAGACCTAAAGTTGTTGAATTCAATATTCAGTCCGGAAGGCTGTAAAGTGCCTAGTCGGAAGATGAGGTGTTGTTCCTCCAGTTTGCGTTGGGCTTCACTGGAACAATGCAGCAAGCCAAGGACAGACATGTGGGCAAGAGAGCAGGGTGGAGTGTTAAAATGGCAAGCGATAGCGACAGACCGGTCTGTCCGCAAGAATGACCCAAACCTCCCTGTCGCTTGCCATTTTAACACTCCACCCTGCTCTCTTGCCCACATGTCTGTCCTTGGCTTGCTGCATTGTTCCAGAGAAGCCCAACACAAACTGGAGGAACAACACCTCATCTTCCGACTAGGCACTTTACAGCCTTCCGGACTGAATATTGAATTCAACAACTTTAGGTCTTGAGCTCCCTCCTCCATCCCCACCCCTTTTCTGTTTCCCCCTTCCTTTCGTTTTTTTCCAATAAATTATATAGATTTTTCTTTTCCCACCTATTTCCATTATTTTAAAATATTTTTAAATCTTTTATGCTCCCCCCACCCCCACTAGAACTATACCTTGAGTGCCCTACCATCCATTCTTAATTAGCACATTCGTTTAGATAATATCACCAACTTTAACAATTATGTGTTCTTTTGTTCTGTTGTTTGTGACATGTTTTGATGATCTGCTTCTATCACTGCTTGTTTGTCCCTACGACCACACCAACCCCCTCCACTTCTCTTAAACCAGCTTATATTTCAACTCTTTCTTGGACTCACTCAAGTTCTGTCGAAGGGTCATGAGGACGCGAAACGTCAGCTCTTTTCTTCTCCGCCGATGCTGCCAGACCTGCTGAGTTTTTCCAGGTAATTCTGTTTTTGTTTTGGATTTCCAGCATCCGCAGTTTTTTTGTTTTTATCACTGTATATAATTTGTTTAAAACAAGAGTTGTGATATAAAGCAAGAACATCTCAGATACTGTTGTTTAATACAGTCTTGAGTTGATTGGTTAACTCCTTGCCACAGGGCAGAAAAAATAATCTATTTTAGCGTATGGAAATATTTTGCTGCAAATGGGTAAGAAGAACTTAATCTTCAAGTTAGGTCAGCAGTGGTCCTACATTGAAACAGCGTGGGTGACATTGGTTTGAATTACGGCCTTAAAACACATTTTCCATCTCAACAACAACAACATCTTGCATTTACATAGTGCCTTCAACAAATGAAAATCATCTTAATGTCCTTTACAGCGGCCCAAGCAAAATGACTATCCAGCCAAATGCTGGGAGATCAAAAGCTTGCCTGAAAAGGTGAGTTTTATATAAGATTTTAAAGGAGGAGAGAAAGGTAGAGAGGTACTAAGTTATAGGATGGAATGCGCAAAAGTTCTGAATCAGAGGAAAGAGAGTTGCGGGAGGTGGGTGCTATGATTCTTGAGGAGTCATGGGCGATAAGGTGAGGTGCATCACAGAGCAGTTTAAAGATAAGAGCAAGGATTTTAAATTTTGCTGCTCAGAAACCAACATAGATCCACAAGGTCAAAGGGGATGGGTGAACAGGACTTGGTGCAGATTACGTTATAGACAGAGTCTGAGAGTAGATGAGACATTGAAGACTGGGAGGCCTTCAAAGAGATTTTTGTTTAGAGTTTGGAGGTGATGTAGGCATGTATGAGCATTTTTCAGTGAACAGCTGAGGTGGCCCTTGTTATAGAGATGTAAGTAGGCAGCCTTTGTAGTGGAGGACATGGAAACTCTTGGTTGATCAGGATGTTGAGCAATCAAACAGTTTCATTCGGCCTGAAAGTGTAGCTGAGGAATGGGTTGGAGTCAGTGAGGAAGCAGAGTTGGTGGTAAATGCGGCAGGTGATGGCTTCGACCTTCCCCATATTTAGTTATGGAAAGTTAGATTCATTCAAAAGTGGAGCTCTGGAATGCATTCCATCCATACGAGGATAGTAGAGAGTTTAAAACAGCTATTAAGAGGTAGAGCTGAGTGTCATTTCATTACACACAGAAGCTGACCCCATGTCTATGGCTGATACCATAAACCAAACAAGATCCCAAACAAAAACAGAAATACCTAAAAAACTCAGCAGGTCTGGCAGCATCGGCGGAGAAGAACAAAGTTGACGTTTCGAGTCCTCATGACCCTTCAACAGAACTAAGTAGAAATAGGACCCCTTTCCTATTTCTACTTAGTTCTGTTAAAGGGTCATGAAGACTCAAAACGTCAACTCTTTTCTTCTCCGCTGATGCTGCCAGACCTGCTGAGTTTTTCCAGGTATTTCTGGTTTTGTTTTGGATTTCCAGCATCCGTAGTTTTTTGTTTTTATCAAACAAGATCCCATATTGCCGGAGAATGATGGAGTAATAGATCGTGGTTGACTTTGTCTTTGTTCTTGGAATCCGAACAATAAGAAGGAATTCTGGAAAATTATGGTTAAACATTGATATATATATAGGTTTTTAAGAGGTTTGTGAAACCTAAACACTTCGCATTAGGTGTTATCTGTCTGTGTTCACCTTCTTCTACAGCTTTGCAGTACTTTTTTAAAAAAAGTGTAAAACATGGCGCCCTTCACAACCTCACGTGTCCCAAAGTGCTTTACAGCTAATAAAGTATTTTTGAAGCATAATTACTGTTGCAATGTAGGAAACGCAACAGCCAATTTGCAAAAAGCAAGCTCTCATAAATAGGACTGGTGATGTTGGTTGAAAGATAAATATTGGCCAGGACACCGAGGATAACTGCCTTCCACTTCTTCAAAAAGTGCCGTAGGATCTTTTACACCCTTCTGAGAGGAGAGGCAGGGCCTCAATTTAACATCTCATCCAAAAGAGAGCATCTTTGACCTATTTAGACTTCTTAAAAGGTTTTGTATGGTGGTCTTTCTTCCTTTATAGGATAAATGTGGCAATCCTTAAACAGAATGAGAAGAGAAGAATGATTTATGAATTCAGTCAAGGAACTATGAGCTTTGGTTTACTTGAGCAACTACTTATTCAAGATAGGTTATTTCTGGAATAGGCTGCCACCTAGTGCAATAAACACAGATTCCAGATGAAGATTTCCAATATGTGACAAACTTCTTGTCAACGTGGAATGATACAGGCATCAAATTCAGACAAAGAAGGAGACTAAAGTGTACTGAAAGTTCTGTGCTTTTGTGAGCAAAGCTTATGTGTGTATTTAAAAAGTGGCCCTGTAGTTTTCAAATGCACTTTGTGCTTTTTCTAATTGTAATTCAACATTAGATCTGATTTCAGGTAACGATGCCTTGCACTTATAACACCTTTAGCATACAAAACTTCTCATAGTCAGAGGATTGGGGGAAATTAATGAACTCTTTATTTCACCTCTAGTTTATCTTAATCTTTACATCTTTCTTGGTGAAAAGAGCCACATATCATGGTGGATGGCAAGTGGTATGTTGAGACTACACTCCCCTCTACTCTCTGGTGCAGTACTGAGAGAGCGCTGCATTGTGCAAGATGCTGTCTGAGGCTCATTTCTGGTGGTTTGGATGGGTGTTCAAGATCACTATGCTACTAGTCAAGGCTGCAAAGTGATTTAGACAAGTTAAGTGAGTGGCAAAATACATGGTGGATGCAGTGTAATGTGGTTAAGTGTGAAGTTATCCACTTTGGTGAGAAAAACAATGGCAGAGTATGATTTAAATGGTGATAGATTGGGAAATATTGATGTACAAAGGGACCTGGATGTCCTTTTACACCAATCACTGAAAGCAAGTGTGCAGGTGCAGCAAGCAGTTAAGAAGGCAAATGATATGTTGGCCTTCATTGCAAGAGGACTTGAGTTGAGGACTTGAGCAAGGATGACTTACTGTAGCTATATGGGGCATTGGTGAGACTGCACCTGGAGTATTTGGTGCAGCTTTGGCCTCCTTACCTAAGAAAGGATATACTTGCCATAGAAGAAGTGCAGTGAAGGTTCATCAGGCTGATTCCTGGCCTGGCATGATTGTCGTAAGAGGAGAAATTGGGCCCACTAGGCCTGTATTCGCTGGAGTTTGGAAGAATGAGGGGGGAATCTCATTGAAACATATAAAATTCTGACAGGGCTGAACAGACTGGATGCAGGAATGATGTTTCCTTTTGTTGATGGGTCTAGAACAAGGGGGTCACAATCTCAGAATACTGGGTAGACCATTTAGGACTAAGATGAAGAGAAACTTCTTCATACAGAGAGTGGTGAACCTATGGGATTCTCTACGACAGAGATCTGTGGAGGCCATGTCACTGAATATATTTAAGAAGAAAGTAGCTAGGTTTCTAGACCCTAAAGGCGTCAAGGGGTATGGGGAGAGCATGGGAGTATGGCGTTAAAATAGAGGATCAGCCATGATCATATTGAATAGCGGAGCAGGCTCGAAGGGCCAAATGACCTACTCCTTCTATTTTCTATTTTCTATAGCAGGGAATATTCCTGGTATTCTGGCTAATGTTCATCTATCAACCAATACTAGATTAATGTCATAGTTGCCTGTGAAAAAGATTAAAACTGACATAACCACTTTTCACTGCATATCATTCTAAACGAAGTGGTTCTGTTTTCCTGGAAAACTATGGCAGATTTCCATTAAAAAATGCAAACCAAAATGAAAGCTTTTTAAAAAATGGTCAGCCCAAGTCAAATAAAATTCCTATAAATACCAATTTTGGGTGAAATCCATCTTGAGCAATTATGTAATTTTCATTGTTTCGCTCATTGTATCACTGGATGGTAGAGACCTTGCATATACCTTATTGTATCATGATACTTGGTGCCATATGATTATGAAATGCTGTTAGTGTTAAGAATTTGTTGGCCATTGAAGGTTGTGTTTTGTGCCATAATTGTCATCCTCATTCAGCTGCATGTCTTTGGGTGACACTTGCCCATGCACTTTGACGTTCATTTGCTGTAAATTTATAACATTAAATGAAGTTGAATCATATTATTTTTACTCCAGATTCTGGTCCTTAGCCTAGTAACTTGCAGAGTAATCCACCCTGTGAGCCACCATTGTTAAAGACTTTTGTGAAATTGAGTATGGCACTGTTGATAGAAATTGAGTTTTTAAATTTAATCAATTTTTGGCTAAACAAAACTTGAAAAGCATCAGATATTTACTGGCGATTAAGTGCCTTCAGTGCTTTACTTTTATTTTAAATTCTTCAAAATGGAAGAGAAGTTGTGAAAGGTGAGCTAACCAAACAAACTGGTTGGGGAGCAAAGGAAGAAAAAAAGTCAGCCTCAGCTCTCAGCAAAGGGGCAAGAGGGAGAATAATTGCAGTGTAGAAGTTTGAGAGTGGGGACACAATCTAGCATGTGCCAAAAGCAGACCAGAAAAGGATGAGCTGTCCTGTGCCAACAAAAATTGAAACTGAGTTAGGCGATGCTGGCAACAGACAGTTGGAAAACAAGCTCACTTGTGTGGACAATGGGGGAAAACTGCATTTTCTGATTAACTAGCACCTGGTTGATTGGCTGATTAGAGAATTATTATTCAAATCACCACAGCTTTGCAAAATAAAGGTGGCACCTGAAGCGAAACCCCAAAATTAGTACTCAAGTAGAATTAAGAATGGGCAAAATTCAGGCCGTGTCTCCATCTGCAGAATGTAGCTTTTAGTTATTAGGCAGAGTTGCTTTTAGTGTTACGCTCAATTAAACTTTCCTATAATATTTTCTCTCTGCTCATCACAGATTATATGCTTCAAATAACTGGCACTCCAAAAAGGATTATTGAATCTGAATGATACAGAATGTATTGTTCCAATATGGGATGAGTATAATGGACACAATGAATGTTTGTGAACAATTTACACAGGAGTTGTTCTACGTGTATGTATTTTTTCTCATTTTTAGCTATTCTCCTTCCTCCTTGCCCCAGAATATAACTTAGGAGCATTTAGCAACTGATGCCAGTGTAGCTAAAGGAGTTTTTCTGTGCTGGGCAATACTTCCAGACTGACCAGGTATGTAGCTTTTGTTCAGATTTGTCAGTGCTGCCAGTGAATACAAGATGAACAAGACTGCTTTGTAATTCAATTTGGGCTAAATTTTATCTTGCTTACAGGGAAATGCCTTTCATGTACTTGCATCTCCTTGAAAAAAGAAATTTGCCTTTGGAAGAGAAGCCAATGAAGCCGTGCATTTCATACACCAACTCAACATGCTTCTAGGCTGCATTGATGTTTATTTTCTAAGAAACATGTTTTTCCAATATATTTCATAATGCTAGCTAACAAACATCAGGCTACATAGAAAGCTGTGAAGGCAAATGTCACATGGCATGTATTACTATATACCATGGTTTTGGTCTGTGATTTGCTGGGTAACATCAAGAGTAGAAAATCTCAACAGTCCCATGTGAATAATATACAGTTGCACATGGTAGTCCACCTACAGTGTACAGATATAATCTGCTCTGTCCCCATGCCTATTTGGATTAACTCCAAAATTGGCCACAGCCTATGTCACCCCCAAACTTCAGACATTCTAGAATAGCCTGTCCACCTCGGGTAACTCTTTTTCACAAAACTGTGTCCTTCCTAGACTTGTAGCACTGTTGGATTTTAATGAATAATAATCATGCAATTGGGCTCATTTGAAGATGATTCACCACACCAGTTTTTAATGTTTTTTTTCAATTAAGTTTGGAGCTGTCCTGCTGGAGCATCCAGTACAACTGGGGCAGCTCCACTAATTTGTCCACTCCATTTGATATACCAAAATCATGAGGCTCAATGCAACTGAGGCATTTGTTAGCGACAGCTTCCACAAATCAGACCAGGTTGCTGCACTAAATATGGAGTTAAGAAAAGGCAGGAGTATTATATCCTGAGTAAGTGTATTAATGGCCGTTTCAGACAGGGTGTCCATGCTTCACTTTTCAGTCTGCTGCTGATGGAATTGCATAGAATCTTAATGCACAGAAACGAACCATTGGAGCCAACAGGTGTTAATGCTGCACATGAGCCTTCACCACCTCGTGTTGCACCCCCCCCCCTTTCCGCCTCATATCCTATCAACATGTTCTTCTCATCTTTTCTCCCTCATATTTATTTAGCTTTTCCCTTTGCCATCTATGCTATTCGCCTCAACTATTTGTGGTAGCGAGTTTCATATTCTCATCACTCCTTGGGGAAAGAGGTTTACCTTCAATTTCTTCTTGGATTTATTAGTGACTGTCTTCTACTTAAGACCCCCCCAGATCTGCACATTCTGACAAGTAGAACCCTTTCATAATTTTAAAGTCCTCTCTCAGGTCACCTCTTGGCTTTTTTTCTAGACAAAACAACCCCAGCTTAAAAAGAAAGGCAAATGCTAGAAATTGAAATAAAAAGCCGCTAGAAATGAACAGATGGGTCATTGTCTAAAAGAGAAAGATGGCTTAACAGTTGGGAGAAGGGTTTCACACCCAACATGTTTATTGATCTCTTATTCAGATGTTCATCTACCTGCTTATATAATTTCATTACGATTTAGATTAAATGTCTTTCATGTGGAAAGGCATAATGCTCCAAAACACAGTGTCATCTCTGTTTCATGCTTTCAAGCTTCCTTCCTGCAAAATATATCCAGAAAATAGATGCCTTTGTAATTGTTCTTAGGATTGCACAGCACTATTGATGCTGAGGTAAACTAGCATTGTTACTCATCTGATTTGCAGATAATCTGGAGACTATTTTGGCTGAATATCAAAACCTAATAGCTCATGGGAGTTCATCTCACAGAATTAGACACAGAGAGAATTTTACCCTGGAGGAGTGTATGGGTTTGCATGTGCGTGGGTTGGTAAATTCTGCAAAAATGTGAGCACGTAAGGAAGTCGGCTACAGGTCACCAACCTCTGTGTTTAACTTGAAGTCATTGGTTGCACACAGCCCACTCAGGAGGAGCGTGTTACTTGGTAACATTTGGTAAGTGTTCACTTGAAGGCATATTTTAAACTTGACATTGCATCCATTGGTTTCCCAGTCTTCCTGAAAGCCACCATTGAAAGCAAGGCAAGAACACAACAGCAATTGAGGGGGCTGGTTAGAACATAATAAACTCAGGAAGTATTCAGTACTCACCACTACTTTCCTGTCTAGTACTGGGAAAGAATTTGTTCACAGTCCTTTTGCTGAGAGTCAACTTTCTACGTTTTGGAGGTTTTCTGAATCATATCAGAATGGGTGGCATTTTGTCATCCTTCAGAGCCTGCTATTGAGGGGCCTGCAACTGCACAGCAGAGAGGGGTGCAAAAGAGGAGTGCAGCTTTCCAGATACATTACCCATCACATGGGATGTACAGGCAGAGACTGAGTTCCCTTGGCATGTCGGAACAGCACTGTTACAGGAGGCTACAGTTATTGTATCAAGAAGTAACAGACACCGGCAGACACCTAGAAGTCATGCTCCACGCTGGATATGATGACCACACATTACCAGTGACTTCAAAATGGCTTCAAAGATCAACACCATTCAAGACAAAGCAGCCCACTTGATTGGCACCCCATTCACAAATATTCACTCCCTCCACCACTGACACACAGTGGCAGCAGTGTACAGGATGCACTGCAGGAACTCACCAAAGCTCCTTAGGCTCCACCTTCCAAACCCGTGGCCATTACCATCTAGAAAGGCAAGGGCAGCAGACACATGGGAACACTACGATCTGTAAGTTCCCACACACACACACACACACACACACACACACAAGCCACTCACCATCCAACTTGGAAATATATTGCTGTTCCTTCACTCTTGCTGGGTCAAAATCCTGGAACTCCCTCCCTAACAGCATTCTGGGTGTACCTACAGTGGACTAAAGTGGTTCAAGAAGGCAGCTCACCACCACCTTCTCAAGGGCAGTTAGGGGTGGGCAACAAATACTGGCCTAGCCAGTGATGCCCACGTCCTGTGAATGAATAAATAAGAGTTCCACCATCCTCTATTTTTGCCAGTATAACCTTCCAGGACCCTGCTGGAGACATATCCTAATTGGCCAGCATAAGACACGTGACTGAAGTGTTGTTTGTCAGGGCCGGCAATTATGTGAACTTTGCTCTTGACGACACCAGTCAAAATGAGTGAGTGAGGTTTGTGCCCCTTGTTGGTTTCCTGCCAACCTATGGTGTTATCAGCTGCACACACATTGCTGGGTGATCTGGATGTGCATGGATTTGCAGTTTCAGCTCCCATCAGTGTGCAGTTGCTGTGCGATCATAGGTATTTCTGCAATGGTGCGCAAGGTTCCTGGGGAGCTACCATGTTGTTTTCATCATACAATAGTTCAAGCTTCCCAATGTCTTTGTACTTGCAAACACATTTAAGGGGTGGCTGCCAGGAGACGAAGAATACCCACATCAAACTTGGCTAATGACACCCATTAGAAACCTGACAAAATTTGTCAGCCCTACAGTGAATATGACCATCAGATGTGTGATTGAACAAGTCATCTGTATGCTGAAGATGTGCTTCAGTTGCCTAGATAGATGTGCAGACACCCTTCAGTATACACGAATTAGAGTATCCTGTGGAATGCTGCTTTTTGCACAACAATACGTAGCAGTGAGGTTTGGATCTGCAGGACTGATAAAGCGTAGATGTCTGCAGGCAGTTCTGAGGAGGAGGAAGGTGGTGAGTGCAATGCAACTGCAGTTACTCGCATTGCTGCCAGAGATAACCCTATTCACTTAGGTTGCACCAATGGACCAATGTCAAAAGCACATACAGCAGTCATTCTTCCCAACCCCACAATGCCACTGGCTCAAAGCAGTCTTGCAAACCACAAACCATCCCTTGCGCACTGCCACATTGGTCCTTGTCAATTTACCTTTTCCCATTCATCAAGCGAGTTAAAAGGTTGCTTGTCACTCAGCAACCAAGAATGGGCAAGTCAGGAAAGTGGAACATATTAATACATTTATGTGATTCTACTGAAGAACAAAAACATCACAACATGACATTCTCATAACTTTTGTATACCCTTGTGCTACAACAAAGCTTCATTCTTCCTTTTCCTACGACTCCTATGCTGTGAAAACTCCATGGCTTCAGCAGAGATAAAAACAAGCTGCTTGGATTGTTGTTTAGACTGCTGAGCTTTTGCCCAACAACTTCTGTGCATTGGAGCCTGTGTGAACCTGGACAAAAACTGAGAGGGGTGTGGGCAGCAATGAGTGAGAAGTGTAAATAGTTCGAGTAGAGTCTCTACTTACTCGTCTGCTTTTTGCCACCATCACCCTCAGCCAAGCCTCACTTCCCTGCCACCCTCCCTGCTGGGAGAGCACTTTGCTGCTGAGCAGTGGAACATGTTAAGGCCAGTAAGTGCCATCTTATTAAATACAGAAGACGTGTTGGTGTCCACTGAGTATGCATAGCCATGGTCAAGACATACATGGGTTAATTTGTTTGCCATTGTTGATCTAGAGAGTTGGCCACTCTACCCACACAAGAAGACATTGTTGCAATGCCCTGCAACTTCATCCCACTCATGCTTGAAATGGACTCCTTCTTTCTCTTTGCAGTCGAGATCATTGTGCTTGGAAGGCCTGCCATAGTACATTCTCTGCTGGTGCTGAATGATTCTCCTTTTCATTGACAGCTCCCAGTTGGACTCAGTATCTGTGTGCAACTGAGCAGTGCCCTCAGACGCAGACTCTCCACAGTTGTCCCTGCCACCACTTTTTGTTCATTTGTAAAGTGAGATTTGCTAGGTGAAAACCCAGTTATCTGTCTAACTGGCCTCACTTAAGTGTATGCATCATCAGTGATGTATTGTTTGCACAAGGCCTGTGATGGTGTAGCCTCAAAACCAATGCCGCTGAAGATTCGTAGTCTGCAAGGTCCATGGACTTCTGCAAGTGTGAAAGCCCTGGCAGAAGGAAAAGATATGAGTTAAAATGGACAGGTATGTTGCAACTTAATCATTATGAAGATGATCAGACTTCACTCTGTTAAAATAAAGTCAACATGACTTAGTGACATGTGGATGCTGATATTTAATTGTGTCACCAGGTAGCTGGGAGGTTTGCATTTCCTATGACCAGGGATGTCAAAATGCCACTGATCTCTAGCACTTCTTCCCCTGCAGTTGTTAACTGAGATCTATAGAAGACCTCTTCAGGCCCTTTTCTCCTTGTACTTTGTCCTGCAATGGAGGACAGAACAGACCAGACAAGTAATGGCACGCACCCAATAGATGCAATGCCTTCGGTGAAGGTGGCCATTTGGTGAGGGCCAGTGATTCCAAACTGGGAAGTAAAATGATGATGAACTGACTGCTAAGATACCACTGACCAATGTGCTGAGTTTACTTCCAGTTGTCCCACACAATATTGGACTCACCTACTCTCAACCTGCCTCTGCTTGAATATTGGGGCTGTTTTTGTTTTCAAGTTTTTTTAAATTGCTGGAATATAAAGCAAAAGTATAGTAATAGCTATTTTGAAAGTATCTTTCGCTTTGTAGCTAGTCACCTAGACTCTTTCCCGTAAATATAGAAAATGAATCTTGTGCAGGTGTTAAAACAGAACAATAGTTATAAAAATACATTGTTTTTTTTGACCCCTGGCTGTTGGTGGGAATGGTGTCTTAAATGCTGGATTATGGCCTGAAATAAATTGAACAGTGACAGAGCATTTTGAAACATGTAGGCATAGATTCAAGCACCACAGGATTGTTTAACTGTTTTAATTGGCAAGCTGTCACATGGGGTTTCTCCACTGAGCAACTCCAGTGAGGCGAGTGGTTATCACACAATTGATTATAGAATACTTTGAAAGATCCTGTATGCAGTTGGCTGTATGTAGTATTCAGTTGAATTTTTCTGTTGTTGTTGTGATACCTGTGAAAAGCTTAAAGGTGCAAGTCATGGATTGCAAATTGCCACCTAGGTACTGCAACTGACCATTTGCATCCCCCCTTAAAGAACTTTATAGGTACCGTTGCAATTGTTCATTATTGAGCCTGTCCCTAGAAGAGTGCAGGGGTTGGCATTGACAGCTAATAGAGAGTGTGCTGTCCTAGCACATAGCATTTTTATTTGATGGAGGCACTTTGTTATTCAGTACTTTGTACACAGTGCTGAAATTTGTCTAAATGCTCCTCACTGGTGTGGGCATTTTTCTGTGTATGCCGACCCATGCATTCAGTTCACTCTGTAGTTCAGCCTATTAATGCACTCATAATGACTGTTGAAGTACAATTACAATTTGGCCAAATTAATTTTCTTTCTTCAAGTGCTTTTTAAAACAGTGCTCAAATAATACACTCAATTCAGAAATGGTGAAGACTACGTTATGATGCAGTGTGATTTTGTAGCTTACTGCAAATGAATGTTAAGCAGACAAATTTGAGTTTATATGGTGTCTTACACATCTTTTCCAATAACATAAAAGCAAAAAAAAAAGGATGCTGGAAATCTCGAACAAAAACAAAAATACCTGGAAAAACTCATCATCTGCGGAGAGGGATACAGTTGAATTTTCGAGTCCACATGACCCTTCATCAGAACTAAGACATTTAGAAATGAGATGAAATATATGCTGGTAGAAGGGGGTGGGATAGGAGAGCTTGATAGAGAGCCAGTGATAGGTGGAGGCCAAGAAGAGACTGCCAAAGATGTCATAGACAAAAGGACAAAGGGGTGTTGATGGTAGTGATATTATCTAAAAGATGTGCTAATGGGGACATTAAGGGAAGCAAGCTAGTGGCAGATAGCCCTAGTGCGGGTGGGGTGGGAGGAAGGGATCGAAATGGGCTAAAAGGTGGAGATGAAACAATAGATCGAAATAAATTTAAAAATAGGGTAAAGAAAAAATATAGTGTAAAAAAAAAATTATAAATGATCAGAAAAAGGGGGTGGGGATGGAGGAGAGAGTTCATGATCTAAAATTGTTGAACTCAATATTAAGTCCAGAGGGCTGCAAAGTGCCTAGTCGGAAGATGAGGTGCTGTTCCTCCAGTTTTCCAATGACTAGTGTTAATTAGTCAACACAGCAATGACCAGTTTATCTATTTTTGGTAGCTCTGTTTGAGGGAAGAATATGATACCATGTGAGCTCCTTGCTCCTGTTGAATAGCGATGTGGAATCTTCAACATACCCACCCAAACTGCTGAAGAGGGAGACAGGGCATTGGTATCCAAAGGATGCTACCTCGATAATCTAGCATTGTGTTGAGATAGCATCCTAGGTTACACGCTTAAACCTTGAAATTAGGCTTGAATCTACAAAGTCTGACTCAGAGGCTGAAGTGATGTTAACCGAGTCAAACTGATACTAGCCTACATTATTTTAGCTTCATAAAAGAGAATGATATCAAAGATTTTTTTAACATACCGTGACTTTCAGGACCAGGAAACATTTGTTTTGTTCCATTGGTCTGAATTTTCCAGCTCCTCTGGTCCCACTGATGTGAACAGAGATTTCATTGGCTTGCCGACTGTGCCAAGGGGTGGCTGGAAGATTCCGGCCTTCATTCTTAATGGGAGCCGATCACTTCATCTCTGCGTAATCATTTTGTAAACCATCGATAGTATTAATTACTGGCTAACACAGTGAATAAGAAGTATGGTTTGATTCAGAGTTGTATTTTAGTACTGCTGTTATTAGCCTTGTATTTGATATGTAAACTTTGTTCTTAATTTTGGAAGGTTTTTTAATTCAAAATTGCATTTTTTAAGGAAATTGGGTGGAATGGTGCGATGTCCTTTCAGAACAGTTCCATCATTGTTTCAGTGCAGTTGTCTAATGTTGGGTTCTAGTTGCAAGCTGACAGATCACAGAAAACAACTTTTGCAAAATAAAAAGCAATTTTTTAAAGCACACTGTATTTTGTCATAGACCAATATCCTTTTTAGCATCAAAAATTAGCTCAGTTTCCCAACTCTCTCAGCCGTAAAAATTCAGTTCACAATAAACATCCCATCATTTATCTTTAGTGGACCTTTGTGAGAGCTAGCTGTCTCTCAGTAGATAACTGCAGTTTCTAGAATTGATTTCCCAATCTTAACACAACTAGCTGTTAAACCAGCTGGAATGTCTCATCATGCCTAAGCCCTTTGTCTCCATGTTTTCCTTCTGTGAAACATAATCGACAGTACACCAAGAGGCATAGATAATTGCAAGAGACAATTTATTTATAAATGTTAAATTGTTTTAAAGTAACACTGTCCTCAACTAAGTAGAGTAACACTTTTGTTTAAATGTCAACCTTATTCCATATAAAACTTTTAAAAATGCTGGATGTCCTGACTGGAGGTGCTTTTTAAAAGGATTGAAACGCAGCATTTTCTTGCTGTCAAAGCTGCACACTAATGAAGTTTTAAAATAACATCAATTTTTTAATGTATATTTGTTTTTCTCCCCTCCTTCCATGTTTTTCTCTCCTCAAGACATTAAATTATGCTTGCTAGCCATGCAGGCATCATCTGCACTCCAAATATTCACTCAAGTGATCATTCTGCGTTTAAATCCAGACGACATTGTCAGAATTTTTGATTGAGATGGGGTGTGGAGGGCTAAGAATGGGGCTGCAACCGTTCTTTCTTGACATCTGCCCATGCACTTTTCAGCAAGCTCACAGAATAAAGACAAATTTTGTCCCCTACCAAGCCCAGTTCCCTAGCCCTTTCATAACTCAACTGGCGCCTCTGTTAATGTGAGGGGCTGTGTCAAGCACAGAATTCTAAATGACTCATCTATTTTCTATCCATAATATATCTTAGCACTTTCCATGGATCAGAGGTTATATAACTCACAAAAGCAAAATACTGAGGAATCTGGAAGTTTGAAATAAAAACAAAGTTATGGAATACTCAAGTCAGGCATCTGTGGAGAGGGAAACACGGTTAGCAGCAGGAATTTTGTCAGTGGCGCACCATTCTCATGGGTTGAACCAGAGGTATACGGCACTTCTGCTTTCTTGCTTTTCTCCATTTCCCTTGCGATTTCAATTAAAATTTGAAGTGCTAACAGCATGCACAGGAGACACATGCGATTTTATGGCAGGTGGTGTTTGTCAGTGCTGAAACACACTCAGCTTACAATGCAGCAGCAATGGATGGGCTATAAAAGAGCCTTCTGGTCAAACACAGGAATTAGGAGGAGGAGTAGGCCATTCAGCCCCATTTCAATAAGATCATGACTGATCTGATTGTGGCCTCAACTCCACTTTCCTATCTGCCTCCCATAACCCTTGATTCCCTTGTCGATCAAAAATCTATCTAACTCGGTCTTGAATATTTTCAATGACCCAGCCTCCACTGCTCTCTGGGGAAGAGATTCCACAGAATAATGACTGCCTGAGGAAAAAAATAATTCTCCTTATCTCCATTTTAAGAGAGGAAAGCCCTAATTTTTAAACTGTGTCCCCTAGTTCTAGACTATAATTTCTCATTCTTGTAAATTCCAATGCTCAACCTCACCTCATAAGATAATTCCTTCTTCCCAGGATTCAGCCAAGTGAACCTTTTCTGAACTGCTTTTAATGTAGTTATATCCTTGCTTAAATAAGGAGATCAAACCTGTACACAGTACTCCAGATGTGATCCCACTAAGACCCTGTACAGCAGTAGCACCATCTCCCTACTTTTATATTTTATTACCCTTGCAATAAGGGCCAACTTTCCATTTGCCTTCCTGATCATGTGCTGTACCTGCAAAATAACTTCTTGTGACTCATAACCCGGATATTCGGATCCCTCTGTACCATGGAGTTCTGCAGTCTCTCTCTATTTAAATAATATAGTTTTTTTCTATTCTTCCTGACAAAGTGTACAAGTTCACATTTTCCCACATTATATTCCATCTGCCAAATTTTTGCCCACTCACTTTTAACCCATCTTAGTCGACCACTTCTCCTAACTAGGAAGCAATATCCCCAGGGAGGCTGATGGAGAGATCGGTATCTACAAAAGAATCAGCAAAGCAGCATCGGTCTCCTAGCGGCTCCAAAAGATGAGGCCATCCAACATCATCATCATAGCCGTGAAGCTGCGACTCTACATGTCTATAGTAGTACCAACCACAATCTATGCCAGTTAGACATGGAGACATAAGTTGGGCATCCTTCACCAGAGCTGTCTACATAAGATCCTGGGCATCATATGGAGAGGCAGAATCACCATTGAGGAAGTGCTGCAGGGAGGTCAGAGGCGCCTGTGGGATATTGTGACGGAGAGACAACTGATGCTGAGGTAACGTCCTTCGCCTCTCAGACGTACACTTCGCCAGAGTGGCAGCAGAATAGATACCACCAGATGGAAGAAGATGATGGGGCAGGCCAAAAAAGACCTGGCAAATACGTTTAAGGAGGACCTTCAAGAGTGGGACACCACCTGGGCAGGAGAAAAGAGATTGCGATGGGCCGGTGGTGGAGTCTTGATGCCCATTGTCCCGCATGAGACTGAGGAACTGAATCTCAGCCTAAGTCTAACCTATTGAAATCCCTTTGCAGACTCTTTTATGTCCTCTTGACAACTTACTTTCCTACCTGGTCATTAGCAAATGTAGCAAACATACACTCGGTCCCTTTATCCAAGTCATTGATATAAATTATTATTAGTTGACACCCCAGCATTGATACCTGTGACACTCCACTACACTAGCTATAGCTTGACAACCCAAAAATGACCCATTTGTCCCTACTCTCTGCTTCCTGTTAACTAACCAATCCTCTATCCATGCTAGTATGTTACCCCCTACACCATGAGCTCTTATTTCATGTAATAACCTTTGATGTGGCACCTTATCAAATGCCTTTGGAAAATTCAAGTACACCACATCTTCAGGTCCCACTTGCTTGTTACTTTCTCAAAGAACTCTACTAAAATAGCCAAATATGATTTCCCAGGTCAAACAGGAGGCCCTTTATCATGGCCAAAACTTTCCTGCCCAACTCCATTGCCATTAACAAGAGACTTGAGAGCATAAAAGTGGCCTCTGTATTTTTCAGAATTAAATTTCACTTGTAATTATTTCATGTTACATTGGTTTCACTTTATTCATGTGTGTATCACCATTATTTGTTGAGATTTGCTTAGTCAGAGAGCTAAATGTACTGGCATGCCTCATGGTTGGCACATAGTGGTGATTACAAGGGAGTAAGGGACATTTCCTTTATTGTGCAAGAAGCAATGTGCTTTTTTGTCCATTCTTTAATGAATGTTCATGTTAGTGTCCCTTGTACTTGCCACTCTGTGGGACATGGCTGAACTTGAAGGCTCACCTGGCCCTCCCTCTTATGCATTGTAAAGGACATTGCCCAAGATTACTCTCAAAGCAGGGATAACTGAAATATTGTCAGTGAACTCAAAGCCCTATAAGAACTCTGTCAGCCAACACCCTGAGATGAACCTACCTTTGGACAGAATTAATACAGCCCTTTAAGCCGCTCATTTCTTAACCTTGACTGACTGTCCCCACCACCCCCCTACTCTGGATGCCAGGTCCTTACCACCTCACACCTCCATGCCCCAATTTCACTCCACATGCTCCACATTTTCCTGCTTCCCTCCCTTGTTCCATAGAGTTAAACAAGGAAAACTACTGACCTTACACAAAACTTCAGAACTTTAGAAAGCTAACAGTTGCACACCATCTTTAAACAAAAATTGAAATGGGTACCACTGACTTTACCTTGAAGTTGGGACATAATTAAAAAAAGGTTTTATGCTAGTGCATATTCATGGCATGCAAATGTATTACAAGTATAAACCTGCCAGAGGCTGGCATGAGGCTCGACATACCACTGACTTTATCTCTTGTCATGAACGTTAATCACAGAAAATGGTTAATCTTCAAGGACTTGGGACATTCTGGAAGAATTGGTGTTTTAAAAGACACTGTCCCTTAAAGTGTTAATGCAGGACTCTGATTGCTATTCCTGGAAAAATCATCCTTTTACAAGAAAAGGTAATTAAGCAGTTGAAAAATAACTGTCAACCTCTTGACCCGTGTGAACTGTGTACAAAGGGAATCACATGGGTTTTGTGGCTCTGGAAAAAATACTGGAAGACTATGTTTTAAAAGTGGTTTTTGGTTTTGATTTGGGAAGAGAAGGACCAACTGCTTGAGAAGGAAGACAGCAGTCTTCATGGTCCAGAGCCAGTTCACAGCCAGAAGTGAATATAAGCTGCTCCTGAGATGCTCTATGTGCTGGAATAGAGTACCCTCGAGTATTCCATGAGTCTGTCTTGAAAGGAGGGCTAGAGTCACTGTTTCATGGATCAATGCTGAGACACCAAACATATTACCCAGGCGTCATTTCAAGAACTCCACCACCTATCTTTTACCTTTGAACGATTGACTTTTAACCTTTGGCCAAGTTCCTCCATTTCTATTTATTTTCATTGCTTTTTTGTGCGGATGTGTATGTGAGAGACCCAGGATATCTCGAAAGACAGGATGTTGATAAACTTTGCCTTTCTATTTGATTAAACTGGTTTTATAATAACCTAAAAAAAAGAAGCCTGGCTAATGTCTCTTTTATTCTGGGTACTAGTAGTGAAGGTAAACAATTGGCCACGTTGGTGAGTAAGTTAAACTTTTAAACTAATGGTACGACCTGGGGAGGAGTGAGCAGTTGATCTGATCCCACTACTCCAATCTCAGTCCAAATGCCCTGCATCTCAACCTTGTTCATGTGTTTTAGTGTATAACATTTAGTTTTACGAATTAAAATTTAACTGTAGAAAATGGGATAAATACAACTAAAGCAGCTTGGGATCTGTTACACTTAAAAAGGTTGATCATGTTGCTTTGAAAGATTAAAAGTTAGAAAGGTAAGATCATAAAACATCAGGTGGGCTTACTTAGCTGGAGAGCTGTGGTGTCTACACTGCTTGCAAAGAAATGCAGTCCAGAGAGCTGTTTTTGTTTTTTGAGTTAGAACTAAATTAGTTTAAAGCATTCCGTGAACCCTGAAAGGCTATAATACCCATTTATTATATCAGATCACAAAATAAATTATAAATGAAGGACAATTAAATTAAAGATTGGGCTGAGGATAGCCCAGAGCTGGCTACGTTGTCGTGGAGCTTAGGAAGGCTCACTGGTTTCAGTTTATCTGGGTGTTTGCTGGGAGAAGTTTTTGGTTGAAGCTTGCTGAGAGAAGTTAACAAAAATAAATGACATTTAGACAGACCTGCACTGCAAGCAGAGTAAAACACTAACTTCATCAATGACCGCGTGAAATGTGAGTGAGGCTTAATCTCAGTTTGAATCTTGTGAGGAACAGAAGCTGGATGATTGCCTGATTTGAAACTAGACCTCACAGTGTCTTATTGCAATCGAAAGTAACCAGCAGATTAGCTCGGAAGTATTGAAAAGTAACTGGAACAAGGGACTGAGGGCCTCCACAGTCAAGGGAGGTAAATTAAAGTTTTAACTCTGAGAATAGCTGAAGCTAAGGAAAATTTTTCCAGAGGACTGTGGCATACCTATGGGCTGTCCTGCTACAGAAGTAAATAAAAATTTCAAGATTGATGCGACTTATAAGAGAATTCTTGGAGGAAGTAAACTTGAATGCATAACATACGTGGTTATAAACCATGTTGTTAGGTTAATTGTATTTTTGTCTAATTTGCTCTTATGTACAATAAAGTTTGGGATTTCTTTTGTTTAAAAAAAGTGAAATCTTGTGATGTAGTTCTAATAGTTAAAATGAGGTATTTGGATTTCTTTTTAAATGCTAACAGTCCCTAACAGGATCATAACAATCCACCATCTGGAAATCGAAATTTCACATCCCACCTAATTAGATCACTACGTACACCACTTTGTGGGCTCCACAAAATTCCCCCCAACATTTCCAAGGAAAGGTTATTGACCTGAAACATTAACTCTGTTTACTCCATAGATGCTGCCTGACCTGCTGGGTATTTCCAGCATTTTCTGTCTTTTAATTCACTCTCATTGAGTAGAATTCCAATGACAATATCCTGTTCCATTCACTCACGGGAGGAATTCCAATCAACCTAGAAAAGTTTCTAGTCCAAATATAACATTATTTTGAAAACTAGCTGTATATTCATCAGGTTGTAACAACACATGTGTAACAACACATCTCTCGTTTTGCATTTGAACAATAGTCTACAGGTGAGAGAAGGGAACAGAAATTTTGTCAGTCACCCTGACTTCCATGTACATACCTAACTGTCATCTCATTTTCTCTTTCCAGAGAGTTTTTAATGTTTTGTACCCAATGCCGCCAGACCAGAGAAGACATGTTAGTATAAACTCAGCACGTTGGCTTCCAGAACCTGGGATGGGCCTAGCATATGGAACCAATAAGGGAGACCTAGTGATTTGCCGGCCTGTGTAAGTACCATTTAATATTCAAGTGCACTTTAACCAGAAGAGTTGCCTTCAAGGAATTTTTTTCAAAAAATTATGGATGATTTGGTGTAAGTAAATCTACTGCTTTAAGGTCTGGCCCATTACCTTGGTGCCACACAATAGAACAGTATGACGCACTAGCCCAGTAGTGTGATCATACTGTAACTGAATTATATATTATTACTGGAGCCAACTTTTATTTTTATCCAGCAATATGCAGGAATTACATGCCCTTGGTGGAGATGCAATAGGACAAAAAGTCCAAGTTGCCTAAGCATTTGCAGTCTTGATGCATTTGAGGAGAATGTTGATGTGTACCTTTGAGTGAAGGGAATTGAGGGATACCAAGAATGGAGGAGTTAAGGTGGGAAGAGGTGATTAGAGTGGGAGGAGATTCATGTGAAGCATAAAAATAAGTATTGACCTGTTGCACTAAATGGCTTGTTCCAGTGCTGCAGATTCTATGTAACTCTACACAAATTTCTCCAGAACATCAGATCCAAATTTTTATTTTATCACCTGCATTGTCTGTTTCTAGTTAATTTTTAACATTGGGATTTCAAATGAGATATCACTTTTCATGAGGTAAAAGCGATTCTCTTTTGGTGGAATTGTCATTACCCAGCACTTATTTAGGCCAAAGCTGGATTTTATTCTTATTGTACTGCAGGCTGGGATGCTTGGTTCATTATTGGATGAGTTGTGAATGATCTGGAATTATCATTGAGAAGTCGCATTCCTTGCCTTATGATGGAGGCATGGTTGTTGATGAAGTAATTGAAAATGGTTGGACCAAGGAAACTCTTGCAATGATACTCTGCCGTTGTGATTATTGGCCTCCAGCCACCTACCTTCCTTGGTGTCAAGTTTGACTCCACCCACCGGAGGGTTTTTGTTTTGACCCTTTGACCTCAGTTTTGCTCCTTAGTGCCATATTCAGTTTCATGTTGTCTTGATGTTTCAGTAGCTGCTGTAGCTTCTCCTTTGACGTTCAACTTTTGCATCTGTGACTAGATCAAGGCTGTGATGAGGTCTCAAGCCATAATTCTTCCAGAATCTATGTTGAGTAGGTTAATGAAAGCTCACTACTTATTTTCTAAGTTGAATGGGGAGAGGGTAAGGTGGGGTTGGGGTTAGGTTGTTTTACTTTAATCAAAATCTTGCAGTTTGGTACTTAGTCTTCTAAACACGGCTATTTGGAAAGAGAGTTTTGTATTGAATATATTCGGTTTATCTGCCCAACAAGCACCAGTCACTTAAGGATTTTTAATGCCCACAGGTTAAAAAAAGTATTTCTTGGAATTAAACTGTTAATTTGAAATGACATGTGGTATAAATTGTCATAATGTATTTTTAGACAGTACACTGAGCAATTTTGTAGTTTCCTTTGTTATCTGAAAGCATCCGTGTGCAGATTACATGTGGCAAAATGTTCTTTTTCTTTGTTTTTGAAACTTCTCCCCAGAAGGTGGAAAATCATGTTGGAATTAATTTCTGTGGTTGCTGGCAGCACTCCCAATATCTCACCCACATGTATATTCATCTATTTGCATTTAAACTGCAAGTTCATCAAGCTATTTGACTATAGAGAGCATCTCAGATGTGTCTGTTGCTACACAGAATCCACAGATTCACACCTCCAGCAAGGGTAACTTGATAACAGTTAGTAGCAGGAACACATCTCTAATTTCTCAACCACCACCACCCCCACCACCCCCCCCCCCCCCACCCCCCCGACCCCAAACCACCTGCCCCTCCCCCCCCCAAAAAAATTCAGATATATTGAAGTCACTTCTAACATTCCAACTGTTCCTCCCATATTAGATCAGCTAACTCAACACATATCATGAATTGCACCAGTAATCTTCTGTCAGCAATACATCATGCATTGCATATGTGCACTAAGGACACGGAGAAACTTCCATGCTCTACCTTTATATCCAGTGCAGGAACCAATCAAACCATGTTTTGAGGAATGCTATATTTTCCTCAGCTGCTTTGGATAAAATGCAACACTAAAAAGGAAAGACATTTTTGATAATGGAGCTAGCTGCTGAAAGAAGCAAGTGAGGATAAAACTATTTACATAATCTGTTATGATTTGTTTTCCCATTTTCATCTATTTCATAGCAATTGCCAACTTAGCTGTGTTCAGGTAATGTAAGTATTTTAAAAGCAAAATACTGTGGATGCTAAAAATTTTAAGTAAAACATAATCAACTGATCTGGCAACATCTGTGAAGAGAGAAACAGAGTTAGCGTTTCAGGTTGATGACCTTTCACCAGAGCTGGAAGAAGTTAGAAATATTTTAAGCAATTTGGAAAGATTTTAATCAAGTACAGTGGCAGGCAAAAGGGGAAAACAAAAGGAAGGTCGGTGATCGCATGATATGCAGGAGAAAATTTTAAGCAAATACAAATGTGGGGAAAGGGAGAGGGTGGTTTAGTCTTTCATCTCTTTTCTATACTCAAGGGGTTTCTAGAGTAATTGCTGAGGAATTGTAGAATTCAGTTTTTACCACAGTGTGAGCAATCTAAATCTTGCATAGCATGACCAGGTGCAGCGTGAAATGCTTGCCACTCTGTCGCATTGATGTGCATTAATCTAATTTCAGAAGAGCATCTTACTCCAGTGGCAGCAATTTTTCCCATGGTTTGTGCATAGTGTTACTTGTTTCTTTTTGCTTAACTTTTTTTCCAAAGTACAGCGGTATCTTAGAATTAGAGGTTAAAAGTGGAGTAATTCTAATCCTAGTAGTGCCATATCAGCAGTTAAACAAGTAACATTTATGAAACTAATTACAGGTGATACTGAGCCCATTGCAACAGTTTGAATTTGTTTTAAGTATTAATGTCCTAAATTTATTATTGTGTCTATGGTCTACAATTTAGGTACTGGTATCAAAATTATTTATGTGACTGGTGTTTTAAGGGTTTATGGTTGTTGGGTTTTTCCAATGTTAACAACAGCTTATTTCTGTAGCACCTTTAACATAGTAAAACATCACTTGACGTTTCACAGGAGTGTTATCGAACAAAACTTGACACCAGGCAACATGAAATATATAGAAAAAGATATGGTTGAATAATTTGGTGGAAAATCATCAAAATTGGCATATAAACAGTTAAACAAGCATAGAGGGAAAGAATGTTAGGGATTTATTTACTTTGTTTTACTCCAGATAAATTTTTTTGAATAGAGCATCACCAGTTATTTCCATAGGAGAACATTTTGCTATGTTCCAGAGTGTGCTTTAGGTTCCCTGATTTAAGGTAAGTGCTTAGTGCACCCAGCAATCAGAGTATCCTCTTTGCTTTGTTTGTTCATTGGTTTTGTCATCTGTTCTCATGATCTTTCCTGAAAGGCAGCAAAACAAACACTGCATTAGACTGTGGCACCAGCTTTATAGGACAGTGTTTAAAAGAAGTGAACTATAACAACAACCCAACTTAGTTTAACCACTGTAAAACCTTCATTTTCTATTTATTCAGTGAGATAGTTAACAGCTCACAAAGTAACAAATCTAACCCTGACATATAATTAGCCTGAATACTATAACAGTGGGCTGAATTTTATTGACAATGGTCAAGTCCCAGCCTGGGCCGAAAGCAGGAGCTGACTCCTCTTTGGCTGGTGGCAGGACCCTGTGACGACATTTTGCCAATGGTATCAAATTAAGAACAACAGCCTGCCTCCAAATGCTGCCAGCCAAATTAGCCAGTGTTGTCTCAATGGGAGAGCGCCCTCAAAAACAGATCAGTGTGGTTGGGAGAAGGTAGAGCCTGGCAACCAGGTTCTAGCAATCAGTGGGTGGGACAGGAGGCCTTTACTGCTGGGGGCTTCTCAACAGGCCATGCAGCTTCCATCATGGAGGGAACCCCCCATCCCTAGAACCTGCTGGGAAGCTGCCAGGGTTATCCAGGGTTTCCTCATGTGGTGGTGGGCCCTCCAACATAGCCAAATACCTGCAGAGGTGGAAGTGAAGCTTATTTGGCTTAAGTGTCTCAATTGGTCACCCAATAGGTGGCTCTGCTGCCAAGCTTCCCACCACTGGCAATATGACATGACTGAGAACAAACAGGAAGTCCAGGAGGAAATAATTTTACTTCAAAGTAGTCCCCTTTTGCTTTCTTAGAAAAGGTAGACAGTGTTGCCCAAATTTATTTCATATTTTCTTTGCTCCTCAAGCAGGATCATCCTCTCTGCCCAAACAGTAATCGTGTCGATTACAGGAGTTCTTGAGAGGCTCCATTGTAAATAGGTAGTGTAAGTAAAGCCCTGAGAGATGCTCTCGAACTGTCCAACCCTGGGAATCCACATCACAGGATGAAAGATCTGCATTCCAAGCCTGTAACATGATGACTCTAGAGTGGCTCTCAACAGTGAATTTATAAACCAAAATATTCCCAAAAAATGTAAATAAAAGCATGATAAATTAATTGAAATTCTTTGTAGTTTGGATTAACAAGGACGATGATGAAACTCCATCTGTACGTTGCTGCATAAAATGTTACGTTACTAGGATATTTCCAATACAAAGCATTTATTTCGTATTTGGATTGCAACACACTTTAGTACCAAATGATCCAATGCCTTTTAAGCAACACAAAAATAACCCCCGGGCAATGGTAACTGATTAAAGTTTGCTAGGCACAACTTTTTATTTCAACATGAAAAATGTCTGGTTCATTACAGAAGAAACTGCAGGACTGCCTGCAATTGAATTAACGCAGTGAAATAATAGACTCTTGCATTGGTTATAGGTTAATACAGGTGACTAGTACTCGCATTTCTAATAAGAACTATTGTCTGGAGCTCTCTACAAAAGGAAGTAGTAGCTCAGACCCGTTTTTGGCACCACTGAACATTTGTAGGGCAAACAAATGAAGGGAAAGATAATATTTCCTATCTTTAGAAATGTGTTCTATCCTTCATTTTTTAAAATCTATCAATATATTAAGAATAGTACATCTGCAAATGGTTCGTTTCTCTTATTTTACATATGACATTCTGCCTTCAAGTAGAATTCCCACTCTGATTGCAGCTGGTGATCTGCGTGCAAAGTATGCCCAAATTGTACTAGTTTTGAGAAGTTCCTTTCACGCTTTTCCACTGAACTTATTCACGTATCACCAAATGCAATATCTGCCATGAAGCAGTGCAATCGGGCAGCATTTTAAAACACAATTTTTTATAGTCAAATTTTCTTTAAAAATATTCCTTGGTATATTAAGAAGTGGGAATTTGGTGCCAATTGATTAATACTGCTGAACATGGTTTAGCATAAAATGTAAGCATTTTTAATTACAGTGCGTCAATCTACCAGCTGTGAGTAAGCCAAATGGCTTTAAAAAAATTATACAAAACTACTTGCTAGTTGGGGTACAGATGCCAGTTTCTTAGTAAAGTTAAAGCAATATAACATGCAAAAGCTTTTAAATGTGCCAATTAATGTCTGTGCACCCAAAAGTTCCAGCTTAATTTGAAGTTCCTTCCCAGGTTGGACCCTGGGAAGTACCAAGGATCAGAGGGACTTTGGTGGACATGTCCACCGGTCCCTTAATGTAGCGGGACAGGAAGATAAGGTGGTTAAGACGGCATATGGGATACTTGCCTTTATTACCCGAGGCATAGAATATAAGAGCAGGGAGGTTATGCTGGAACTGTATAAAATGCTGGTTAGGCTACAGCTAGAGCATTGTGTGCAGCTCTGGAATCCGCATGAAAGGAAGGATGTGATTGCACTAGAGAGAGTGCGGAGGAGATTTACCAGGATGTTGCCTGGCCTGGAGAGTTTTAGTTATGAGGAGAGATTGGATAGACTGGGGTTATTTTCCCTGGAGCAGAGGAGATTGAGGGGAGACATGATTGAGGTATATAAAACTATGAAGGGCTTAGATAGGGTAGACAGGAAGGAACTTTTCCCCTTGGTGGAGGAATAATCAGGGGGCATAGGTTTATGGTAAGGGGTAGGAGGCTTAGAGGGGATGTGGGGAAGAATTTTTTCACCCAGAGGGTGGTGGGAATCAGGAACTTACTGCCTAAAAGGGTAGTAGAGGCAGAAACCCTCATAATATTTAAGAAGTATTTAGATGTGCACTTGCGATGCTGTGGCATACAAGACTATGGGCCTAGTGCTGGAAAATGGGATTAGAATAATTAGGTACTTGTTTAACCGGCGCAAACTCGATGGGCCGAAGAGCCTTTTTCTGTGCTGTAGACCTCTATGATTCTATGAGGTCTGCAAGTGAGTGCAATTAGCAGAAACTTCCAATAATTCATCCTGTGGGCTTGACCAATTTCCTGGACTAGCTTCTAACCCACCATCACCATCCCTACCAACCCGCCCCAACACCAAGCCCCCATAACTTTCTGTAAACCAAAGTAATTTAACGTAACTGTGCAATGTGAGCAGGGCATTCCAAATCGCTGCAGTACTAAAGTCAGTTTAGATGGCCCTGGTGGTTGTATTGGTGAAAATCTATTTAATTCAGATAGGATTTATTTTAACAATATAGCCAATTTTATATCTTAACTGAAGTGCTTACATAATCATCAGTCACTGCTCTTCGAAATCACTGTTTTTATGTTATAAGTTATATATGTCTGGGAGGCATGATAAAGTACTATTATCAGTGTACGTGCAGGTCCTTTCTTTCAGAGCTCAGTGAGGTGGGTTCCCTACCTCCTCAACCTGCTGTCGCTCCTGCTTCCCTGCTCTCACCCCTCACCTTGGTCTCATGGTCAAAGTGTCCCTTATTTTATTTCTGAAGAGTTGGTCACCCTGTCTCTTCATTCAATTTTTTTCTTCTCTCTCCTCACTGCCTTGTTTTCCATCTAGTCTTTCTGCCTTTCGCAAGTAATTTGTGAAGTGTTCATAGGAAGCACCAGAACTCATAAATTTATGAAGAAAAAACAAACTAATGCAGATTAACAAACCAGAGATAAAACAGCACGGACATTCGAAATCTTAAGTAAAAATGGAAACAACTGGCAATGTCCTTCAAGTGCAAATTCACGATGTTCTCCTTTCATTTGAAATTTCAAAGCTCATTCTGGCCTGTGGCTGTGTTTATCCATTTGTGTTAAAATGGCTGTGTTCCAATAAATGTTGCTGCTCACTTTGTTTTTAAGAATAACTTATTGAATGGCACTGATTTGTGTAATATGCTAACATTAGCAGCGAGGGCTAAATAAGATGCTCACAACATTTGACATCCCCAGTACTATGTAGAAAATGTGTGACAGTTGCTGCCTGACTTACCGAATGTTTCCAGCATTTTCTGATTTTGTTTCAGATTTCCAGGATCCGGCAACATTTTGATAAAATATCCAATCAAATGAAAACAATTGAGAAGTAACATGAGCTGCTACTCTACTTTTTTTTTTCAAATGCTTATCTGGTGAACAGAATAAGAAATAAATTGTGAAACAGAAGGTTCTGTTGAATAATAAGTCTTCACAGTCCGCTATTTTCATTGTATTGAAGTTTTAAAACTTTAACCAATCATTGGCAGGATTTTGTGTTGATTATTCTGCACTGATGTTTGGGGTCAGTATTCAGTGACATTAATAATGCGCTGAAATGGTGGCTCCATCGGATCTGTGCTGCCCAATTACTTTGTTTCATTTACTACTCTTTTATCCATTGAAAGTTAATTTATCGCTTCCTACCATCTGTTTCACTGAATAGACAAGTGTGTGTACATTTCCAGAAACAAATTACATCTGCACACATATCCTGTTAAATTTTTCCATTATCGATTTCTGCATCCACTTTTAAAATGAAAACTGCTTCCATAAACTTGTCAAGCGGTCATTACAAGCTTCTGCCAGTGGTGGTGCTGCAAGTACTCAATTTGTATCTTCCAGCTGCAGAGTGCGTACTGTTGAAGGATTTGTGTCCAACAAACACTGCCTGTGTACTTCCCAAAATGCTGTGAATTTCACACTTTAATCTGTTATTGTCAATGGTTGGAATTATGTACAAATAAAGACAATTTAAAATATCAACTGAGTTACATCTGCCAGCCTGATCTAATTACTGGACTAGTAACCCAGAGGCATGGGCTAATAATCTAGACAGCACAAGTTCAAATTCTACTTTGACAGTTTGAGAATTTGAATTCAGCTTTTAGAAGCTGGAAATAAAAGAAAACATTATGAAAAAGTGACCTGAGGGTGCCTGATTGGTGAACAAGGTGGGTACTTATAGCAATGTCCTTTAGGGAAGGAGACCTGCCATTCTTACTCAGTGACTTTAGTTCCACACCACTGTCGTTGGCAACCATAAGTGGCCTAGCAAGCCATTTACTTGTATTTAAAAAAAAACTGCTTGGGATGGACAATAAATGCTGTCTGTGCCAGCAACTCCATGTCCCAAGAATGTTTTTTATTCAGCAGTTCTCGTCTTTTATCCCTGTTTCACCTCAAGATGGCACTTAATTCTAGTATAGATGTTCTGCAGAGCCACTAGTGACAGCAAGTGTAAATTAGGTTTAAGATTTCTTTCCGCCCTTCAGTTACTTATATAATGAAAATCCAATGACAGATGGATTAAAATTTGCTGCTGTAATAACCCCTGTTTGAAAACTCATGAAATAAAAGGTCACACTAAAGCAACACCCAAAGCACAACAAAGCAATGTAATTGAGTAATTTCCCCTCCCCTCCTCACTTTTCTCCACCACAACATTTTCTTCATTTTCCTCCCCCAGATGCGCTGGATTCCATTTCCACTGGTAGCAGCAGCCCTTCTATATCTCCCTCCATACCCAATTTTCATATGAGCCTAGATAGTGGGTGTTAGCTGACTACTCACTGAGAAGACAGCACAGTCAAATCTGATTCCACCTTCGCCGACTGTCTACACACCTGCATCTGTCAGATGTGTGGACAGCAGGAATCATGGATAACAATCAAAATACTGAAGCCCTGGCTGTTTTTTTATCAGCTCTCTTGCCTACAGGTAGCACCCAACCACCGCTCTTATTGAAATTATCATTTTGCTCAGCACAGACCCAAAACGCAATGCTGGGACTTTTGTATTGCTTCGTACTGTACCACAATGTTGTACCCATTCATTGGGAGGCTTTCTGGTGATATCTCATTGCCATGTACACAACATGAATTAAAATGAGGAGGAACAAAGTTCCATTTTATTTAGGGGATTACAGGTTTAATCTCGGCAATTGAGTAGAGGGATTGTTGAAGTGCAATAAAAGATGATTAATGGATAGGTTGTGATATTTTATTGATAAGTCTTGGAAGGATTGGTTTCTGGTCATCCAAAATCAGGCAAATTAGACACAGACATGTTCATGTTTTAGGTTCTTGTGTAATCAATAATGACCATCAAAAATGAGATTGTAGTTTTCAGCAAGGTCATTCAAGGGTGGTGATTGACTTATGAAGGGTTGGGGAGGGAAGGGGAAAGAAATTTGACTACATCCTCATAATTCTGCATCTGCTTTGTTGTGTTTTACATTTGTAGTTACATTGAAATGCTGTGCCCGTTAAATTCATATGAGAACAGAACATTGAGTAAGCACTCATGCTGAATTAGATAAATCTCCCCAAAGGGGGAATATTTCATTTATGGATTACAAAGAATTCTAGTGGTCACAGAATTCTTTATGCTGGTGTCATTCTGCATAACCAGCAAAACAATCACACACTAAATGTTTATGCAATACACATCACTTCTTTCTGTTAACATACGCCTGCGTATATTTGCTAACACAATCTGAAGTGAAGGATTTTAATGATTATTCAATAAGTGTCCAAGAGCCTGTTTCTTATCACGAATGGCTAGCGGTGCTTTTGCAACACTATGCAGATGTAACATTTTGCTTCAATCCCCATGGGCCTTACATGTGGATTGATTGTTTTCATCATGTACATCCATATGCAGCATTGTAAATTTTAAACTGCATGATAGATTTTATTGTGCCATCATTCATATCTAAGCAACGTTACTTCTCAAGGCGAGGTATTATTTGTTATAGAGCAGATTTTTTGGTCTGGGTACCCATTGGGTGTTCAACAGGCACAGTGCATGTCCTTGAGGCACCAGACCCTGGCTGAATGTTGTTCCTCTAATTTGGGTTGTAAGTTTGAATGCAGCTGCAAGAGTTGAGAGGCAACTGTTCCTTGAGCCTCTAATCAACAGCCAGTAGGTCGCGAATGCTTTGATCATCCAGGAGTCAGGCCCTGGAATCCTCACAGACTCCTGATTGTGCAGGGGCAAACAGATACCCATGGGAATATTTATATTGCAACATCTACAAAGTGCTGTCAGAGGAAATTGAGAAAGTAGATTTAGGAACTCTCCCTCCTACCTCACGAAAGTAGCAGTGCCTGTGTTTGCTAGCAGTAATGCTACCTGGAGAGGCATCAGGAAAATCCAGATCAACACAATGTAACCAGAGGCATAACTGATGGTAGCCACTTTTTTTTCTGCGCTCTATTTCTGGAGAATAGAGTACCCAGTGCAGAGCAGAGGAAAACCTCCCCTTATACTTTTGTTCAACAATTTCTTGATGACCATTGAGCTTATATGGGCTAGATGCTTCCTTGAAAAAAGATGAAAGTGGAAAATGGGACAGTCCTTGTTGGCCATAGATGGGCATTAACAGATGCTTCGGAGTAGACTGACAATTTGCACCTTTGGCTGGGGAATCTTGAAGAGAGAAATGTATCCTCAATACAGCAAAGATAACAATGATTTTTAAAAAGTGTGAGTTACCTTCAGTAATCTGAATAAAAAACAATATTTTCTCAATGGCTGAGCAAGATTTCCCAAAGAACTCTACCACAAAGACCTAGTTTCAACCTTCAGAATGTAGAGCAAAAAGGGGACATGAAAAAACATTGGCAGGTAAAATAAAGGAAAATCCAAAGTTATTTTACAAGTACGTTAAGATTAAGAGGATAACTAGGGAAAGAGTAGGGCCCATTAAGGACCATAGTGGTAATTTGTGTGTGGAGCCGGAAGACGTAGGTAGGGTTCTAAATGAATACTTTGTGCTGGTGTTCACAAGTGAGAGGGACGATGTGGGCACAGAAATCAGGCAGACGGACTGTGATATAATTAAAGACATTAGCATAGAAAGGGAAGAGGTTCTAAGTGGTCTGGCAGGCTTAAAAGTAGATAAATCTCCAAGCCCGGATGAAATGTATCCCAGGGTGTTGAGTGAGGCAAGGGAGGAGATAGCAGAGGCGCTGGAAATAATTTTCAATGCCTCTCTGGCTACAGGAGAGATGCCAGAGGACTGGAGGACAGCCAATGTGGTACTGTTATTCAAGAAGGGAGGAAAGGATAAACCAGGGAACTACAGGCCAGTCAGTCTAAACTCAGTGATGGAGAAACTATTGGAAGCAATTCTGAGGGGCAGAATTAATCTACACTTGGAGAGACAGGGATTAATCAAGAACAGTTAGCATGGTTTTGTCAAGGGGAGGTCATGTCTGACCAAATTTGATTGAATTTTTTGAAAAGGTGACCAGGTGTGTAGATGAGGGCAATGCATTTGACTTCAGCAAGGCTTTTGATAAGGTCCCACATGGAAGACTGATAATGAAGGTAAGAGCCCATGGGATCCAAGGCAATTTGGATCCGGAATTGGCTGAGTGGCAGGAAGCAGGGAGTGCTAGTCAAGGGGTGTTTTTGTGACTGGATGCCTGAGTTCAGTGGGGTTCCATAAGGATGGTGGTGGGTCCCTTGCTGTTTGTGGTATATATAAACGATTTAGACTTGAATGTAGGAGAGTTGATCAGTAAGTTCGCAGATGATACGAAAATTGGTAGGGTGGTAAATAGTGACGAGGATGGCCGTAGATTACAGGAAGATACAGACAGGCTGGTCAGGTGGACTGATCAGTGGCAAATGGAATTTAATCCGGACAAGTGTGAGGTGATGCACTTGGGCAGGACAAACAAGGCACAGGAATACAAGATGAATGATAGGACCCTGGGAAATACTGAGGATCAGAGGGACCTTGGTGTGCATGTCCACTGGTACCTTAAGGTAGTGGGACAGGTGATTAAGAAGGCATATGGGATACTTGCCTATATTAGCTGAGGCATAGAATATAAAAGCAGGAAGGTTATGCTAGAACTGTATAAAACGCTGGTTAGGCCACAGCTAGAGTATTGTGCGCAGTTCTGGAATCCACATGATAGGAAGGATGTGATTGCACTAGAGAGAGTGCGGAAGAGATTTACCAGGATGTTGCCTGAGCTGGAGTGTTTTGGTTATGAGAAGAGATTGGATAGACCGGGGCTATTTTCCCTGGAGCAGAGGAGATTGAGGGGGGGCATGATTGAGGTGTATTAAATTATGAGGGGCATAGATAGGGTAGACAGGAAGGAACCTTTCCCCTTGGTGGAGGGATCAATAACCAGGGGGCATAGATTTAAGGTATGGGGTAGGAGATTTAAAGGGTATGTGAGGAAGAAATTTTTCACCCAGAAGGTGGTGGGAATCTGGGACTCACTGCCTGAAAGGGTAATAGAAGCAGAAACCCTCATAACATTTAAAAAGTACTTGGATGTGCTCTTGTGATGTCATGGCATTAAAGGGCTATGGGCCTAGTGTTGAAAATGGGATTAGAATAGTTAGGTACTTGTTTGACTGGCGCAGACTTGGTGGGTCAAAGGGCCTTTTTCTGTGCTGTAGACCTCTATAACTCTATGACTCTACTGTCTGAGCCAGAGTTTCCACTTCTGAAAGTATGTGTCTCAATGTTTGGAGAGTACAGGATTGGGCTCAGAGCTGTAATGCCCCCCTACACAACCCTCATTTCCCACTCTTCATCAAGGAGTTCAAATGTCCTGCTTGTGTTACCTGACAAGTCTCAAATTATGATTAATTACCACTTTAGCGAGGTACCACCTCGCCAAAGAAATAGACCATTGCACCTGTGATGAGCAACTCCTGTACTTGTCCAAATCATGCTTCCTTACTCTCCACATTTACAAACAAAACCAAGTGGATTTTATTTCTATTGCTTCTTGTTTGGCTTCCATGGCTACAAATGAAAAAAACTGTGGTGGAAAAGTCCCTGGTTTTGAGCAGTCATTGATGCAGAGGTGACCATTGACCCAGAAACATTTTGGTAAGCAATGTATGGTGAAGTTGCCTACGTTCATTCTGAATCCAGAGACAAATTTATTTAATTACAGATAGGAGACCTGATTTGCTATATTAGCACACCACCAGCACACCTTGGGAAACTTGTACCTTAACTCTATTTACACACCTTGGTTCATATACATTAATAACTTTAACAAAAATCTTTCCGCTTCAGTTTTGGTATTTTCAATTGTCCCAGCCTCAATAGTTTTAAGATATTATGGGTTGGGGAAGTGAGACAGGGTAGTGGGAAGAGGGCGATGGTGGTGGTATATAGGCGGTACTTTCAGATTTCCATTACCCTTTTTGTGAAGAAGTGCTTCTTGATGTACATTCATCAATCAAGCTTGATGCTAGCTTCAGAATTATATTATTCAACTAGTGTCTTCAGGTATTATTTTGATAATGATAAACCAGATCAAAATTAACAGTCACTTGGACAAATGTAGACTGATTAAGAGAAACCAACATGGAATTGTGAAGGACAAATTATGTTTGATTAACTTATTTGAGTTTTTTGATGACATAACAGAAAGGATTGATGAAGATAATGCCGTTAACGGGTACATGGACTTCCAAAAAGCATTTGATAAAGTGTCACATGACAGGTTTGACAGCAAAATGGAAGCCCATTAAATAAAAGGGACGGTGACAGCACGGATACAAAGTTGGCTGAGTCACACAAAAAATGATTATTTTTTAGACTAGAGGAATGTATATAGTGGGGCCCCACCCCAAGGATTGGTATTGGAACCATTGCTTTTCTTGATGTATATTAATGACCTAGATTTGGGTGCGAAGGACACATTTTCAAAATTTGCAAATGATACAAAACTTGCAAGTATTGTGAACTATGAAAAGGATAGTGATAGATTCCAAGCGGATATATGCCATCTGCAGGCAGATGGAATGGGCAGACTCGTGGCAGATGAAATTTAACGGAAAGAAGTGCAAAGTGATTTTGGCAAGAAGAATGGGGAGGGGAGGTGATGACTAGTTACTCAGAGACCCAGGGTAATGCTCTGGGGACCCAGGTTCGAATCCCGCCACGGCAGATAGTGGAATTTGAATTCAATAAAAATCTTGAATTCAGAGTCTAATGATGACCGTGAAACCATTGTCGATTATTGTAAAAGTTATTGTTCACTAAAGTCCTTTAGGGAAGGAAATCTGCTGGCCTCCATATGACTCCAGAACCACGGTAATGTGGTTGATTCTTAAATGCCCTCTGAAGGGCATTTAAGGTAGGACAATAAATGCTGGCTGGATGTACATATAAAAAAGGGTACAATTCTAAAGATGCTGCAGGAGTAGAGGGGTCTGGGGGTTATATGTGCAGATCGTTGATAAGTTGAGAAAGTGCTCTAAAAGGCATATGGGATTTATAAATAGAGGCAAAGATTACGAAAGCAAGGAAGTTATGAACCTTTTTAAAACACTGGTTTGGCCTCAAGGGAAGTATTGTGTCCAATTTTGGGCTCCACACTTTAGCAAAAATGCATGTTAAAAAAAATTTACAAAAATGGTTCCAGAGATAAGGGACTTCCAATCCATAGATTGGAGAAGCTGGGCTGTTCTTGGAGAAGGGAGGGTTGAAAGGAGATTTGATAGAGGTTTTCAAAATTAAGAGGAGCCTGGACAGAATAGATAGGCAAAACATTGGCGGAAGGATCAAGAACCAAAGGACATGACTTTAAGGTAAAGGATATAGGAACCAGAGATGACAAGAGGAAAAACCTTTTTAAGCAATGAGGGTTTAGGTTCTGGAATGCACTGCCTGAGGATCTGATGCAAGCAGATTCAGTTATGCCTTTCAAACGGGAACTAGATTATTGCCTGAAGAGAGAAAATTGCAGCACTGTGTGGAAAAGGCATGGAAGCTGGACTAGCTGAGTTCCTGCAGTGAGTCAGCATAGACATGATGGTCTGAATGGCCTCTTGTGCTGTAACCACTCTATGATAACGATTGCAATCAATTTAAAAATAAAATCCTTTTTTCACATTTTTAATTTTAAGCCATGCCATTTTTATCACTCTTCCTGAAAGAATGAAGCTGGAACTGTATCTCAAATCCTGACATTCTATACTGGTTGCTGTCTTCTGAGTTTAAATCGAAGAAGGAGGGAATCATTGTTTCGTTGAATGTATTCTAAATGCAAATTGCATTTCACTGGTTTGTACTAATCTTATAATTTTTCAAAATCTCCTACCTCCTAAAGAAAACCATTAACAGCGTTGTTGCCTAATTTTCCTCCTACCTCCCTTATGTTGGTTAGACAACCTATCATGATTCAGTGGGTGGCACCATTAACTGAATCTGATCCTTTGCATGAGGATTAATAGACATCAGGCATTAAATGGGAGAAAGGGAGCTATATCTCATCATGTAGGAGATTCCCTCTCCCAGCAGAAGTATCTTTGGAGAATTTACTTCACAATTGTTCATTGAACAAATATAAAATGTGGTATGGTACTTAGTTACATACATTGGGTAGGTATAATCTAGATGTGATCTTGGTATATGCTGAGTTAACTACTGTCAACTGGAGTGGCAGTGACATTGCTTCAGATTAGGAAGGGAGATAGATTTGCTCCTTCCAATGCATATCATGCCACCTTTGTTGAAAGAGCATGCGCTATGCTGTGGCACCAGTTTCTTCTGACACTTCCCTCTGGCTGGAAGGTATCTATTCTTTGAGTCGCAGGCACCACTTCCAAGTTTTAAAGACATCGCATTTTTCCTCAAATGTTTTGCACTATCCCAGTTGCTCTTCCAGCTCCCTCGACTGCAAACTCCCGCACCCTTCTTGCTCTAACAGTGTAACTATTAATTCACCGCAATCTAAACTGATAGATGTTAAGCAATGTCAGTAATGCTGGCAATAATAAGCTTCCCTCACACATCTCCCTCTCCTTCCCCTCACCTTTATTTTTCTCTCTCCCAAAAATTGGTAATGCATGAGAAAAATGATGTTGCAACAAGCCTAATTTACAAACTAAAAGTTAAAAAAAAATTTCAAGTTTCTATCTGGATTTGTATTTTATTGCATGTAGTTGTCACAGTTTAATTTAAAAATTGCCAATAAAATGATTCCCTGAATTTTGAACCTCAAGAAAGGAAATCATCCCTGACAACATTTGTGAAATAGATATTTTGTGAATTCTGGCATGGTTAATAAATTTGCAAGTCTTAACGTTGGTTTGCTTAATATCTGTATTTAATTGAAGTAGGTTAATTAATATGCTGCATATTGTTGATTGTTATCAATTTGAGATCTAGCTCAAAATGAAGTTTTGGTCACGGTTCTTGCAAAGACACAGTTCATAATTCAGAGGAGAACGCTGGAAAGATTGTCTGGATTCTAGATTATTGAGCTCTACCTTTCTTGTTGGAGGTCGGGACCTTTCTCTATGCATCCGTTACTTAATCCGCCTAAAATGTCATAAATATTATCCACCATGTAACTTATATTAGCAGCATGTTAAATTACTTGAGAGCAATGGATTTAATATTTTATTACAGAAAATTAATTATAATAGTCATGCATATCTGTGACTAAAGTCACATTTGCGCTAGGGAAAAGGATCCAATTTGGAATTCTTGTAGCTTATTAAAAGAAAACAATCATCTTGGCAAAAATAGGAAATACACAGTAAATTTGTCAGTATTTATAATGGCAAAAGATTGATTAATGTCTTGGGTGGAGAAACACCAATTGCTTCAGGCTTCCAATCCATCTGTAATTGGACTGAGGTGGTGAGCTATTTTTGCAGCTTTTGAGTTTGAAAAGCAAGCAGCTTTCTAGCTTGGAAATAATAGTGGGATACCTTCTAACTCCAGTCCTATATAGTCCCTTTCCATGCCTTTTTGCTCCTAGTATCATTCGTGGTATACTGGTGCAGATTTTCCATATCCCACGAGATAGATATTTATTTAGACCAAAGTTATGTTTTGATTCTTTGTTAATGGGTAAAAAAATACATTTTAACTGGTTGAAGTGACAGTTTAAACTTTTCAAAACAGGCATCTTGTTGACAAAGTAATGCTTCAATTTTCTTGTGCAACTACGGCTTCCCCTTTCCCCTTCCCAACATTCTTCGGAACTAAATTGAAATCAAAGCCTTTCTCCTTGAATGATCCATAATGTAGTTTCAGTTCAAGAGCAAAACCAGTGTTATTAGATGTCACCATTCTTTATTTTAATTCACTCTGAATTAGTTTAGTCTACCTGTTTTGGGCTTGATTGCTTTGCAGAAACCAGGTTCTATCCAAAAGTGCTGCTCTTCCATTGAAGTTTTCCCTTGGTGTTTTGCTACCTTAAAAGCGCAACATTGTTATTTAATGCACCCTCAACCTTAATGGCTACTGTAGGAAAATCCCTCTCCAAGGAGCTATCCATCACCTACTGGAGTGGAACACTCGTTATATACCATATAATACATTTAGCAAGGAAGAATTCAGCCTTCAGAATGAACAAGAACAACTTCTCCAGTCTGCTATTAGCAGTTATGTAATCAGTGGATTGAGTACTTTCTATTTTTCTCACCAAAAAGGCTGCCTTGGGGATAAAAGGCTTTGGTCAACAGAAGATTATAGATTTTTTTTTCTAAGAATGAAGTAGATTTTCATCCCATCTGTATCGCCTCTGTTAATTCTTTGCACTTGGCCTGTATTTAATGGAACAGTTGTAAATACTGCACCAACAGAAGCTTCACATTGCAATTTACAGTTACAGATTGGTCTGTCAAGCTCAAAATGGTACACCTACTTGAAGCAAGACACCCAAGTTAATTCAGCACAGTACTAGATGCGCCTTATCATCTAACCCACTTGCTAGCCTCAACATTGCTTTCACAATTTTGACACAAGCAGACAGTCTCAGGCTTATGAAGCTCACACTGGCTTCCAAAATAGTCCATGTTCAAGGACAGCCTGAAACTATGCAACACCGCATATCCCCCTCAAAGAAATTTAACCCCCCGCCCCCAAAACCTACCTGCTCCCCTTCGTTGCACAACTAAATAGTTTGGTCTTAAAAATACGACCAAAGTCAAAGTATGATGCCTGAATAGCAGTGAGCTATTAGAAAATTCTCTTCTCACAAAATGAAAAATGATCAATGCACCATCAAAGCTGCAACCTTATGCACTGATGTTTTTTAAAAATCATGTTGAAGAAGAACAGTGCGCGTGCATGTGGGTGCATACATACACACACACACTCTTGCATAAAGTACACTGAATCATTGCAAAAGGATGAAGAAAATAGATTTTCAATCTGGAATGATGACAAATGCATGACATTAAAATTCATTTGGATTATATGGATGAAAATCCATGTCTGTCTTGATTGAAAGATTTATCTCTTTCTTATTAAATAGATCATGCTGTGCAGTTGACATTTCTGAGCTTCACACAATCACTGCAGGGTCTAGAACACAGAATAGTTGTATTGTTCTTAATAGCTTTTGCATGTCGTCTTATTATATAACCAGGTATAGTGGACAAAGGATTAATTTTAAAGGCAAAGAATAATTCTCCCAAGTTCACTCTACTGACATTGTTAATTCTGTTGACTAATTTTATAAGCACACAGACCTCACTACTCATGCAGCGCTGTCAATCGGGAGCTGCAAGATGCAATGAGCTACTCCACATCAGCAACAAATGTAACAGTTGATTAGTATGTGGTATGCAGGAGGTTGTGTTTATTCTATATCTTCCACCCTTTTCTCAGGAAATAAGTCGTCTCCACTCACAGACGTGCCTTTCAACTCCAGCTGTCAGAAGTTTGGGCTGCGACCTGCGGTGCTCTTGCTCTGTCATATAAAAACTCTGCCACAAGAATTCTGTCCTTTTAAATCTATAAAGACAGCTTACCAATCCTGGGATCCCAGAAGGAAATATGAGATTGTGGCATTGTGTTATAGTTTTGCTGGGAGTGTGGTGTCAGTGAATTTAAGTATCGAATTAGTAATGGTTGTTAAACCCAACTGCATATGGCTTGTAGTGTCATGGCTATCCTCATTATTTAAACTTAGTAGGAAGGTGAATGTACATAGATAAGTTTCTAAGAAAGAAGTGCCCTGTTAAATCTCTTCCTGTGGAAATTTAACATTAATATCAACATATTTAACCCAAACCAAGTTCATTAGATACATGACACTTCATAAATAGCAGTGCAGGAAGTGTTAATAAAGTATTGAATTATTTATGTACTTATCATTATAACCTTTAATCCTGTTCTTTAAAGGAGTTGTTCAGAGTAAGCATAAGTGGCTTTATGGGCAATTTTATTTCTTATTTTATCTTAGTCGCTAGTTAAAGTCACAATGATATCGTATACGACTGTGATGCACTATCCCTTCCCATCCTTCTCAAGCTGTCTGCAGCTTTTGATGCGGGTGACCGCAATGTCCTTCCTCCTTTGCTCAGCGGAATCAGAGCCCCTTTACCTGATTCCACTCTTAGCTATTCAAGTGCAGTCAGAATCTCCTACAATGGCTTCTTTCCCTTCATCTGCACCATTGTCTGGGATCTACTGTATGATATTAAGTCTAGGATGAGCCATGATTTGTTCCAACATTACATTAGGAATATTAAAATCATTGTCTTCAGTCTTAGCCACGAACTCTGCTCACTGGATAATTATTCCTTTCACTCCTTGGCCATTGTCTCAGGCTTGACCAGACTGTTCACAAGCTCAACAATCTATTTGATCCTCATCTGAACTTTTAAATCCCTATTCTCTACACCACCTACATCCACCTCCATAATGTCACCTGTCACTTTCCCAGTCTCAGTCCACCTGCTGCTGAAACTTTCATTTGTCCGTTTATTACCTCCATACTCAATTATTCCAATGCTTTCCTCGTTGACCTCTCACCCTCCACTCTCTTGAAGCATAAGCAGATTCAAAACTGCTGTCTGTGTCATATCCCTCCTCAAGTCCCATTCATCCATCACCCCAAGCTCAATGATCTACATTGGTTCCCAATCCAGCAGCGCTTCTTCTCATGTTTAAATTCTTCCATGGCCTTGTTTCTCCCTATATCTGTAAACTCCTTCACCACTACATTGCTTTGAGAACTCTGCGTTCCTACAACTCGAGTCTCTTGTACGTCCTTCACTTCCTTCAGCCCATCAATGGTAACTGTGTCTTCAACTATCGAGGTGTTAAGCTCTGGAATTCTCTCCCTGAGCTTCTGCATCTCTCCTTCCTCATTTAAAACACTTGATAAAACCTATCTCTTTGACCAAACTTTTGGTCACTTGTCTTGAAGACTCCTCTTTTAACTCAGTACCAATTTTTGTCTAATCATGTTCCTGTGAAGGGTCATTTTACTATATTAAAGGAGAAATGTTGTTGTCTTTTCTCATGTCTACTAATTTTGCAGTGAGAGACTTTTAATGCAATATTGCTTTCATTGCTAACGTTTTCTGGACATTATGTTTCATTAATCAGAAGATGAAATGGAGTGAGGTACAAGTATTGCAGGATATTACAAACTTCGTCACAAATTTTGATTAAAATACACAACATTGAGTTAGCATGTTTTAATTCAATAATGTCAGACAGTGAAAATATTCCAATTACTCTTGATGAAATATTTTAATCTCTGATTTAATTGAGACAATTACTGCACCCATCTCATTAGTGATGCTATAATTATTACATGGAATTACGCAGGCAAACTCAAACTAAACTGTTTATTGTGAAGTGAGCATCAAAAACTTTTGAATCATCATATCCAAACATGTAAATTAAAAAGGTAAGTTGTTAGGTTTATATAGCTGCAAGGGTTAAAACCAGGAATCCCAGCCTGAGAGTCTAAAACAAACTTCAATTCTATTTCTTGTTGCTATTTAGCTAGTTTCTCCATTTTTTTCAATGTTTTCTTCTTTACAATCTGGCCTGAAAATGTGATGTCATTCACATGGCACCCTGGACCCTGATATTGCTAGCAAGGCCTTACTTTCATGGACACCAACATACTTCAATCACTATTTTAGAGTATAATCGTCCATACTGATAACTGGTTCTGCATCATAATGATCCAAAGCAGTGTTAGTTGTCTTTGTTCCTTTGTATTCCTCCTTGGAATCAGGTCTCACTAAGAGGAGGTTCATTTTTGGTTTAGCTCCTGTACTTAGTGCACCAGGCTTCTGGCCTTGTCACACTTCTGATGACTAAAGTAAAAATTAACTTCCACACCAGGTGCTTATTGGATTTTGGAAGGCACTTCAGATTATTAAACCTTAGGTCCACTGCTGTTGCTATCTTTGGTGTATTCTATGCATTCAGTCAAATCTGCAACGAAAGAGTTTTTAATGTGAACAATTTATCTGACTGGGTCATCATCTGTGACAGTTAGAACAAAATAAATAGCACAATGTGGATAAAGCCATGAAGCAGGAAACATGTATCTCTTCCCCCAAGGAGCTTTCAGTTACGTATCTGCAGGGCTGTTGTAAGGCTTCCAAGCTAATAATTCGATAAATTCAGCAGAAGTGAGCACTGCTTCTGCTTGGCTTTGATAGGGAATTTATTTCTAAGCAGTCATTGAGCCATCTTCAATATGGAGTTCAATCCAGTTAAATCACCTTGTAACAAGAGACTTTTTTTTCTGTCCATTTGTGGCTCATTGTAACTTTTGTTCAACATTATTAGTTGGACAATGCATGAAATGGCCCACAAATATTCTATGTTTTGCTGTTCAGTTTTCAAATTGGCAGTACCAAGTGTTATAATGATTGATCACTGAGCGATGCACAGCATGTGTTCAAATGTCATAAAATTGGCTGCTGCTATCACGTGTGCATCCTCAATACCAATTGTTACCTTGCCTTGTATAAATTGTTCTTCGCAACATCAAAGAAATATGTGGGCATGTTTCAGCATAGTTTCTCTTTGGCATCGCATTCTACCTCACCACTGTCTCACTCGATCCTTCCGCTGACTTTGTGTTGTCAAACTGCTTGTTTAATATACAGTCTGGGATGAGCCAAATTTTCCTCCCGGTCACCATTGGGAAAACCGAAGACCAAAGGCATATGTCTCAATGTCAATCTGTCTGGATTAATGTCAATTTTTATGTAATTACCCTTGTGAAATGCCTTGGAACTCTTAACTATGTTAAAGATGTTATATAAATACAAATAGTTGTTGCCATTGCTTTAATGTTGGCGCATAAGACTCTGGTGTCTAAGCTTCCTCAAACAGATGTACAATGATTCCAAAATAGTGGTAATTGCTCACAATCTGGTAATCACCAGTCAAAGTAACAGCTGCCACTTTCTTCAGTAGCAATGATGTTGGAGTCTTGATTGTTATCTGGATTGTCTTTGTGAGAATGTATCCTCAGGAAAGGAAGATTTAAGGACTGATGGTGGGTGAAGGTGCTATCTGAATAACATCTCTCAGCCCTGTGTTCACAATGTTGATGAGGCTGCAATCAGTAAATTTCCACTTTCCAATAATATTGGTTATACAGTTATACTTGGCTTCATTCATGGACCCGCAGCAATACTAATTTCTAATAGAATACCTTTTGAGAAACTGATGAGTTTGGTTTGTATTTTTGTTGCCTTAACTTCACATCACTCTGTAACTTCTCTTAATTCCACCACTCATTTCCTCTGTGATCCCACTTCACATGTCATTGATCCCATCCTGATTCAACTTTTCATCAGACAAATACTTCTTCTTGACACTTGGCACAGTGGACACTTGCACTGTCGAGAATTCCCTGTCCTCAGACTTTTTCCTTCTGCCCTTCAAAAGTGATATGATCATGTTCTCTCCTCAAATATCTCACCCTTGACCTCTCTGTTACTCCCAAACCTCTCTTTACCCTCTAAGATCTTATAACTTAGCATTGCCACCTTATAATGGGCTTCCTTCCCATCATTTCTGGTTTGAATCTCTTCATTCTGGTTTTTCTGCTGCCCATAGCATTGAACCAGTACCAGTTAGAGTCACTAGCGACATTCTGTGTGACCGTAGTATGCTAGTCTTCATTATTTTCCACAGCCTCATGGCGTTGCTTAGCACGGCCAGTTCTGTCATCCACTTATTATCTTCTAGGCACTGCCTTCACCCATGCCAACAGATAGGGTTAGCCAACTGTTAGATCAAAGTGACGAGTTCTCCTTCTGCCCAAGTATTTCTCTCATGTGTGTCCCAAGTTTTTATCCTATATAGCAACAACACTTAGCTCTACCTCCCCACCATCATCCTTAACTCTGACCACAATGGTGGTCTGATATCAAGTTGTAGATGAGCAGGCACTTTCTCCAAATTGCCTTTAGCAAGTCCAAAGCTATCCACTTGTTTCCCACCAAGAACTTCATCCTTGTTCCTAATTTTGCCTCCCTACATGAATGCTCAACTCTGGCTGAACCTAACAGTGTGAAACTTCTGATTCTGAACTGGGTTTTTAAATTCCACAGTCCAGCATCCAAGGTAGTTTTGTTCTAAAGTCTGCAACAGTGCCTGATTCTGCTCCCATCTTAACTGAAAACCTCATGTACACTAATGTCACATGCTAACTTCCCAAATTCCACTCTACATAAGCTACAATTTGCTCAAAATACTGCTGCCCATAACCTATTCCTCTCCTGCTTCTCTATAACCCTTGTTCACTCCAACCTTCAGTGGCTTTACTGGGAGAATTCATGGAAGGGTAAGTTCAAAAGCCATGAAAGATATGTCAAGACTGTAGAGCAACAGTGATTTGGATAACAAAATAAGTATAGTGCATGAGGAAGGGACAGGGAACTTAACAAAGACATTGGGATATTAGTAACTAGGATGACATCAGGGAGAATAGAAAAACATTAAATCTAAAGGCATTACATTTGAATGCATGAAGCGTTCACAAAAAGCAGATGAATTAACAATGCAGAATTTAATGGATTGTTCCATTACAGAGATGTGATTTCAGGGCAAAGTGGAAAATGGAGAGACGTTGCCCTGATAATAAAGATTGGGATAAAGACAGTAGAGGAAAAGATCTTGGTTCAGAAAATTAAAATGCAGAATTACTTTGAGTGGAGCTAATAAATCACAAGGGCAGAAAACCCTTATGGAAGTAGTTTATCGGGCACCAAACAGTAGTTGTAGTTTTGGGCATAAATCAGGAAATTAGGAAGGTGCACGTAACAAGTGTAATACAATTATTAAGGGGGACTTGAAGCTTCATATAGACTAATGTTATGATCACCTCGGGGAAGCAGTAAACTAAAATAATCAATTTTACAGACAATCCCAACTCAAGAAATTATCAACAAGTTTTCACTTTTGTGACTTTAACAAGAATCAAAACCAATGCAAATTAACAGGCAAATGATTCTTCAAATAAAAAGGTAAATTTCACTTTAAATAGTCGATACAACAAAGATACGTCTTAGACAACCACAAGCACCCACATAACTCCCTGCACATATGTGGCACCATGTGTAATCTCCCAGTCTTTCCAACTCAGATGAATTCATCCAAGGTCCAGGATACCATTAACACATAGATAAAAACACCTGCGCCTTCACTTCCTCTCTCCTCACTGTCCAAGGGCCCAAACACTCCTTTCAAGTGAAGCAGCGTTTCACTTGCATTTCCCCCAACTTAGTCTACTGAATTCGTTGTTCCCAATGCGGTCTCCTCTACATTGGAGAGACCAAACGTAAACTGGGCGACCGTTTTGCAGAACACCTGCGGTCTGTCCGCAAGAATGACCCAAACCTCCCTGTCGCTTGCCATTTTAACACTCCACCCTGATCTCTTGTCCACATGTCTGTCCTTGGCTTGCTGCATTGTTCCAGTGAAGCCCAACGCAAACTGGAGGAACAGCACCTCATCTTCCGACTAGGCACTCTACAGCCTTCCGGACTGAATATTGAATTCAACAACTTTAGGTCTTGAACTCCCTCCCCACTCCCTTTCTGTTTCTTCCCCCTTCCTTTTGTTTTTTCCAATAATTTATATAGATTTTTCTTTTCCCACCTATTTCCATTATTTTTAAATCTTTTATGCCCCCCCCACCCCCACTAGAGCTATACCTTGAGTGCCCTACCATCCATTCTTAATTAGCACATTCATTTAGATAATATCATCAACTTCAACACCTCTGTGTTCTTTTATTCTTTTGTCTGCGACATCTTTTGATTATCTGCTCCTATCACTGTTTGCTTGTCCCTACAACCACACCCCCCCCAATTCTCTCCCCCCACCCCTTAAACCAGCTTATATTTCACCCTTTCCTTGGATTCACCTAGTTCTGTTGAAGGTTCACGAGGACTCGAAACGTCAACTCTTTTCGTCTCTGCCGATGCTGCCAGACCTGCTGAGTTTTTCCAGTTAATTCTGTTTTTGTTTTACCATCAACACATGTCTACAAACCTTCTCTTTCTCGGGTCATGTCAGTCTCAAACAGCATTCCAGAGTTTTTTTGCAACCGACCAGCCAACAACATCCATTTCACGATCTGGTCCTCTGATACAAAATCACAGCTGTTTCATATGCCTCAGCTATTCACACCACTTTTTAAGATTCATCCTCTTTTAGCTCATTTATACATTGCTTCCCTGAGAGCTTCTGGAATTCTATTTTTCTTAATGTCAAACAGAGAGCCAACCTTTTCATTAGAGAGCTTTGCTGGCTTCTCCTCAAACAAACTCTGTGTTCCTTTCTCTATCTCTGTCTGCTTTCACTTTGTGTATGCAATTACGTGCTGATTGTCTTCTGTCTACAGATCTCCTTTGTCTTGTAATTCTATGTGCCTGACCACATGGCTTTTGTATCTTAACTTCCTCCCTGTGAGTGCTGCTTCCAGGTCAACAGTCGCGAGGTCACGGGAACCAGTATTTCTTATTGTTCAAGAAAACTGCAATTGATTCCTTTACTATTGATGCAAACTCTGAAAGTTCTTTTGAAACCTCTTTAAAAACAATTGCAGATTCCACAGACATTTTAAATAAATTAGTTTCCTTCCTATACTGCTTCCGAGTCAAAGGTCATAACTCTGGGCAAACCACATTTGCAGTAATAGTGTGAAAGACAACTTCATGGAATGCATTTAGCATAGCTTTCATAAATCAATTTCTCAAGCAACCAACTAGGGAACAGATCTTGTATTGTGCAATTTTATAGAGTAATCCAATGGCCTTGTAGTAAAGAAGCCTCTGGGGAAGAATAATCATGACATGATCGAGCATGAGAATGATTTCATGAAGTCTGAAGCAAGCGTCTGAAATCTGGACAAAGCAAACAATGTAGGTATGAGGAGTGAGTTGGCTAACTAAATTGAGAAACTGGACTAAAAGATATGGCACTAGACAAGCATGAATGTATATTTAGGGAATGAATTCATAATTTGGAATGAATGTCAATTTCCTGAAGGAATACAACACCCATGGGGAAACAAAAACAGAATTAACTGGAAAAACTCAGCAGGTCTGGCAGCATCGGCGGAGAAGAAAAGAGTCGACGTTTCGAGTCCTCATAACCCTTCAACAGAACTAGGTGAATCCAAGGAGAGGGGTGAAATATAAGCTGGTTTAAGATAGTGGGGGGAGAGAAGTGGAGGGGGGGTGTGGTTGTAGGGACAAGCAAGCAGTGATAGGAGCAGATAATCAAAAGATGTCACAGACAAAAGAACAAAAGAAATCCTGGGTAGGTTTGAGGAGTGGAATTTCAGTTGAAATCCACGTGGGGTAAGTCGGAGAAGGAGACAGGCACTGAGAAGGGAGATATGGCTGTGAAAGCGGGTTTCAGTAAACACCTCGTCAAACACCAGGAGAGAAATGGAAAGCAATGAAGGTGAACAAGGCAAAAGAGAGATACAGAAATCTTGTTGCAGAGACAAACAGAACTTCTTCAAGGTAGGCATTTCTTGAAGAGCCATGGGGAAAGTCGTCCAGCCATGGCTAACAAACAAAGTTAAAGATAGTATTAAATTTACGGAAGAGGTCAGAAAGAATATTGAACCTGAGGATTGGGAGGATTTTAAAATTCAGCACAAGATTAGAAATTGAAGAAATGAACAAGGACATAAAAACAGATTGTAAAAGCTTCTATAAGTATATAAAAATGATATTAGCAAAAGTGACCATGAGCCTCTTGGAGACAGAGATAGAGATAGAAGAAATGGGAAATAAGGAAATAGCAGAGTCATTTAAAAAAAAAATTGTATCTGCCTTCACAGTAGGAGACACAAAAAACATCCCAGAAATAGTGCAGAATCAAGAAATTAAGGAAATTGGTATTAATAAAGATATAGTACTGGAAAAATTAATGGGATTAAAAGCTGACAAATCCGCTGAACCTTATGGCCCACACTCTAGAATTTTGAAAGAGGTGCCTACGGAGATAGTGGATACATTGTTTTGATTTTCCAAAATCCCTTAGATTTTAGAATGGACCCCATGGATTAGAAGATAACAAACGTAATCCTATCCTTCAAGAAAGGTGGGGGAGATAAATCGGGGAACTACAGACCAGTTAACCTGCAACCAGTAACAGGGAAAATGCTGGAATCTATTAATAGGGGAATGATAACAGGGTACTTAATCATCACTTGATTGAGCAGAGTCAATTTGAAAGGGAAATCAAGTTTGACAAATCTGTTAGCTTTTTTGAGGCTGTAACTAGCAGGGTGGATAAGCTGGAACCAGTGGGTATAGCGTACAGTAAACATTCGATAATGTGCCAAAAGAGGTTAATGCGCAAAATTGGGATTCATGGGATTGGAGGTAATATGTTACCTTGGACAGACGATTAGTCAATAGACTGATAACAGAGAGTAGGAATAAACAGAAATTTTCTGATTGGCAGGGTACAAGTAGCTGGATACCACAAAGATTAGTACCTGGGCCTCAGCTATTTATATATAATCTCTATCAGTGACTTAAATGATGGGCCTGAGTGCAATTATCCAAGTTTGCTGTGATACAAAGATGCCACAAAAATTGGGCATGTAGTTGATAGTGAAGGGGATAGCTGTGGTCTCCAGAACAATATCAATAGTTTGGTCGAGTGGGCGGAGAAGTGGCAAATGGAATTCAACCTGGAAAAGTGTGAGGTAATGCATTTGGGCAGGGCAAACAAAGCAAGGGTATACTTAATAAACAGGAAGGGTTGAGGAAGTGAGAGACCTTAGACTGCATGTCCTCAGGGTCCTTGAAGGTGGTCAAGAAAGCATATGAAATGCTTTCCTTTATTGGGCAAGATATTGAATACAAAAGCAGGGATGTAATGATGGAACTGTATAAAAAGTGCTGGTTAGGCCACAGCTGGAATTTTGTGTACAGTTCTGGCTACCACATTACAGGAAGGACATAACTGCTCTGAAGAGAGTGTGGAGGAGATTTACAAGAATGTTTCCAGGGCTTGAAAATAGCAGCTATGAGGAGAGATTGGATAGCCTAGGGTAGTTTTCCTTGGGACAGAGGAGGCTAAGGGGTGACCTAATTGCGGTGTACAAAATTATGAGGGGCCTAGATAGGATAGACAAGAAAGACTTGTTTCCCCTAGCTGAGGGGCCAATTACCAGGGGGCATAGATTTAAGGTAATTGGTAGAAGGTTTAGAGGGGACATGAGGAAAAACATTTTCACTCGAGTGGTGCGTGCCTGGAATTCATGGCCTAAGTCGGAAATGCTCAGCTCATTTCAAAGGAACCTGGATTTGTATCTGAAGTGCTGTAACCTGAAAGGCTAAGGATCAGGTGTTGGAAAGTGGGATTAAAATGAGCGGCTAGTTTCTTTTTTCTTTTTTTTTGGCTGGTGCAGACATGATGGGCTGAATGGCCTCTTTCTGCCCATAACTTTTCTATTGTTCTCTGCCTAGTCATTGAGTATATTCAAGTCGGAGATTGATAGATTTTTCGATACTAAGGGAATCAAAGGATATGGAAATAATGCAGGAAGATACAGCTAAGTTAGAAGTTAAGTCATGATCCGACTGAATGGGTTCAGGGTCAACGGGCTTAAATGGCCTACTCCTCCTATTTCCCACATTCTTCTAACTCCCATTTCCCAAAGCATTAAATTCAAAATGCTGTCCTACTTTACAAGTCCCTCCACAGCCTGGACTGTCCCTACCTCTGCAACCTCCTGCAGTCTACATGCAAGGGAGCATTTCTACTTTTCTGGCAAAGGGCTTATTTATTCCCCCTCTCTCTGGGTTCCAGCTCTGTTGCAAGAATCTTTAGCTGTCTTGGCTACACAGATTGGAGTAGTTTTCCTAAACCTCTCTCCCTTGCTTATCTCTCTTCAAGGCTCCTCAAAACTGTATTGAATATATTCTGAGCCTCTTCCTCCTCCATTCGTTACTTGGCTTCTGGTTCCATCTGTGTGATGAGTGCTGATTAATTTATAGATTTATAGGTGCAAGTAGCTTTGTTTCTGTAAAATACATTATTGCTCGAAAATGTGAATGTATATTTTAGTATATTTAACTTGTATTTTTAATGAGATATTCCTTCCTTATGTAGTACAGCTTTAATTCAGCCATAATTCAACAGTGAAGTTTGATAAACCTATTATTTCCTGTATTAGCTGTATGGTTTATACATAGGGAATTTTAAAGATAAAGAAGTTCACTCTGTGGTTTTCTAATCCCCTTCTCAATCCCAATGCTGGGTTCCTGATAACAGCAAACAACTTTCTTTTGTGTTTGTCAAAATGAGGGATGGTATTAATTAATTTCCAATATAGAATATGATCAATGACACATTTCAGTTGCCTTTGTAGGATGCTGGATTGCTGACATTTTGGTGGGCACTTACTGTACTGTGTGAGCTTTTGAGATTTCTATAATTAAAAGCATGCAAGTTAGCAGTTTATTGCCATATATTTGTTCTGGAGTGAGTTAGTAATGGTGGAATAAAGTAAGTTTTCATCTCTGAATATTTGCTCAGTATATTGAGCTCAGCTCACAAAGTTTTCAAATTTATCTGAAGTCATTGGAAAATGATTTAAATCTTACTAATGGGTTTTGTGGAATGCCCATATTTCATGGATTCTACAGCTCATGGCATACACAGCCTTTTTGGTGATGTTGATTCTAATTTGCTAGGAGGAGAGAGTAGATAGACTTTAGAAAAACACGACCAGCAAGTTTGGTAAACCAAGCATCAGCCTTGGCTCAGTGATGGCACACTCACTCTGAATCAGAAAGTTGGCAGTTCAAGACCCACTCCAGAGACTTGAGCACAAAATGTAGGTTGACATTTCAGCACAATAGTAAAGGTGTTTCCACTGAACAGTGATGCCACATTTTTGTGTGCCCACCCCACATTGGATATAGCCTGATTATAAATGGATAGTATGTAATAAAAACCCATAGGGTACAAATTATATCCTACAATTGGGCTGACCCGATTCCCCACAAGTATGAATCAGATCCCACAGCTCTTAATTGTGTATTTGTCTTATATCACACATTACCAAAAAGGAAGAATTAGAAGAAATGAATGGGTATGGAATTCTATTGATTGTGGGCCAGTTCATGACACTTTACATTATCACCATTAAGTATAGGTAAATGTTTTGTGAAGATATCTTGTGGAGTAACAACTTTACTTTTTGTTTAATATTCTCTTCTGTTATAGTTTAAGTGTCCATTTCCCAGTAATCGGATGCAGATTATTTTCTAGTAAATGTCCAATAATCCTGTTGGAATTTTGATTCTTCAGCAAAAGTATCATTATACATCAGCTGATTAGAGAACTCTGTCCTGGACTTTCAATGTCTGCCAAATCACTCCTTATGAAGGAACAACACAGTGGTTGGGATTAAGGAATTGACAAATTAGTTTCTGTTCATGTTTTTAATTTTACATTTTGCTATTTACTACTCACATATTAGGCCTGACTTATCTCACTTTTCCTTTATATGCCATGACACTTATGCTCTGACTAAGCTTGGACCTACAGATGTTCAAATTAGCACTGGTGTCAATGGGCAATCTTGTTCCTTACATTAAAAAATGTGGATTAGCAGGGAATAAATTAAACTGTCAAATTTTCTGGAGATTAACACCATCTACTCTGTACGGAGCAGTGGCACCTAAGGTAGTTGTGCAACATAAATACCCTGTCACAAGTATTCTGCAATAGCAACCTGAACAAAATTACATCGTCTAAATACCGTGACATCGGTAAACCTGATCAAAACATGCCACCTTCTGTAAAACTTATCACCACTATTTTTCTAATTACTACAAAGCATTGCTTAAGGGATCACTGTTGTCCGTCACACTAATTCAGCCAAATGACGCATGCTGGAAGGAACTTCGAAAATAAATTTGCAGGGCTGCCAATTGTAGCAAGCTGGGGTTTAAAGCTGGTGGCAGGTGTTGCTGCAGATTGGATCAGTTTGGGAACGGGAAGTGTGGCTGCTGATTGGCCTGCATCCAGAAAGGAAAGAGGGGATTCTGCAGTATTGTCCAGTTCGAGAAGAAGGGTTGGAGCGAGGGGATGCTGCAAATTAGGGCAGTCAGGAAGAAGAAAGGTTGATGCAAACTAGAGTGTATGGGAAAGGGAGGGGTTTCTACAGATTAGAAGTGAGGAAGAGTTGCTGCCAGGTGATTGCGATGGTTCAGTTTGGTGCTGTTAAGTGGGTTGCTACAGATTGGAGATAATGGAGAAGACTAGGGAGAGTTCCTACTGATTGGGATAGTGTTGATAGGTTGCAACAGACTGGAGGAGGTTGGTTGAAGTGGAGAGTTGTTGCTGGTTGGAAGAAATTGAGGCCTTTGCAGTTAGTTTTAGGTTATTTGTTTGGCATCGAAATTAATAATTACGATATAAAGTATGTACTGAGATGCCTTTCTAAGGAAATACCTATATATAGCCATTAGGCAACCTCCATTCAGGTAACAGATACACTGAAATCTGATATGCTAGTTGTGATTATTGATTTGTTGTGGACCTTGGGAAAGCCATGAATGTCATCACTTAAGTTCCACCTAAGAGCTAATATGTAGCTTTCAACAACAACAACAACTTGTGTATATAGCACCTTTAATTAATGAAATGTCCCATGGTTTTTCATAAGAACAGAAAATTTTGTGGGGTTTACACAAACAAACCTTTGAAGATGGCAGGCCAAATTGAGAAGGCTTTAAAAAGTATACAGAATCCTGGAGTATAATTAGAGACATAGCATACAAAAGCAAGGAAGTCATGCAAAACTTTATAAAATCACTGGTTAGGCCATAGCTGTCTAATTGTGCCCAATTTTAGGTACCACACTTTATGAAAGATGTCAAGACCTCAGAGCATGCAGTTGCAATTTAGGTGAATGGTGTCAGGGATGAGGGACTTCCGTTATGTGGAGAGGCTAGATAAACAGGAATTTATCATCTTAGAACAGAGATGGTTAAGGGGAGTTTTAATACAGGTGCTCAAAATTATGAAGGATTTTGATAAGAGTAGGGAGGGAAAACCTGTTTCACCTGACAGAAGGGTCAGAGGACACTGATTTAGGATAATCAACAGAGGAATGGTTTGGGAGGGCAGGAGATGGAAATGAGGAGAAATTTTTTAGACATGTTATGAGCTGAAATGCATTACCTGAAGGAATCATGAAAGCAGATTCAACAGTAGCATTCAAAGGAGCATTACATAACTATTTGCAAAGGAAAGATTTGTTGAGCTATGGGAAAATGCAGGAGATGGGACTAAATAGGTAGCATTTTTAAAGAGCCAACATAGGCCTCCTTCTGTGCTGTGTGATTTCAAAGTATGGAATCAATTCTATGTTAAGCATGTGGAGCTCTGAGGAAGAAAGCGGTGGATCTTAACCGGTATTCTGTCTCCTCTTTTCAGTGCATCGAAATTGGAGACTGAACACAATTGGGAACAACTGTCGGAGCCTGTTTCCTCCCATCACAGCAACAGGAACAATGAGAGACCTGGGTAAAACTAGCTCAAATGTTCTGCTTTGGGTTTACATAGTTTTACTTTAGCCTTAGTTATTTGAGCTTTTGCTTTGAAGTGCACATATTATATATGTCAGAATGTACAATAAGTAACAAGCTGCAGTAAAGAAAAAACTGAATGAACATTCATTTTCCAAGAGCTGGTGTAGGCACAACAGGCAAACTGGATGCCTCCTGTTCTAGTCGATTGTTTGCTAATATATAGTTTTGGGACTGAAGAGGATGAAAGCAGCAGAACAGAGCACCCATCGGTGTAGAGTTGATGAATCTCCGTTGATCAAGGCAGTAGATTCTGAGTGATAGGTAGTACTGGGATGAGCTAATTGATGCAAGATAATGCAGATGACATGGAACTCGGGGAATTAATTAGGTAGGAGGTTTGAAGTGATGTACAGCCCTTGAATTTGTTACATTAAGATGGTAATTTAACTACTCTACCACCTAGATACTAGGTCGTTTGGAAAACAAATTGTTTTATTTTGTATGTATACCGGAACTCACAGCAAACATTTGGCATCCCAGTTAATTGATTCCCGATAAAATGCATAACATCACTAATGTGAATTTGTGAACAGAAAATCAGCACATCATTTTTGAATCTGTAAAAATGGATCTTTCAGCTTAACTGGAAGGATGTAATGGATATTAAGCTTTCTGTGACCCAGACCTTTAATGATTACTGAAGTTAGCTGGTTTACTGAGTTCCCTATCGTGTAGACTTTTTCAGTTGTGTTGTAAAGATTCTTTTATGAAACAGAGCTTAAGCTAAAACTATGCTTAACCATTAAGTAAACCTTCAAATACAGACTGATGAAAGGAATCAGTTGTTGTTGTGACGTAGTAATCTTCATTGTATGTCTTGTTAATGTGGAGCACTGTCTAATCTGATTTCAGCAGGGTTCACATAAACAAATCTTTGAAGACGGCAGGAATCCTGGGCTAATAGATGGAGGCACAGCATACAAAAGCAAGGAAGTTATGCAAAACTTTATAAAATCACTGGTTAGGTCATAGTTGGATAATTGTGGCCAATTTTAGGTACCACATTTTAGGAAAGATAGATGCAATTTAGGAAAATGGTATCAGGGTTGAGGTTATACAGAGAGACTAGATAAACAGCAATTGATCAGATGAGAACAGAGATGATTAAGGGGAGATTTAATATAGATGTTCAAAATTATAAAGGATTTTGATAGAGTAGGGAGGGAGAACCTGATAGTTCTGCTGGCAGGCTGGTAACCAGAGGGCACATGTGACAATGCTCAGCCCTGGCTCAGTTGAGAGCATTCTTGCCTCAAAAGGGTTGCAGGATCAAGTCTCATTCCAGAGACTTGAGCTCAAAAATCTAGGCTGACATTCCTGTAAGGTACTGGGTGATGCTGCACTGTTGGAGGTGCCTTCTTTTTGATGAGACATTAACCAAGGCCCTATCTGCTCTATCAGGTGCACATAAAAGATCCCGTTGCATTATTTGGGAGTAGTACAGGGGAGTTATCCCCACTGGCCTGGCCTGGCCAATATTTACCCCTCAATCAACATTCCTAAAACAGATTATCTGGTCATTATCACATTGTTGTTTGTGTAACCTTGTTGTGTGCAAATTGGCTGCCATGTTTTGTACACTACAATAGTGACCACACTTCATTGGCTATAAAGTGCTTTTGGGTGTTCTGAGTCATTGAAGTCACTATATTTATGCAAACTTTTCTTTTTCAGTCAGTTGCATTTTGGGTTTGAGCAAATTGATGAGGGAAATATATCAAATGATCCTTTATAAGTCTTTTTCAGTCAGTTGCATTTTGGGTTTGAGCAAATTGATGAGGGAAATATATCAAATGATCCTTTATAAGTGCCATTTAATGATTGCTTCAGCTGTGTTAGAGCTGTGGCTTGCCACCCCAAGTTCCACTCTACATGGTTAACAAATTTAATGCTCTCTGGGAAATTCTGGATGGGCAATGGATACAGCATTGTCAATGTCACTCTCATTGCAAAAACATTGCATAAAAAAAGAGTAGCCATTTTGGCAGTGAAACACATTGGGAAAAATTTTCCCCCATTTGGGGGGGGGGAAGAGCATGGGCGGGCGCACCTCCGATCGGTGCCCCCAATCAGGGGCGTGCTGCCATTTTACGTGGGCGAGCCAATTAAGGCCCGCCCAGCGTGACATCCACCAGGAAGCGCTATGTGCTCCCTGTGTGGGCGGGGGGTGGATTCACTCAGCCAGGAATGCACTCTTTCATGCTCAGATCTCCCTGAGGCTGGCACTGCCTCAGGGAGATCAACTCCAAATTAAAATTTGCAATACAAATGATAGAAAAATTTCCCTGACATGTCCCCTCATGTGACACTGTCACATGAGCTGGGACATATCAAAGAAAAAATGTATACATTTTTATTAGATTTTAAAACACTTCATGAAACCTCATCCTGCCCTTGTATGAGGTTTCATGAAAAAACGTGAAGGCTGACTGGGCCCTTCGCCTGCCCGCCAACTTTAAAGTGGGATGGGCAGCTCATTAATTTGAATTAATTAGGTTTTAATTGGCCTTAATAGGCCGTTGACAGTTCAGCAGGTGCACAGCCAAGTCGGCTGCGCACCCGCCGAACTGAAAACCTAAATGACATGTGGTGACGTCGGGATGCCCACCCAACGCCACCTCACATCATTTTACACGTCAGCGAGCAGGGACAGGAAAATTCTTCCCATTGTGTATTGAGACCTAGTGAGGCAGCACCCCATCCTCGTGTGCCTTGTTTAGGAAATAAGACCTCTAAAATCTACTGGCTTATACCCAGTCGTTTAGTCACCTGAGTTCCAAATTTGTTCAGCATCTCATTTGTCTTGGATAAATTAATGGATATCACTTCCAGTTGTAGCACCACATTAATTAGGTGTTAAATCCCAGTTGCGTGAAATAGAAGAAAATCCCTTAACTATCATTTGGAACAGCAGAATCTCTGTAGCAACTAAGCCTCCAGAGCCAGCCTGCTGAAGCCTGTATTTGAATGCTGAGATTTACACAAGTAGACTTAAACTTGACCAGTGCTTTAATACACCGTGCACATTGCACTTGTCAATTGAGAGATTGCTGCAAGATTAAAAGTCTATTTTACACATTATTTGCCAGAAAAATATTCTTTATAATGGTTCATACTTGCTCTGGCTCAAGTTCTTAGCACCAAGCACACACAAATGTGTACTGCCAATTGAATTTTTGATTGAGCAGTATAAGTTAGGATTTTTTTCCACAGCTTTTTTTTAAGAAAGAAAAGTTTTTATGCTTTAGATTCATTTTGCAGAGCTGTTAAATGGGCTTCCCTGCAAACATTGATGGATCAGTTGTCACAGCACATCTGATTTAAAAACATTAAATTCTTTGGTGAGGTAAGCATATCTGTAAAATAATTAGAAGATTTAATATGCTATGAAATGAGTTGGCAAGACCTGGTTTCAGGTTATAATCCTTGACACAATTAGGTTTCTGTTATGTCCTGGCACTAGAGAAGTGCAAATAGGGTTGGTAACTTTCTCATGCACCTTTCAGAAGTGAATAGCATTGCAGAGGCCTTTGAAGAAGTTCTCCAACCCACCCAGAAAGCTGGGGACATGCACAGTGTGAGAACATTGTGGGAGGCAAAAGAGGAACGGAAAATATAAATGACGAAACAGCTGTCTGTTGGCAAACATGAGACCTGTTTGGAATACTTATCTGAGTAATAATTTTGCTACTATTCTAGGCCAAACCGAACATCTTGGAGGACGGACCGAGATATGGGACTAATGAATGCTATTGGCCTCCAGCCTCGCAATCCCGCCCCTTCTGTGACCTCACAAGGAACCCAAACGCCATCACCACAGCTACAGAATGCAGAGACCCAAACTGACAGGGATTTACAGGAAGCTACCACTTCAGGGACCAGTCAGGGTAAGAAACTAGAAATCATAGGAATGATTTGAATAAACTGTAGAAGTACCAAGTGAAAGATTTGACCTTGAATTCAGTTGGGAGATATCAGAAAATCTGCAGTTACCTTGAATTATGCTGTATCTCTTATGGCTCCTGTGTTTTTTTTAAATAGGTGCGCTAAATTCAATTTATAGCTTTCAAATTCCACCATTTTGTGTGTGCAACTTCACAAGTGCTTAATTGCCAAGGGCAGTAAAGCAGCGGGAATATAAAAGTTGCACCAATTCAGTGCAACAAAATTGCTGAAATAAAAACAGAAAATGCTGGAAAATCTTAGCAGTGTTAACGTTTCGAGTCTCCTTCAGAGTTCAAGAGAAGTAGAAATGTGATGGATTTTATGCTGTTTTAAGAGGGAGCTGGTGGAACAAAATAGAAGGTCAGTGATAGGTGGGAACTCAGGCGAGATTGACAAAGGTGTCATTGACACAGGCCAAAGGGAGTGTTAATGGTAACATTAAAGGCTAAAGAAGGTGCTGATAGTCACATAAAGGTAAGATAGCAGAATGTGCTAGTAGCAGAACAAGGGTCAGCGTTCTGTGAAAGCACGACATAGAAACAAGTGACCGATGGCCCTGCGGGGGCGCAGGTGGGTTGGGGGGTGTTGGGGGGAAAAGGATTTTAAAATATATACCTAAAAATATACAATGAATTTCGGGCTTGGCACGATGTTGAGCTCTTCTTCCATCACCTTCGTCTCTGTGCTCACTTCTTCAGGCAGGAGTCCTCCTCCCGTTCAACAGATCCTTTCACCTGCTCCAGTGTCCTTCCGATACCTGGACCCTTCCCTCTGGCCTCTTACCTGCTCTTGATCTTTTCATTGAGAACTGTTGGTGTGACATCAACCATCTCAATTTCTCTGCTCCTCTCACCCATTCCAACCTGTCTCCTTCTGAACTTGCTGCACTCTGTTCCCTTAGGTCCAACCCTGACTTTGTTATCAAACCTGCCAACAAGGGTGGCGCTGTTGTTGTCTGGCGTACTGACTTCTGCCTTGCAGAAGCTGAGCACAAACTCTCAGACACTTCTTCCTACCTCCCCCTGGAGCATGGCCCCCACCACCATAAATCAAGCCACTGTTGCTGGGATTGTCACTGACCTTATCTCCTCTAGAGATCTTGCCTCCATAGTTTCCAACCTCACATTCTCCCAAGCTCGCACTGCCCGCTTCTACCTTCTTCCCGAAATCCACAAACAGGACTGTTCTGGTAGACCCACTGTGTCAGCCAATTCCTGTCCCACAGAACTCATTTCTTCTTAATTTGACTCCATTCTCCCTCCCCGATCCAATCTCTTCCCAGCTATATTCACGATTCTTCTGACACCCTACATCATATCAACAATTTCCAGTTTCCTGACCTTAACCCCACTGCCTTCTCACTATGGACGTCCAGCCCCTCTACACCTCCATCCCCCACCAGGACAGCCTGAGGGCTCTCTGCTTCTTCCTTGAACAGAGGCCCAAACAATCCCTATCCACCACCACTCTCTGCCTGGCCAAACTTCTTGTCTCACAGAACAATTTCTCCTTTAACTTGGCTCACTCCTTCCAAGTAAAAGGTGTGGCTATAGGTACCCGCATGGGCCCTACTTATGCCTGTATTTTTGTGGGGCATGTGTAACATTCCTCCTCCAGTCCTAATCAGGTCCCCTCCCACAACTCTTTTCTGGTATATCGATGATTGTATCGGTGCCACTTCATGCTCTTGTCTGGACCTGGAAAAATTTTGCTTCCAATTTCCACCCCTCCCTCAGCTTCACATGCCCATCTCCAACACTTCCCTTACCTTCCTCGACCCCTCTGTCTCCATTTCTGGCGATAGACTGTCTACCAATTTTCATTACAGGCTCACCAACTCCCACAGCTACCTTGACTACAGCTCCTCACATCCTGCTTCCTGTAAAGGCTCCATCCCATTCTCCCAGTTCCTTCACCAGCGTTGCATCTGTTCTGATGATGCTACCTTCCTAAACGGTGTTTCTGATGTGTCTTCCTTTTCCCTTAACTGAGGGTTCTCTCCTGACGGTGGTTGACAGGGCCCTCAACCATGTCTGACCCATCTCCCGCACCTCTGCCCTTACCCCTTCCTCTCCCTCCCAGAACCATGATAGGGTCCCCCTTGTCCCCACTTTTCACCCCACCAGCCTCCGTATTCAAAGGAGCATCCTCTGCCATTTCCGCCAACTCCAGCATAATGCCACCACCAAACACATCTTCCCCTCACCCCTCGCCGCATCGGCATTCTGTAGGACTGTTCCCCTTCATGACACCTTTGTCCACTCCTCCAACGTACACAACTTCACATCCCCTTCCCACAGCACCATCCCATGCAATCACAGAAGGTGCAACACCTACCCCTTTACCTCCTCCCTCCTCACCGTCCAAGGCCCCAAACACTCCTATCGAGTGAAGCAGTTCTTCATTTGCACCTCCTTCAATTCGGTGCACTGTATTTGCCACTCTCAGTGCGGTCTCCTCTACATTGGGGAGACTAAATGTGGACTGTGTGACTGCTTTGTGGTAGACATTTGTTCAGTCCACAAGCATGACCCAGACCTTCCTGTCACTTGCCATTTCAACTCACATCTTGCTCTCACACCCACATGTCTATCCTTTGCCCACTGCAATGTTCGTGTGAAGCCCAATGCAAACAGGAGGAGCAGCAGCTCATCTTCCGATTAGACACTTTACAGCCTTCCAGATTTGACATTAAGTTCAGCAAATCAGACCATGAACTCGCTCCTACATCTTTACCCCCTTTCTAATCCATTTTATTTTATTTTATTGTTTTTTTTTATTTATTTTCATTTGTTTATTCATTGTTTTATATATTTTTATTTATATATTTTTTAATCCTTTTTTTAATCCTTTTTCTCCAACACACCCCCTGCACCCCCACCACCGCCACAGGGCCATCTGTCACTTGTTTTTATGTGTTGCTTTCACAGAACACTGAATCTTGTTCTGCTGTTAACGCATTCTGCAATCTTACCTTTATACTACTATCAGCACCTTTTTTCTAGTCTTTAACACTACCTTTGAAGCTCCCTTTGTCTTGTGTCCATGACATCTTTGTCAATCTCTCCTGAGCTCCACCTATCCTGACCTATTTTGCTCCACTGGCTCCACCTGCTCTTAAGCAGTATAAAATCCATCACATTTCTACTTCTCTTTAGCTCTGAAAAGAGCCATAAGGACTCAAAATATTAGCTCTGTTTCTCTTTCCACAGTTGCTGCCAGACGTGCTGAGTTTTTTCCAGCATTTTCTGCTTTTAGTTCAGATTTCCAGCATCTGCAGTATTTTGCTTTCAACAAAATTGCTGCTTCAACTCTTTAGGAGGGTTCTTAGCCATTTTCCTGGTTTCTGCAAGTACAGAGTCATATTGGCCTGCCAGATGAGCTGTTTGTGGTAAATTGATAATTTAAAATCAGAATTGGGAAATTATAGGCTAAGCAAGTTAACTGTAAACTGTAACATACCTGTTTATCATTTGATGTGAAAGCAACTGTCTTTAAGAACATTCCTCATGGAGAGTCATTTCAATGCAATTCTGTTTTCATAGCTTTACAGCTACAGAATAGAAAAACTAGATTTGCAGACTAACTTATTTTTCAAACTATTTGTGTCTATGCTTAGGTGCTGCAAAAGATTGAGATGCCTCCTTGCTTTCTTAATTCCTTATTTTAAATCTGCTTGAATGTTTTTTTCCTTTTCAATCCATATAGTACTGCAGTGGCTAATTCACTGGAAAATCCCAGGCAGGAAACTGCAATTCCTTTGGAAAAGACAGGAATTTCCGTCTCTATTTTTCCTGAAATACATAGATATGTAGCTACACATTAATGGGTAACTATACGGCTCATGTAGGCAGTGATCAATGTTAGGCACATAGAATGCTTGAGCCATTTCCCTGTGAACAGGCTGCTTTTAGCTCACCCCTGAGTCCAACCTGTCCTAGTATTTGTGATATAAGGACAAATTGCACTAGGATTCCAACTTTTCCAACCTAGCATAACATTTCATACTGTATAAAGTTTGCATCTTCCCTGGCAGGTTATTCTATACAATTATTTCCCTGTGGCATTTTGTTCCAGTTTTATTGTTCACTAATTTATATTTTTAACCCTGGCCTCATTTTAAAGTAATGTTCATGATTTACTTTAACTAGGTCATTGATATTCCTTGCTTACTTTTCCCTTAGTTCCCTTTTTCTTCCCCTCCCTCTGGGCTGCAAAGATTGAGTTTTTATAACCTTTCCTTTGGCCCATCTAACTTGCACTTTGAATCATTCTTCCTTTTCTCTGCATCCTGTTCTATGTTTGCAATTTTTTTGTGTTGTAACCAGAACTGTGCACGTTAATCCCAAGTGTGGCCCAACAAATGCATTGTACATCCTCAGCCAAATTCAGACAACCTGTGGATTAGACCACTCTTCTGGCTGTATACTCTAGCACTTTGGTGGTATTTTTAATAACCTCTCCAATTTTCCTTGGAATTGCATTTTTGTTTTGAATCACCTTATATAATTCTGTCCCGTTAATGCCTTCATACTTATGTTGCATGTTATTTTGTCCATTGTAAAGCATTGGCTATGGATGCTGTAGCCAAGACATACAGGCCCTGTACTCTCCAGAAGTTGAAGTTCATGACAGTCTGTAGGACTGAATTCAATGAATTTAATAATTTGTAGGCTTGGACCAGAAAAAAATGACAATGAAAGCTGCCAAATTGTTGGTTAGCTAAAGTCCTTCAGGGATGGGAACTTGCCACCTGTCCAATCTTGCCTAAGTGTGACACAATCCCACGTTTTTAAAATTCTTTCATGACTTGGGGGTGTTGTTAGCTAGGCCAGCATTTATTGCCCATTCCTAATTGCCCTTGAAAAGGTGGTGGTGAGCCATCTTCTTGAATCGCTGAAGTCCATGTGGTGTAGGTCCACCTACAAAGCTGCTAGGGAGGAAGTTCCAGGATTTTGACCCAGCTACAGTGAAGGAATGGTGATATAGTTCCAAGTCAGAATGGTGTGTGACTTGGAGGAGAACTCGCAAGGGGTGTTTTCCTCATGCATCTGTTGCCCTTGTGCCCTTGTTCTTCGAACTGGTACAGGTCACTGGTTGGAAGGTGCCGTCAAAGGAACCTTAGTGAGTTCCTGCAATGCAGCACTACACTGCTACTACTGTGCATCGGTGGTGGAGGGAGTGAATGTTGAAGGTGGAGGGGGTGAATGTTGAAGGTGGTGGATGGGGTGTCTGGATGGTGCCTAGCAGTTGGAGCTGCACTCATCTAACTAAGTGAAGAGTAGTCCATCACACTCCTGATTTGTGCCTTGTAGATGGTGGACAGGCTTTGGGGAGTCGGGAGGTGAGTTACTCACTGCAGGATTCCTAGCCTTTGACCTGCTCTTGTAGCCACAGTATTTATATGGCTAGTCCAGTTCAATTTCTGGTCAATGGTACTCCCAAGGACATTGATGGTGGGGAAGTCAGCGATGGTAATGCCATTGAATGTCAAGGGGCAATGGTTAGATTCCCTCTTGTTGGAGATGGTCATTGCCTGGCACTTGGGTGGCGCAAATGTTACTCAACATTTCTCAACCCAAATCTGAATGCTGTCCAGCTCTTGCTGCATATGGGCATGGACTGCTTCAGTATCTGAGGAGTCGCAAATGATGCTGAACATTGTGCAATTATCTGTGAACATCCCCGCTTCTGACCGTTTTATGGAGGGAAGATAATTGACGAAGCTGCTGAAAATGTTTGGGCCTAGGACACAACCCTGAGGAACTCCTGCACTGATCTCCTGTGACTGAGATGATTGACTTCTAACAATCCCAACCATTTTCGTTTGTACCAGGTAGAACTCAAACCAGTGGAGAGATTTCCCCTTGATTTACATGGACTCCAGTTTTGCTCGGGTTCCTTGATGCTGTTCTCGGTCAATTGCTGTTTGTTGTTCAATTGTCTACCTCCATGCATGACTGGATATGGCCAGAGTGGAAAGCCTAGATCTGATCTGTTGGTTGTGAGATCCCTTAGCTCTGTCAATTACTTGCTGCTTACGCTGTTTGGCATTCATATGTATATGCATGATGCTGCTCCTGGCATGCCCTTCTGCAGTCTCCTTTGAACCAGGGTTGATCCCCTGGCTTGAAGGGAATGGTAGAGTGGGGATATGCTGGATTTTGAGGATACAGATTGTTTGAATACAATTTTGCTTCTGCTGATGGCCCAAAGCGCCTCATGGATGCCCAGTTTTGAGTTGCTCGATCTGTTGAAATCTAGTTCATTTAGCACAGTAATGGTGCCACACAACACAATGGAGGGTATCCTATATATGAAGGCGGGACTTTGTCTCCACAAAGACTGTGCAGTGGTCACTCCTACTGATACTGTTATGGACAGATACTTCTGTAACAGGTAGATTGGTGAGGATCAGGTCAAGTAGACTTTTCCCTCTTGTTTACTCCCTCACCGCTTGCAGCAGACCCAGTCTAGCAACTATGTCCTTTAGGAATCGGCCAGTTTGATCAGTGGTGGCACTACCAAGCCACCCTTGGTAATAGGCACTGAAGTTCCCCACCCAGAATACATTCTGTGCCCTTGCCACCCTCAGTGCTTCTTCCAAATGATGTTCAACATGGACAAGTATTGATTCATCAGTTGAGAGGGAGTGGGGGAGGTGGCGGGAGTAGTTAGTGGTGATTGGCAGGAGGTTTCCTTACCCATGTTTGATCTGATGCCATGAGACCTCTGTATTCTTAAAATCTTGACTCTACTCTTGATATCAGTGGCACACAACAATTTGGGATACTCTTTCACTAAACATCTTTAAGATGTTAAACATCTTTATTAACACTCTAAGCAATAGTACATACTCACAATGACACTGGTTGCTTAGGAATCCTGTGAGCTACGGCCTGTCTCATGTGGTCAGTCCTTCAGCTGATCTCCCAGCCCAACTTTGGAATGGCTGACCAGGCCATTTTACTGACTGCAGTACCAATGTCCTTGAGAGCTGTGTGTTTATACACCTTCCTAATCCTGGGCCTTGGCATTTAAGACAAGACCTTAAATCAGACCTTCTGATTGGATTATTAATCCCACCCTGGCCATCCAGGACCACCCCTACGTAGTCATATCCCTCCCTCAGCAGAGTGGGTGTCTCCAGGTGCACACCAACAATGGGTGTGATCACTGTATCTTGGGGCAGGAAGAAAGCCATTCACAAATTCCCAAGTGGCCATACTCTAGTTCAGTTTCTGTAGACGAATAGTCTGTGGGAAGCCACCACTTCAGAGGCATGCCCTGATATGTCTGTGTGTGTGTGTGTGCATCCGTTTAGTTGAAACTGTCTTTATTTTTAAATGTTCACTATGAGCCTCAGGAATGTCTTTGGTCAAAATTGTTCTCCATAGCTCCTACTTCTTACCACCATGAAATAATCTCTGCCCACAGAACTCCGCCATAACCAGCTGACATTCATTAATATGAAATAAATAAAAGCACAGTTACATGATTAAAAGTGATTAAGACAATACAATGGTAAATGATGCATTGGCTTGCAGGTCTGGAGTTAATTTTGAGGTCTCCCAGGGAAACTCCCTCCTGACTGGAAACCACTGTGCTGCATCTGGTGTGTCTGTCCTGTTGGGTGGACAGAACATATCCAAAGATGGTGATGGTGGTGTCTGAAATATAGTCATCCTCACAGAATAATACCTTACAGACAATGGCTAGGCCATTTCAGTGAACATCTAATTGTGAGTCTGGGCCTGAAGTCACATGTAGGCCAGACCAGGTAAGGACAGCAGATTTTTTTAATGAACCAGATGGGTTTTTATGACAATCGAAAATGGTTTCCTGGTCACATTACTGAGACGAGCTTTAATTCCAGATTTATTAATTGAATTTAAATTCCACTACCTGCCATGGTGGAATTTAAACCCATGTCCCCAGATCGTTAGCATGGGCCTCTGGATTGCTGGTCCGGTGACATTACCATTACACCACCTCCTCCCCCTGCATAATTTCGCATTGTCCTAAGGGCAAGGAACAATGGCAATAATTCTGCTGGCTGCTTGTTGAACCCACATCCTGAGAACAAATAATAATTATACCCATGCAGCATTGACATTGGTTAGATTCAAACTCTTGAAACAAAGGAAATTGATGATATTTCCAAAATCAAGTGATTTGATCGTACACTAACATGTGGAGTCCTATAATTTGGATCACCAGATAATTTGGATGTAATCTGAATTAATGTAGAAAACACTGAAAAAAAACAGTGTGACGATTGGGTCCTTTATTATGAGAACTCAGGCAATGGACTGTGTCTGTAACTGCTGGCATACTACTTATATACATCCTGCACCAGCTCCAGGAAGCCCTTTTATGAAGTACATATCACACATCTACCCGAAACAAAACTCCACGTGGCTACAGTCCAGCAGACAACCGTTAGCATGACTGTCTATATTTCTGAGTCCTAACTAAATGAAAAGTTCACTATCAGCAATGTATAGTATCTTGACAGCATTTTTTTTAAAAAATTCTCGAAGTGTAAGAACTAATATCACAGATCTAATTCTTCACAATTGTTTTGTTACATACAGGGAGGAAAGACTTGCATTTATAGACCGCCTTTCACAACCCCAGGACATACTTTACATCCAATTACTTTTTAAATGTAGTCACTGTTGTAATGTAGAAACATGGCAGCCAACACAGCAAGGACTCACAAACAGCAGTGAAATGAATGAACAAGTAATCTGTTTTTACAGGTTAGGAGAATAAATTTGACCAGGACACTGGGGGAACTTCCATGCTCTTCTTCGAAATAGTGCTGTGGAACTTTTAAACTCATCTGAGAGTTTAGGCAGGGCCTCGGCTTAACATTTCGTCCAAGGGACGGCACCTCTGACAGTCAAACACACCCTCAGTACTGGGGCTGAAGTGTCAGTCTGGATTATGCACTCCAGTCTCTGGAATGGGACTTGTAACCCACAACCTTCTGACTCAGAAATGAGAGTGTTATAAACTGAATCATGGCTGACACTCATGCAAATGTTGTTTAAGGAAAACTATTGTCTCTCTGGAGTCGAGTGCTATTTTCTACCTGAGATGATTGAATTTCAAAAAACTTTATTTGGTGCTAGCGACAGTGTATAGAACATAGCATTGTTCCAGGCTTGTTCAATGGATGGGAAAATTGCTAACATTGCCAGTTTCATCTTCCCACAGTTTCAGACACTTTGTTAGTTGTCAGCATTCTTCACAAACATAATCTGTATAGTCATATAATTGCTAAGACTTTGCATCTTGAAAAATATAATAACGTATAAAATTATGGCCTTTAGACTTTTTGTACCACGTTTTTCCACTGCTGCTTTTGACCATTGTAATCCAAGTTTCACATTCACATCATTGTCCTCTGGCATCATCCTTATAAAGTGGAAGGGAGTTCAGATGACATTCAAATTGTTTGGTAATCCAAAATAAAGAACTTCATTATGGTGTCACTGCATAATAAAATCATATTTGTACACTATCAACTTATGCAAATTGATCATTCTAACACAGGAAAACATTAATAAAGTCAAACATCTGAAAACTAAAGACCACTGAAATTATGAAAAAAATATGCAGCACACAACACTGATAAGTGTGCACCCGATGAGTATTATCTGCTTATAACTGTACTTGTGTTGTGTCCAACCATGTCTACTCCAAAGAGTGCATCACAGTTGGAGACTGTGCTAGGTTCCCTTGGTATGCATTTCTAAAATTTAAGGCTGGAAAGCAGAATAAGCAAATAAAACATTTGCACTTTCAATGGGCCCTGTGGTTAAAACCTTAACGTTGGCATTTTGGTGCAGCTATTCTGCCATGTTCTTTAAAGGATGAAACCTATTTGATATCACAGTGTGCTTGCCAAAATATTGTGGGCTGCATTTTACTGTCAACAGAGAAGGAATAGTTCCAGCCTTCATTATACTTAAAGTTGCCCACAGATTTCCAATGAGATTTTGCATTGTAGCTCTCAGCCATTTTGATATTCTAATTTACAGTGACCTCTCCAGAGCATCTAGGATATGTGTGAACAAGTCAAGTAACGGTGTATCCCTTTAACCAGTAAAATTGAAGTATCATTAATGAGCAGCATGGCCTTAATCTGCAAGTGTTAGTTAAGAATATCTAATTCAATTTCAAATCTGGTACAGAAATTGAAATAAAAAGGGAGAAGAAAAGTGGGATCAAGAGCAGACAAAAAGAATTTATTTTAAAATCTCCAGCAATAATTCAGAACTGAAGGAATGAGACACCATATTTGTCAAATTTAATTTTCAGTGCTAGGGAAATTGTTCGACAGTAATTAAAATTTATGGTATTAAAATGTACTTGCACTGAAATTGAAGAGCCCTAACTTTCTGGCACATTTAGTGTGCATTAATCACATTCAGTGGGTCCTGGTCGTTCTATATATTTGAAAGACGAGTCTCTGAGCAAGATACTGGTATAACATAGCTTCTGGAGGAGTCGGGCAACTTAGACAGTAACTCCCAGATTTCTGTTTAGCTGCAGATGTGCAGATGCTAGGAGTTGATCTCCGCTTTTAGTCTCTCCATTATTTCTACAACAAGATCAGGCCCAGTTTGTATTGATTCAAGACGTCAGTGGTGTTGCCAGGACTGTGCAGCTCAGTACTAAATCTTCTAGGTTGTCATTACAAGTACAAGACCAGTTGTTTGGTAGCTGACTGGTTTAATTTGATTGTGCATTATAATTTATCCTTGCTTGGCATAAGCATCTAATTTGATTAATTCCTACAAGACAGGATAGAGGCTGTGGTAGAACTGGGGGGCCTATGTCCAGCAGTTTCCTGGATGCCTGTGGAGGGAAGTCTCAATTTAATTTAATTAATTAAATAGGAAATTCAGTTTTTCTTTGGACTTTCTAAAACGAGACCAATCTGTCTTAACTCTGTTTTGAAAATCTCTGATTTGTTAATGCTTGCATCTACTTACATTAATAAAAGATTGCTTTCTTGCTTTATACCCATCGTTCCATCACATCCTCAAACTAAATCTTGTAATTTCCTCCTTTTCTTTGCTTCCCTAAATAGATCTGTCAGCACCACATAGCTGGGTGGGTAACCTGCCTCCTACTTCCTGCCAGTGCCACCCTAAGACCATTTTGCAAGGCAGCATGCATGACCGTCTAATTAGGCATACATCTAATTAGACATACTCTGTTGTTTTTCTCGCTCTCTCTAACAGCTTGTCTATAATTGAGGATATTTGTCACGCTGGGGTATTGCACAAGCTGGCATTTGGTACCAATTTTCTCTATAGCAGTATTAATACAGTCGTGACTCCTCCTGGCCTCCAATTTCACCATCTTGAACAAACTTCTGCTTCTTTGCATCCTGTTCTTTAAGTCAAGACCAACATATGACCTTTTCTGCTAATTCATTCGTTCTCTGAAATCAGAACCGTGGAGCTCCTCACCTCCCTCGGCTTTAAGATCATAAGAAGTAGGAGCAGGAGTATGCCATTCAGCCCTTCAAGCCTGCTGTGCCATTCAGTAAGATCATGGCTGATCTGATTATGGCTTTAACTCCACTTTCCTGTCTGCCCACCATAACCCTTGACTCCCTTGTCAATCAAAAATTTGTCTAACTCAGCCTTGAATATATTCAATGACCCAACTTTGATTGTTCTCTGGGGAAGAGAATTCCAAAGTCTAATGACCCTCTGAGAGAAAAAAAATCCTTCTCATCTCCATCTTAATAAATGGGAGACCCAGGATCTCCAGATCCCTCTGTACCACAGATTTCTCCAGACTCTCCCCATTTAAATTATATTCTGCTTTTCTATTCTTGCTGTCAAAGTGGGCAAGCTCACATTTTCCAATATACTCCCAATCTTTTACCCACTCATTTAACCTATCTATATTGCTTTGCAAACTCTCTGGCCTGGGTTCCGCTCCCAAAATGGATCACGCTAATTGGGAAATATCCCAGCTAGCTACACCCTCCTCAGGAGAATTTCCCCCAAATGGAGGTTCTTTGCTCTGGGGAGACGGGTGTGGGATGGAGTCGGGCCCGATGCCCCAGGATGCAGATCAGAGGTGGCGTTAGGTGCTGCCAAGTGCTGAGGTGGGCTGTTTAAAAGGCCTGCCATGGCTCCCTGGGACTTCATCCCCCTCAGTTGTTTGCTCATATTTTAGGCCCTCCATCCCTCACCTCTTGCACTCATACTCACTCCCCATGCCCATCCATGGCAATTCATACCCCCTTTCACAAAATCATGCTGACTCTGCCTGATTATATTATGATTTTCTAAATGTCCTGCTATAACTTCCTTATTAATGGATTCAGCATTTTCCTTATGACAGATTTTAGGCTAACTTGGCCTATAGTTTCCTCCTTTCTGTCTTCCTCCTTTCTTGAATAGAGGTGTTACATTGCAGTTTTACAACCTACCGGGACCTATCCAGATTCCAGGGAATTTTGGAAAATTATAATCAATGCATCCACTGTCTCTGCAGCCACTTTTAAGACCCACAGACCGCCTGTCTCTTTAAACTCTCACTGCTGTCTCACTGCTACCTTTCAGGCTCACTCTTTAAAATCTCATCGCTATCACAGTACTCCCTCTCAGGCTTGCTGTTCAAACACCCACCACTGTTTGTTCTTCCTATAATCTACAGGTTTTAAACAAGTATTAAAATATTTTAAAGTGCCTTTAAAAGATTCCATGACACTACTTCAAAGTAGAGTTTGTGAGTTCTACATGGTTTCTTGGGCAGTATTTATATCTCGACCAATATCACTTGAGACAAAACAGATTGACTGGTTATTATCACATGTTGTTTGTGGAACCTTGAACAAATTGGCTGCCATGTTTCCTTCATTACAACACTACACTTTAGAAGTACATCATTGGCTGTAAAGTACTTTGGGAATTCCTGAGGTTGTGAAAGACACTATATAAGCACGTCTTTTTTTAAGGGTCATCTTGAGAACATAAGCAGGAATGGACCTTATGACCCCTTGAGCTTACACCACCACTGAGTAAGACATTTGCAGAACTTCTACATCAACCCCTCTTTCCTGCCCTATCCCATATCCTTGATCCCCCTAATGCCCAAAAATCAAACCATTTTATTCTTGAATGCACTTGACCACCTAGGCTAGAGAATTCCAACCAAAAATTCACAAACTCATCTTGGTCTTAAATGGCTGCCCCCTTATCCTAAGTATGTGACTCCTAATGCTAGACTCCCAACAAAGGAAAACACCCTATCAACATCTATTCTGTTAAGTCCTCTTAAGAAATGCATACATTTCAGTGAGATCACCTCTGATTTTTCTGAATTCTAGAGGATATCAATCGATTCTATTCTATCTTTCCTCAGAGGTTAGCCCAGGAATCAATTTAGTGAACCTTCATTGCATTTCCTCTAAGGCAAGGACACCCTTCCTTAGGTAAGGAGACCAAAACTCTATGGATGTGTTTTCACCAAGGCCCTAAGAAATTACAGGAAGACTTCCTCGCTTTTGTACTCCAACATCCTTGCAATAAAGGCTAACATACCATTTGCCTTCATAATTGTTTGCTGTAGCTACATGGTAACTTTCTGTGATTTGCATCCAACCACCCAAATCCTCTGAATACCAACGTTTACTAGTCCCTCATCTTTTCAAAAAAAAACCTAACTTTGTATTATCAGCCAGTCATTGATATAAATTGTGAATAATGGAGGCCCACCCTCTAGTGTACCAACACCACTGGGACTGCAGCAGTCCAAAAGGCTGGCTTTAGGTAGTGCAGGCTTGCTTTTAAGTGGAGCTAGCATTAAACAAACTTGAGCCTTTCAGCCCTTCAACAGAGTTTTTGCTGGCTACTTATAGGTATCATGCAAATCAACAGGCAACATTAAATTTGCGTGCTGTCTGCATCAGAAGCAAGTGCATAGGTTGAATATGCTTGGGAATACCACATCAATTTTTGGATCTTATCCAGATTCACAACCAAGATCTCTCCCATTTGAAACAGAAATTTGGATAATGTCAGGAAGCACTTTTTGACACACATGATATTTGAAATCTGGAACTCATCCCCAGAAAGATGTTGATTCAACAATAGATTTTTGTTAGGTAATGGTATTAACGGATATTGCAAGGTCAGTAAATAGAGTTAAGGTACAAATCAGCCATTATCTAATTGAATGGTGGAACATGCTTAAGGAGCTGAATGGCCTACTCCTGTTCTTATGTTCCCATATCCCTTAACCGTTTGCTCACACTTTTCTAGACTGGTGCTTGGTCAATATACTTCTGGCCTTTGTACCCTCCTTAACCTTTACTACTGTTCAAACCTGGTTCACAATGTCTACCAGCCATGGGACATCTAATGATCACAACTATCAAATTCAGCTTTAGATCTCAGCGGCAGACATTAATTATACTCCAACATAATTAAGGAGAAATTTTTCTGACTATACATATCTGGATTTATTTATTCTAGCCAAACCAAAGCAAAATGCATTTTTCCCAACTACGAACCCCTCAAGAAATGCTGCCAGCTTGCCTACTTGCTTTGTGTATGTGAGTTTTTACTCAGAAGGACTGTACTGCTTTCACACCATATTTATATCACTGTTACCCCACTTCAGCTGTGGGGCGGGGAAAGCAAAGATAATATAATCCTGAAGTACAAGTTATTTGATCTATTATTAAATAGCATTTGAGACCCTTTCCCTGAAAAAGGGTATTTCCTGGTCATGATATTTTCTGAATCGATGCATCTTACTACTGCTGTGTGTTCCCTTCAACAGCCAGCCAGTCTTCATTGAGCGAGCCAGAGCCACCACCAGTGACTACAGCTAGTCAAATGACAGAGGCCAGTGCAGGAACAAGTTCTGATTGGCCCTTGGAGAATGCAGGTGGCAACTCCTCCTCTGCACAACAGACAGATATGAATCCTGCAGCATCAGGAGCCAGCACTGCCACTACCGGTAGGTCACAAATCGGTAAATGAGCATCATCAGCATAAAATTTAGAGAGCTGTCAGGAGGAGGCAATGTGACTTCATCTGCTGACGCTGTAAGGAGAAGTTTGTGTAATTAGATCTGCTGCACTCTTGCAGGGAGCAGACAGTGTGACTAGGTTTGAAGTCAGTTAATAAAGTGACCTCAAAAAGTTCTGATGCTTTAAACAAAGCTTCAAAGGAAGCTCAAGCATATTGTAAGATGTAACTGCCATGTGTATGCCACACTCAAGAATGTGTTTTCTAATTCATCTGATCTACGTATGTAATTGAAATTTATTCCAAGTTCAAATAGGCTACATGTCGCAAACATTCTGTGGGGATGGCCTTGATCCTTTTTTGGAAAATTTTGTTTCTCCAGTAAGGGAGAAAATTGCTTTTGTGCTGCTATATTTCTCAATGTTCTAATTCTGTAACAATCCAGTTGTATTTACAGAAAGTAAATTCTGATGGTGTTATAGGTAATAGGAATTAGATTGAAAACCTAACCGATATATTCCTGAAATATTTGAGGCAATGTAAAAATGTTAACGTATGTGCTCAGTTGGGAAATATATTGTCAAGAACTTTGCTATGAAAGACAAACAGCCTTCAGCATAGATACCATTACCATGCATGCTCCTGATCAATGAGCATAACCTGATTTTTACTCAATCTTTCATCCAATATGTAAACGTCCAATTTTTCCTGTCAGTCATTTGGTTGCAAGAAATGTTACCCTAGGTAATTATAGACCCAAACCAGACCAAATCTTGAGAGATTACTGTTCCCTCAGTGGTCTTAGTGGGTAAATATACAATGTCAGTATAGGGTGTTTATTAAGATCTTGGGCAAAAATAACTTTGAATATACACATGCTAGAAACAAACTGTCATATGAAAGCATAGTTCATAAAGTTTTTAATGTTAATTATGCTGAAACTGATTGAAAAAGATGAACTGTCAGAAAATCAAAGCCTGCGATGCATCACAAAAGATGGCAATTATGTTAAAGCCTAGAAATTTGAACTTTATTATCTCAAAACTTTATGAATTTGCCTCCATCAGGTATACATCTCAAAGTTATTAAAAAGTTTTAAGTTGCACAATGACTTTATAAATACCCTATATTCCTATATTCATATTGAACAGCAGAGCAGAAAAGGCCCAGATCTGATGCATGGTAAAATCAACCAAGGTTTGTGTACCCAATCAGTAAACATTGACTCCTGATAAAAAGCCTGATAAATGTATGTTGGATGAGAACAGTACCAAGCTTGAGTGTGGTGCCTCTCCAGGATCAAGTAGACTACCAGTGCTCCTTGTCACTGCTCACACGTGAAGAACTTCTCGGGTGAGGTGCCTGAGCCTCCTGGCATCAGTGACATTCCAGCATTAGTCAGTGGCTTGAGGGAAAAGAGGGTTAAAAATTGAGATGTGTTCAAGGGATAGGCACTACACAATGTTTAAAAATTGGAGAAGGTGATTTTGATTAGTGCTGGCAGCAGCTCCTGGTTACTCTAATTTCCATAGACACACTGGTTACTTCAGTTTTCAAATCAAACATTAATATTCAGTAATAAAGCTGCTCTCATGTAACGAATAGCTTAATTACTTTGACATTAGCCTGTTACTAAGACAATCCCCACATGAAACCAAATATGTCTTGTATATGAGATTTTCAGATGCATCTTTCATGTCATGATAACAAATCTCTACATCAGACTAAAAAAGGCGGGGGGGGAAATCTTCCCCAAGCCTGTTAATGAGGATGTGCCTAAGATCAAGTATAAGAGAAATTAATCTTAAGATGAACATATTTACAACACTATTGCCTTTGCCCTTAAAAGAATAGACTTGGTTTCATGCAGCTCCCCCTTCGCAGGAGGGTATTTGTGTATGGATATGTAACAAGGTGCAAGCAGACGTTGGCCTGGAGGAGATTGCAGAGTGAGGCTATGGAGTGATTTGTAAACCAGGATGATAATTTGATATCAATGTGCTCAGGGACCCAAAACCAGTTGAAGGCTGATGAGAACACAGATGAGTGATGTGCAAGTGGCAGGATTCTAGATGAAACCCGGGTTCTCTATGCCGTTAACTTTGAAAGTAACTATGAAAACCTTTCATTTGACCTTGTGTCTTCATCTTCTAGGCTCCCTTCAATCCAAAAAAAAGGGTTTTCAATATGATGGGCATCTTTTAAAAGCCAGTTTTCCAGCCAGTCCAAAGCACCAGCTCTCAAGAATAGACACATAAAAAATATAGTAACCAGCAAGTAGCTCTGTCAAACATACTTGGCAGTCCCCAAGCTTACCAGGGTTTCCCCACAACATAACAAAGATAAAAATACTTGAGGCCAATTTGGTATGTTTTGGGACAAGTTTACTTATAGTTATAAGCGCACTGTCTAACCTAAAATAAAAATTTATTTTATGTATGGGTGGTTCACCTACCTTTCTCTTCCCTTGCACCCGCCTTGTTATTTTCGAGGAATATGCCGAACACAACTGAATGGGGAAATACCTTGCTGCCAGGTCTGTATTTAAACCATTCTTGAACTGCCCACTCAAAGGTTATCGGAATGACTGGTGACAATGGCCCCTCTGATTTTTCCTTTGTGCCAAGTGCATCTCATCTTGTTTTTTCTCTGTAACTGCATAGTTGGAACAAGCATTAGATGCACCATTTTATTGGTTAAAAAGAATTGCGAGGAGGATTGTTATATAAATATATTTGGATGATTCACATGTAACTCTTTTGTCCTTTTTTATGAGATTATAACTGCAGTTAATCATTTTGCACAGCTGCTGCACAAAGCAGCATGAGTTATTAACCCAATTTATATAAAGGTTGCAAAAACCTTCACGAGTAATTTCATGTGAGTTGTAGAGCACCACACATCAGTCTGATTTCTTTCAGTGCATCTCTCTTGGCCCATAGACAGCTGCAATTTATTTTTTAATATTTTAAAATTTAATCTCCTGTACATATAGATCTCTCAATGTTATGTTCGTGTATATGTGACACTTTCCTGTCATTGTTATACTGTTTGGCTCAATCATTCTTAATGTTAATAATGTAAGCTAACTTTTCTGTGCTTAGCTACTAGCTTACTCCCAGCCCTGCATCTCAATTTGTTAACAAGCATTTCCTCTTTGCTCCACAGTAATATAGGAAGATAACGCATGTTGCAGTTTTCTTTTCTCAACATTTTAATAGTCAGATGTATTTTCTTCCCAACCTTTCTCAAATGCCTGCAAAGACAAAAATGCAATGAGCACATCTAAGAACTTGAAAACATTGCCCAGTCACAGGTGGAAGCTGCATTAGAGCTGTTTCTCAGGCTGTGGATGGGGTTGGGATAGGAAAGTCGAGTTCACACAGCTAACCTGACACTAAGTTCTTTAATCAGCATTTGCATACCAACAAATGACTGGTTCTTGGCTCTTGCTGAGAATTCAGCTTGGGAACATATTGCTATGGGAGATGAGAATGCAAATGGATTTTCAGAGTTTGGCCACTTCCAGAGACCTTTAAAATTAGTGGGCTGGGCCTGGATGTGGAAGTCCTGTCCCTATTTCTAACCGATCCAATTTTGCCATTAGAGGAAAGCAGCCCAGACATGAATCACACAGACAGGAAGCCTGAACTCAGCAGGGCCATTTGAACATGGTGCTGAGTTCAAACAGACCCCATTTTGGCTGTTCCAAAGCCTTTAGCCCACAATGTGAGAGTGACAAATTGATGGAGGAGATGTAATTGCTCTTGAAGTGTGGACAAGATCTGTTTAAGTATCATGATCTGAAGTATTTCAAAAGCTATATGCTTTAAACATGAAAATATAGGTTGAAGCTGTCAAGAGTTTGAAAATAAACACTGTGTTGGGCTACTTTGGACAAGCAATCATAACCACCTGTTAGTACAGTTTCAATAGAGTTCTTTGTTGACATTTCCCAAAGACTATTATCGTGTCATTATGAATGCTTGGTTGAGTTTAAAAACCTGTAATTATCTCAGCAGGAGTTTTGAGTTCACAGCTTGATTGATGGCTTAAAGAGGCTATTAAAGTGTTACTGTCTTTGATGTGGGGTCTAATCTCTTATTTAAAAACAAACAAATTGGAAATTTCTTTATTTTTATATAAGAGATTAACCACTTGAGATTCAAAAGCTTTGAATGAGTTTCATGTATGGAAGCTTTTTCCACTATCAGTTGTCTGTTTGAGAGCTGCATTAGGTTATAGGAAGTTTTTTTTTATCTCCACATGGCTCCTGAGTCTACCCAAGGTGGATACAGGGTGAATAGCTATGGAGGTGGCGTGGACAGGTGTGAGGGGGCCAGGGGATGAGTGCGGCTAGGGTTGTCATGGATTTAAGCAGAAGCTAGATAAACACAATGGCTTTTCCTTAAATATTTATTCAATTCCCTTTTTAAGGCTACTATTAAACCTGTATCCATGGTTGTGAGCTTGGTATTCTCTAGGAGAGCTGGTTACACAGAATTACTTAGAACATGGAAGTGACATGGTTGGGGAGGGCAGTAGTGGGAAATGGGAATTGGCCTGGAGATGGCAAGGGGAATATGAGAGCGCGTGGGCAGGGGATGGGGGTTGAGTGTGGCCGTGAGTTGGCATGGGGGAGCAATAGGGGGTGGTGAGGGCAAGAGGGCTTAGCAACTTCTGAAACACCTATGGTGAGTCCCAGAGAACCAAGGCAGGCCTTCTAACCAGTCTGCCTGGGCACTCCCCACCCTTATGGCTGCCGACAATCTGCTTCCGTCATTGGCGGGCCCAACTCTATTCCACACACACCTCCTTGGAACGAAAATTGGATCTAACGGGACCCTTTAAACCAAGGTAGGTCTGCCAAATCAGGAAATTTCCTGACTTGAGCTACCCACCTAAGCAGTGAAAATCCAGCCAATAGTCTCTGTTTTGCTATATTTCCAGTTCCTAAATTTTACCAGAGCTCCTGTTCTTTCACGACACGACCACAATCAGGACCCACCAATATTGTCAAGTCCAAGTCCACTCCAAACCCACCCCCACAATGTTCAGTCTATGAGCGCTTCTTTCCAAGCCTCCTTTCTACAGTACCCCACAATGCTCATTCTCCATATTTAGCTGTTTCCATTATTCCTGTGTCCAAGCATCCTTTCTACATTGCTCCAAGCACAGCACTTTCACAGCCAAAGCTTTCTGCTCATACTCAGATACTGCTGCTTCAAATTGAATACTGTCCCTCCACCCACCACTACACTCCCCCCCGACCCCCACACACCCACCGCTTTATTGCCATGCCCCACAATCTCACTGCCAGCACTAAAATTACATGGATTTGCATCACTAAAACAGACTGTTCAGCCCAACTGGTTTATGTTCTCCATGAGCCTCCTCTCACCCGTCTTCAGTTAACTCTATCAGCATACCTTCCTATTGCATTCTCCCTCGTGCATTTAAGCAGAAGCTAGATAAACACAATGTTTTCTCCTTCAAATACTTATCCAATTCCCTTTAGAAGGCTACTATTAAATCTATATCCACACTTGTGTGAACTTGTCATGCTCTAAGAGAGCTAGTTACACAGAATTACATAGAATATGCAGCACAAAACAGGCTATTTGGCCCAACCTCTCCATGCTTGTGTTTATATCCCACTTGGGCCTCCTCCCCTCCTTCCTCATCTATCACTATCAGCACAACCCTCTGTTCCCTTCTCCTTATGCTTAACCAGCTTCCCCTTAAATGCATTATGTAACGCAACTCAGCTATTCCCTATGGTACCAAGTTCATGCTACTCTTTGCATAAAGAGGTTTCTCATGAATGTGGGCATTGCTAGCAAGGCCAGCATTTATTGTCCATCCCTAACTGCCTTCAGAAGGTGGTGGTGAGCCACCACCTTGAACTGCTGCACTGATGAAATTACTCCCACAGTGCTGTTCATGCAGCAGTTCCAGATTTTTGACTCCGTGACAATGAAGGAATTGCATTATCAAATCAGGGCAGTGCGTGAATTAGAGGCAAACTTGGAGGTGGTGGTATTCTCAGGCATCTGTATCCTTGTCTATCTAGGTGAAAGAGGTCATGAGTTTGTGGGGTGTTGTCAAAGAAACCTTGGTGAGTTGCTGCAGTGCATCTTGTAGATAGTACATTCTGCGCAAGGTGCACCAGTGGTAGAGGGAGTGAATGATTAAGATGATGGATGGGGTGTCAGTGAAGCAGACTGCTTTATCCTGGATGGTATCAGATTTCTTAAGTGTTGTTGAAGCTGCATTCATCCAGGCTGATGAAGAGTATTCATCAAACTCCTGACTTGTGACTTGCAGGTGGTGAAAAAGGCTTTGAGAAGTAGGACGGTGAATCACTTATTCCAGAGTACCGAACTGCTGACCTGCTTTTGCAGCCACAGAATTTATGTGGCTGGTCCTGTTAAGTTTCAAGTCAATCCCTGGATTTAGATGATGGGAAAACGTCACAACGGTGGTCCTAATGTTGGGTGTCAAGAGGAGGTGGTTAGATTTTGCATCTGGAGATGGCCATTGCCTGGTACTTATGTGGCACAAGTGTTACTTGCCACTTATCAGCCCAAACCTGAATCTTGTCCAGGTCTTGCTGCATGTGAACATGGATGGCTTCATTATCTGAGGAGCTGTGAATGGGACAGCACACAGTGAACATCCCCACTTCTGACCTTTTGTTGAAATAAAGGTCGTTAATGAAGCAGCTGAAAATGGCTGGACCTATGGAACTGTCCTAAGGAACTCCTGCAGCAACATCTTCGAGCTGATTGAGATGATTGGCCTCCAACAACTGCACCATTTTACTTTGTGCTAGGTATGTCTCCAGCCAAAGAGAGGTTTTCCCCTTTATTCCCATTGACCTACACCCAAGACAACACGCCCAAACACCAGAAGCCCCTGCGCTGCTTCCACTCCTCACTCTCACTCTGCTCTCAGACTCCAGTACTATCCCCTCAGCTACTCCGTGCCTTTCCCTATTTACCCTTTGCAGATTGTTATTACAAATAATCACTTTATTCTATGCAAAACTATTCAGTATTTACAAACAACTGCTTCCCATGTTCATTGAGCTTTATTTGCATGGAGCTTATGTGCTTTTGTCACATCGGAAGGTCAACAGTAAGTAAATGTGTGTAAGACAGAGCTCCAAAATAGTCACTTTTTCTGAAAAGTGAGAGCATAGTAGAATTGTATCATTGCCTATAATAGTACTTTAGTAGGAACTGGGATCTCTGCATTGATAGATAGAAGCTCTACACTGAGCTGCAAGAGATGGGTGACCTAGAGAGCCTCAAGTTCTCTTACTCCATGTTGGTACTCCCATTCTGAAGTTCCATGCCTGGCTCCACTCACTCTTAACTGCCTCCTACACCAAATAGCCATAGCATACCACTTCCTGGAAGTGCCCTAAATTTCCATCTCTCATTTCCATCATGTTGATTTTCTCAAAATAAAATAACAGTAAATCATGACTAATTGGTGACCTTACTCACTCATCACCTCTTTATATAGATAAAAAGTGGGGAAAACAATGATGGACTTAAGGAATTAGCCAGTGATTCTGACAGACCAATTAGTGGAATCAAGAAAGAAAGGGTTGAATGAGTAATTTCCAAACACTTCATTCCATTTTCCTCTCAGTAAATTTGAAAAATTTTGCTGTGTAAAATAGGCTTGCAAATAAAATTTAATCAATTATATATTTTTACGATAACGATTAAGTTTGCTAATTCTATTGTCTTCTGTGTCTTTTAGTTCCTTCTTGAAACTTTTTGCTTCAAGCTTCAGTCTATCTTGGAATCCTAGACTTTGACCAGATATTCTTTTCCCAGGACAGGCGAAGGGAGTTACAAGCCAAATGTGCGGATTCTAAGCACGTTCAGAATTTCCCAGCATACATCAGTAGGCTTCTCTTGCTTCCAAGAAGAATGGTGCCTGCCCTGATCCTGAGTTTCTTTGGTTTACCTGAAAAACATTGAAAAAAACACAAGATTGAATTTGCGCAGCATTATTTCAAACATTAGGCATTTGAAATAATAACTACACTTTTTCTATTATGAAATGCCCAGTTTTTACCTCGCATTAGATGACATCTGTGCTTAGCAGTACCACTGGTTCCTTTTGTTTTCGTATTTAAAATAAAGATTGTTTATCTGGAATAGACTTCTTTTTCTCAATGGAAAAAGTGCTATCTGTTTGTTTTTTCCACCTGATTTAAACCCAGATGGGAGATTGCTTTGAAGAGTGAATGTAATATGGACTCCTAACAAAAGCAGTTAATTCTTTGTTGATTAACTCTGATAACCCTATCTGTATTGTGCAGAGAGGTGTATCAAAGTAGTGTGGTACTGAGTCACACCAAATTGGAAGTATAGTTCTTTTTTATGGTGTTTGTCACTGCATTTTCAACCATGACTTGCGCAGAAATTGAGTGAAATTATCTATCTTAATGTTAGTAATATTTCCAGGGGTTAGATGGCTGTTTAACAATACTTCAATGTCAATATGATTACTGTGCTGAAATCATTCCCAAACGTGCAAATAAACATTCTTACTCCAGAATTAAGATTGCATTCTGTAAATCGGTCTTCTGTACTGCACTATTGTCTCTACTAAACTTTGGGCCGGATTTTGCAACTAGCAACAAAGCAGGGTTGCTCACCGCTGACTGCATATTGTTGAGAGATCCAGTGATCTCTCTGGCAGGAATTTCACCCTGTATCATCGCGCTGTGATACTGGACCTGATTGAAGTATTCTCTATTGGGCATTCCCAGCACAGAGCTAGAGTTATCTCATCAGGCAACCAATCATATTAAAGGATTTTCACAGATCCTCTCCCCCCACCCACCTCAATAAGAAATTAAAACAAAATGACTTTTAACTTTTTTTTACATAGAGCAAATAAAAAATGGGACATTCAAATGCAATGAAAGTAGTAGCTAAAATATTCTGAATTTTTTACAAATTACACTTAAAATAATTAATCATTTAATGGCACTTCACGATTATAAAATTATTTTTTCAGCGTCAGTTCTGTTATTCATCAAATTGTATTAATCACGTTGCCATTAAAAACCCAGCTACACCTGATTAAAGAAGGTTTAAATGTTTGTGGTTTCAAATGGCAAAGTGGGGCAGAAAGGTTGAAATTCTCTTTGATTTCATTGCTTGTCTGTTCTGGGGCTGGCTACAGCACAGCCTGACCATAACTTCAGGATTTCTGTGCTCATCTACACATGTCTAACATCCTGATGTTGCTGTCATTTTCAGAGAGGTAATGACTGCAAATCCAACTGTTGACCATTAACAGCTCCCTGCCTCAGCCCATGGCAACTTTAACTTTATTAAACCAGTTATCTGGAATCTGTATACACAGGGCTTGTGTGCCAGAAGGTTAGCTGATCATCTTGTGCATCAGTCCTCTCAAGCCGCCGTGAGCTCTGCTCCCCTGTTAGCACTGCAAGAATTGATGAGATTATGTGATGGTGTACTGCTTTGTAGGGACATTGGACATAGGAGAAGGAGTAGGCCATTCAGGTCTGCTTCACCATTCGATAAGATTATGGCTGATCTGATTGTGGCCTCAACTCCGCTTTCTTGTCTTCCCCCCATTACCCTTAGATTCTTGACAGACAAAGGAACCATCTAATTAAGCCTTGAATAAATTCAATGACCCAGCCTCCACTGCTCTCTGGGGAAGAGAATTTCACAGAATAACAACCCTCTGATGGCTGGGGAGGGCAATGAAGAAAAAAGGAAGGGTATAAATGATCCCGAGCAATGGGATTCAATTGTGCAGGAAGATCCAGAACGGAGGAAAATTTTATACTTTCCTACCACTGACTTGAGGAACCAGTACTATTTAGAACGCAACGACATAATTACTTTTAATTATATAGGTTTCCCCCAGATTAATGTTGGAGTAACCCTTCTGAGTAACACCCACCCCCTACCTTAACCATTACCATGACTTTATAACTGGCCTCAGGCCAGTGGTAAGACAGAGAGAACAGTCCAATTGTTGCAGGGGACTATATTTAAAGTTACAACAGTAAAAATATTGGAAGTCCTGAATCACTTGCAGCACTTCTCTGCAATGGTTGGGAATACACCTCTAAGCACTAATGGTAGGTTGGCAGTGGAGGTGATGGTCTTTAGGGCATGGGTAATGTTGGATATGAGGATACAGCAGGATTGGGAGAAGCAAGTTAGTTGTGTGCAGATGGGAATCAGCAGCAGCAAGAGACCAGGCCCTAGGCCAGGATCTAATATCTCCATGATCAATGGCATTATGAAGGTGCAGCTGGAATATCTGAAGTAAATTATCAACAGTGCCCATCTGCTGAAGAGGCCAAGGAAGGGTTCAGCTAGTAGAACTTAGGGTGCAGTTTGGTTTTTGGTTCACTTCTGCCTCTAAAAGAGGAAACATATGAACATAGCATGCAAAGTAGAGGGAATTTATTGCGTCAGAATAAGAGAGGAACCTTTCCACTTACACTCCGAGGGACCCCAGCCAAGGACAAATCCCCTACCACAACCTTGGTGTGCAGAATTGCAGATCATTCCTTGGTACACTGGGTCAAATAAAGCAATAGTAAAGCTGATGTTACAATAATATCCCTAAACTTAAACAAGCATGAAGACTGATCCTTTTTCAGACAGCCACTTTAGGCACAGCCGGACAAATGGTTTGCTCTTGCACGGTGAAATTATTTGATTCTACAGGTGGGATTTTCATGAAACTGATGGAAAGGTCGAGTCATGAACTTCCTGACCCAGCAGGCATGTCTCCTTTAAGAAGGCCCCCTGCTCACCGTATTTTTGCTCAGAATGGTGGGGGCAGGATGGAATCAGGTCCGCCGCCTTCATAGACATGCCGAGGTAACAACTGAGGCAGGCAGATGCCCCGGCTGGCAGGCTAGAATACAGACCTCTGTTTCCTGGGACATTGGCCCAGTTTTAATGATGAATGTCAGGCTCTCAGACTCTCACCATCCACCCACCACAAATGCCCCTCATATTCCCCGAGCCACCACCATGCCCTTTATATACTAGTGAAAGCTGATTAAGATTTTTTCTCAATTTAAAAGGGCTCTCGTACGTAAATCACATTATTATATTTGATGTCCCAAGCTGTGTTTTCTTCAGTTTTTTATGCAAAAGAGTACTTTCCCATAGCAAAATTGTAGATTTATGGGGAAAGAGCAGGAGAGTGGAACTAACTAGACTGCTCTTCAAAAGAGCTAACACATCCATGTGATATGACCTGCTGTGCTGTAATATTGAATGAGCCAATGAACTAGGTTGACCAAACCAGGGTGTCCTCATTCATTTCGAAAAACAAAGGTGGTCATCCTAATCAAAAAGCAGCAGCTAACCTTCTCTGCAGACAGTACTACCCCATTGGAAGATTTATCTTCATCAAAAGCTGAATAGTAGAACAGCTATTAAGGTACTCCTACTTCCTGCAACTGTACTATCATTCGCCCCTCCCCTCCCCTCCCCTCCCATCCACCTGGTAATTGCAATAATATTGGAAGGAGATCTAAACTGTGCTTTATCACCATGCCTCAATAACCTTCCTACCAACTTCACATACCCTGATGGTTAGCTATAGTAGTGCATCAGTGGTGCAGGGAACTAGATCTTGTAGAAAAGTGGCAGGCTTTCTACCCAGCAGAGGAAGTATTCAGCTTTTGTTTCTTTTGGATACAGGTCATAATTCATACTTCATTACTTCTTTCTGAAGCAGCATTACCTGGTGCAGGTGCAGAGCTGCAACAATAATGCTATCAACATCGCTCACAACTGTCAATAATTAAAAACAAACAAAACACACTGTTTCCAACACTGGCACCTACCTCTCATTCCTTAGTGGCTGCAAATCTATCTGCACTCAATTTGTCCAATTCTGAGAATGAGAAACCTGATACCTCCTCAGCATTGCCTGAAACAACAGAATCAGTCATCAGAAACAGCAAGAAGCTCTAAATCCAGAACAAGCTGGAATGTGAGTGAGCCTGGAACTTCAGCTAAATGGCCAATGCTGTCTGGGCCCTAATCCAAGTTTTGGGAGTGCTAATCAATGTACTGTGTATAGGTACTAGATAAATGCTCCACTACCCCACAGTCAAATAATGTGTACAGACCAGGGAAACTCCTAGCATTTGCTCTTTGTAGACATGAACAGAGCCAACACATCAATCCCAAAATTGAGGACAAACCACTAGTGCCCCTACTGAGGTTAGAGAGTTTGGCAGATCCTATGCCCCCCTTCACACCTGCAGTGTGGATCACACAGTAAGAAAGACTAAGCAGTTCCTAACAGTCTTTCCACTCTTGCCAGATTAAACAATAACTGGTCACATGCCGCAGTCTGACAAGATCGCAGAGCCAGTTAGATTCTTGCTAATTTCTACAATTAGCAAATGACCTGACGCCAATTCTGTCAAATGGACAGGAGGCCAAATAAAATAAATTGTATCTAGCGCATATGCATTACTGTGAATATGAAAAATGAAGCCAGTAATTCACCTGGATATTGAATGAAGCAGTACCTTCCAATCTGTAAAAAATCAATTAAGTGAATGCTATCTTCACTTAATAATTGAATGTTTCAGCTTTAAAGTGACACAACTGCATTGTAACAGTATAACGATGCACAGTGCCTAATGCACAATATTCTGTTCCTCATTGAATAGCATTTCATTCAACTTAAGAACATCAAAGGAGATCCATGTATACAAAAGAAATTGTGTTGTGTATATGTTCCTTTTATTTTAATCCTCTTAACATGTGGAACTATATTTCACTAAACTCGATCTGTCCAGTAAGATTAACTGTACTAAGGAAAATGCAAATCATGTTTCATTCCCTGACAAAAAGAACTTAAATTTGAACGACACATGTTTGTGGAGAATACTTTCAGCCTGTCTAGATTTCTGACATTGAGGTTCCTCATCAGTACTGAGGCAGAATGCTGATGCACAAAATCATATTCCCTTCAGGCCTGAGTTTGTCCAGAATTTCTATCTGAAAATGCAAGGAAATTTTTCAGTGCCAGAAAATCTGTTTTGTCTTTTCATCTGCTGTTTTGCAAGTCCTGCCTCATGCACAGCCAGGATTTGTCAGCAGTTCTAATTGATGGCAGGTGCTTCCACCAGTGCCTGCTGGACAGAGAAACTATGAATGCTTCACTGATAGAAAATGAAATAAAACTTCCTCTGAATAGTTGCCTGGCGTAAAGTATACAAAAAAGCGCCACAATCTACTGCATGCTTGAAAACTTATGAGAAAGATAATCATCAGCCAAAAATGAGGTTTTCTTTCTAGTTGCTTCCAAATCTAGGTGGTTCAAACTAATTTTATTGATCTGTAACCAACATTCACCAAATAATCAATTGTAAACTGCCTAAGAGGGTATGCTTAATAATTTATATGTTTGCTGCACATTACATGAAAAACAGCAAGAACATAATAAAGAGTAGGAGTAGGCCATATAAGATCATGGCTGATCTGATCGTGGCCTCAACCTCACTTTCCTGCCCGACTCTCATAACCCTCGACTTCCGTGTAGATCAAAAGTCTGAGAGTTTCAGAGAATATAAAAACCACAAGAATTGATGTATCAGAAAGTCTGGAAGTGTAGAATTGAGCTGCCTGTCCACTCTGTTTTGTCATATGCTGACGTTCAACCAAGGACATTATTTGTAAATACTCTGGCATCAATCGCTGGAAAATTCTGTGTGCAGTATACATATTTGTCATCTATTTACGTCACATATTTTGAAAATGCATTAGATATTTCCTTGTGTTCAGCAGTGCTGGTCAAGCCCATGAGCAGATCTTGACCACATTCATTACATTTACAAGTTCACATTTGCTGCCCAATATCTAGTAAGAAAATAGCAAAACTTTGGGAGAAAGAAGAACAGTGAGACTTCTTTCCTATGGAAGCTGGAAATTGTGATCATCCATATGTGCCCTCATCTGCACTGTACCAATCTTCTAAAAGGAGGACTGATTATCACCTTAGTGACATAAGGCAGTTATGGACCATTAAGCTGCTTTATTTTACATTTAGTACAGAGTTACAGTTCTAACTGATTTCACCATACCTAAATGTAAATTCACCTTTTTCTGGCAAATACAGAAAAAAAAATAGTTCTGATGATAGGTTATCGACCTGAAACGTTAATTCTGTTTTTCGCTCCACAGATGCTGCCAGACCTGCTGAGTATTTCCAACATTTCTGTTTTTATTTCAGGCTTCCAGTATCTGCAGCATTTGACTTTTGTAAAAAAAAATTAAACTAGGTCACCCTGTCCTAGAGAGTAAGTGCAGGGCCTTGCATTTTGTTGTGGCATGGCTGAGTTGCAATACAACCAACCTTATCTTAATTTCCAGCACAACCCTGGACATACATTTCATAGCAGACTTCCCAATTGATCTTAGCATGTGAGCCTTTGTGCTTTCTCTGGACAGGAAGTTGGAATTCTGAGCCAGTCAGAGGTTAATCTGTAGGGTTACCAATTAAATCAGGTACTGCACTCCTAAGAGTGGATTTCTATTAGACAACTCCACAGAACGGTTTGTCCCTCCATCTTGAATGTTGATTGAAATAAGATAATGTATTTATTACTTAATGTCTCAGATTGTGTGAATAGCCATTTGAATGGCTATCTTATTAATATATGGGCATGCTCATTAACATACCAAGCCCTCAAAGTCTCGGTGGCAACAGTCTGCTTTGCTCTTTGCCAAGGTAACAGCAAGGATGCTGGAACTTTGAAAATAAACCCAGGAAAATCCTGAGCCTGAGTTGATATGAGAAATATGAGAATATATTAGTAAATCAAAAATGTCTGCTAGGTCAAACAGCCAACCTTCTCTGGACATGTATGTATGTATAATTCATTCTCAAGTTTTGTGCTATAATCTGTTTCATTGAATCCATGTGATTGGGTATTTCCAGCTGTGTAACCTGTTATTTCTGCAAATAAATATACTGCCTATCAATTCACATTCGTCACAGGCATCCAGATATAGTTGTTTAAGCAGTTTTATTCCTCGGATTCAGAATGCGAGAGATCGGAATCAAATAGGTGATGCAGTAAAAATAACAGGAAGAAATTGCAAGGCTGTAGCCAGTTGATGAATTCAGATGGCTTACTTAGAGGAAAATGGGCATCTGTGGCTGATTCTAATGGAAAATGTAAATGATTTGTACATAAAATAATAGATACTGTGCACTGATTATAAAACAGAAATATCAGAAGATGCAAAACATAGCTCTGAAACCTCAGCGGCTTATTATTCTCTGACCCTCTCGATTAAAACACTACTTTGACAATTACTGCTAGTTATCTATTTCTATTATATGTTTGATAATGCATCTCTTACAGTGCAGTGATAAGATAAGCTTCTTCATAAAGCTATAATCTAGTGACACTATTTGCTGGACTGTTGGGGCGGATACTGGTCTCAAATGTGCAGTAGAATGCTGCTGATGTCAATCCAGCTGTAACTTGTGAAAAGCCAACCATTAATTAAAACCTTACACTAGCCCTGGTGCTTTTTGACTGTCCTGTTAGCTGTTGTCAATCGTGAATGTATAGCAACAGTACAGGAAATTGATAAATCACATTTTTTTACTTATTGTACATCCAGGCCCAGTTTCTTATAAAAACAAAAAAACTGAGGATGCTGGAAATCCAAAACAAAAACAGAATTACCTGGAAAAACTCAGCATCGGCAGAGAAGAACGTTTCGAGTCCTCATAATCCTTCAAGTGTTCTGTTGAAGGGTCATGAGGACTCGAAACGTCAACTTTGTTCTTCACCGCCGTTGCTGCCAGACCTGCTGAGTTTTTCCAGGTAATTCTGTTTTTGTTCCCGGTTTCTTATAACCTAGCTCATCTTCCATTGCAGTGTACATCTAGATATAGCAGTCCGTATAACTCTCTGCTCTCCATTTACGTCTCTATACAACTAGGGTTTGTACAACAACCAGTCCTGGGATTCCAAGTTTCCGTAAGCAATCTGGCATATAATTCCAAAGTTTGAGGCTGACACACTTGACAAGATCTGATCAGTGTGCTCCATGTCACGAATATGATACCATCTACACTGACATGATCACTTTCTGACGATCAAGTGATCATCTACAGTTAAATACACCAATTATCAGTAATAAATTAATCCTTTTTCTCCCCCTACCTCTGCCTCTAATTTCTCTATCAGGTTGACAGAATTTAAATGGCAATGATATGATTTCATGACTGCTGCAAACCTCTTGAAAATTTTACAAGAACTGCAATGCATGATTTTCATATGGGATCTGAATATTACAATTTAAAGTACTGCAATATTTTTCTAATGTAGATACAAAATTATAATATTCACAGTTATGTATTTGTATAGTGAGCTTCTGCAGTTGTCTGCATGACTGGGTATTGTATATGTGTGGTCATTTTGTAAAAATTGAAGTGCACTGTATGGCAAACTGCCAGAGATATATTTGTCATCTCAAGCTGGAGCACCTGTGCAGATATATATTGCAAGCAGAGTTGGTTCTGTGAAAAAATTAGGTTTGCTGCTTTAGATGGGAAGGACTTGTGTGTATTAGTATTGACGCATATTCTGTATGTGTATTAATATCAATGCATACTATGTATGCGGTTTAGCTTGGAAAAAAATTGAAAGAAATGTCAGCATTGGTATTCTTTTTAGAATTGGATTGTTTTATATTTTGTGTTTCCACTTTGAGAGTTTAACTTTCCGCCTTTAGATTCTCCTCTTCTCCACAGCAGTCTGCATGACAGGCAGGCAGAGAGTCTGCATGACAGGCAGGCAGAGAGCCTGCAAGTTTTTCTCTGCCATTTGCACCCTATATCTTTCTGCTTAGAGACATCCAATATCAGTCATGGTAACTTGCCCTCCAATTTTTCACTTGTCTGATTTCTTTCTTTCGCTGTGTGGAATCAAATCATACATGACGGGCTTTTCTGTTTTATCCTGAACAAGAACCCTGGTGAATTTTGGTAGGATGCTTATGTGCTTTTGACTTTCTACAGATCGGCATCAAAATACTCTTACTATGTCCATGGCCTACTCATGAGAGAATCAAATATTTAAGAACTGCTACGACCAATAAGTTGAACGCTTAATCGCCACTGCGAGGATGTTCAAGGTGGCAGCTAGTCTTATCTGGCAAAGAGTTGTGGGAAGGGTTGCATGATTTGATCTTAATGCTAATTCCAATTTATTTTTTCTTCTCCATACCCCAAGCCTCTTGTACACACAAAGTATACATGGAAAACCCACTTTATAAATTGCCCAGTAGTCTTCGCTTGAGTAATAATATGGATTTTCCATCAAGAGTGAAAGTGAATCTTATTCTGTGATGGCATGTTGAGTTTTCCTACCCCTTATTGACATAAAAGTGGGGATATTTCATTTAAGTGTTTCTGATGTCTCCCTATGATCTTCGCACATTAATTTAATGCTTTCAATCATTGCTACATAGCAGCAGCAATCATTTTGCCATGTCGGAGGAAAGGAAGGGTAAATTGGCTTTTGCCACATCCTAATTAAGAGGGTCAAGAGCCACAAAAGCAGAGGTTTGTCAAGAAGCTGTTTGCTGGTGCTCTCAGGCAGTAAATGGAAAATTAACAGTTGAATTGAGATCTCTCGGAGAGGAAGCAGAGTAAACTTGTACCTAGGTAAAGAATGGATTTCCAAGAAAAGGCATCCTGGAATATTTTGTTTGAAGTATCAAAGTATTTTCAATTTATCATCCCAGGAACACATTGTTGAGGCATCCCATCAGAAGTAAGCAAAAATCTTTTCTCTTTGTCCTTTTTAGGAGATGCACCGGAGTACATTCCAGGAGAAGATGCCTTGTCTCGCATCCGCCGACTAATTGCTGAGGGTTGGATGACAGCAGTTGTTCAGCGAGAACAAGGAACCACCACAGCCTCCATGGGAGGGTTTGGAAACAACATCATCGTCAGTCACCGGATACACCGCGGCTCACAGACCGGGAATGAAGCGCTGGTGAGATTGAGCGCGCACCCGCCAAACAACCAAGGCAGAACAGAAATGGACAGCAGTTACAGTCAGATTCTAATGGACTCTGCTGCACCCAGCAGCTCCAACAACTTAACAACAGACTTCAGAGAAAATAGCGAAAGGGATCAGACAGCAGAGCAGCTCAGCGGAAGTGGCAGCCTTGGGGATGACGGGAGCTTTGGTCAACAGCCGACCACTTCTATGGACACAGACGCCCTTTTCCACTCTGTCAGCACACACAGCCCCCATATTGTTAACAATATTGATAATCATGGCACTGACGACAGGGGCTCAGGCAGGAGGTAGAATTAGGTGCTCTGCTGTTCAGAGCAAAAGAAATAATAAAATTGCATGTCCCATGGTTTGTATGTGTAGAACCTAGCTAAACCAGCCAAGGAAATTCCACTTATTTGTTTTTAGTAGAATGTGATTTAAGTTGATAAGTTGAATATTTTTTCCTTTTTTTTGTAAACTGGTAACTTGTTATTTTAGAGAAATGGAATATAGTCAAGTGCAAGCAATGGCGTACTATGTGAACACCAAAGATCACAATAACAAATAAAAACTCTTTAAAAACTGGAAGAAGACCATTGCAAATGTGATTTATTTAATTTAAACTTGGTGAAATCACATTTTTAAGAATGTGCGTCTTTCTCCTTTTTGTCATATGGACTATAAGAGTAAATACTTCAAGGTTTTGACCTGTCTGACTTTGGCTGATGTGGCCAAAGTAAGAATTACAGCAAAATAACTCTCAGACAAAATGCATCAGGCAAACCTTTTTAAATAAAAGTGTTTGAAAACTAACAATTTGTATATCTTAATATTGTTAAAGTAATGCATCATTTTAATGTTGTTAATTTATTCTTGGCAGCACACTTTCTCTGTTAGAAGGTAGTGCATTCAAATCCCACTGCACATAACCACTTGAGCACATAATCAATGGATAATACAACAGAGACCATTCAGCCCATTGTGCCTGTGACAGCTATTTAAAAACACTCCCAATTTGCCCCAATGCCCTTATTTTACACCATAACACTTAAATTTCTTCGTATGAAATATTTATCCAATTCACTTTGGTAGTTATTACTGAAATTGTTTGCACATCCTTTCAAGCAATGTATTCAAAATCATAATACTCTACATAAAAATATTTTTCCTCATCATCTCTGGTTCTTTTGCCAATTACCTTAAATCTCCATTCTCAAGTTACTTGACCCTTCTGCTCCTGGAAGCTGAGTTTTCCTTATTTACTTTATCAAAACCATTTATGATTTTGAACACCTCTATCAAATCAGTCTTAAACATCCCGGCTGTAAAACAAAGTTGTCCAATTCACTCACTACAGACTTGTGACGGCTTAATGCTTGTCATCAAGTGAGAGATTTTAATCAGATAATGTACATTAGGACTCTGGGACTGCCCATTCGACTGAGGATGTGATACCAGACTCTGACACAATCTTGGGCCACGTCAAAAGTAAGTAGAAAATCCTGCAGGGGAAACAATCCTTAACATGGAAAGACTGTAGCCGAGCTCCATTAAGGTATCTAGTAAAGAGGCCTTCAGTGAAGGAAGTGAAAGCATTTTAAAATATTTTAATTGTTACATGCACAAGTGGATGCTGTGTAGTGATTAGTTGTCGCAACTGAAAATATTCTTAGACAAAGCTGCTAGAAAAGCAACTATACCCAAATACTTCCTGCTTTCTGTCCCTTAGGCAATTTTTATCTAAGCAGCCCCTTCAATAGCTGAGTCAGTATAGAACTGTAAGAATAAGGTGTTAATTGAGGCCCCATCTATGTTTTCCAGTAGTTCAGCTCAATTTTAAAGATCCATGTGCTCCCATAGCACAACACCTTCCCCTGTAAGTTAAGATCAATACTGAGATCCTGGAAAATGTGCACTATTTGATGTACCTTGGAAGCCTCCTCTCAAAATCAGACATAGACGATGAAATTCATCATTGCCTCTAATGTACCAACTGGAAAAGTGCATTTGAGAACCATGATCTCAGACTCGTGACTAAACTCATGGTTTACTGGGCGGCAGTGTTCCCATCACTCCTATATGCTTCAGAGACTTGGCCAGCCTACATCAGCCACTACAAAGCACTGGAGAAGTACCAACAGTGGTACCTTCGCAAGATCCTCCAAATGTAGTGGCAAGAAAGGCAGTCCGACAGCAGCATCTTCTCCCAAGCCAACTTTCCCAGCATTGAGGTGTTAATCACTCAAAGTCAGCTCTGCTGGGTGGGCTATGTAGTACACCTGACACCAGACTCCCAAAGCGACTGTTCTACTCAGAACTCGGATGCTACCAATAACGCTTTAGAGATGTCCTCAAAGCATCCCTGAAGAGGTCAAACATTCCGTCTGACTCATGGGAGTCAACAAAATGGCGAAGGCTCATCCAAGAAGACATCTTGAGAGACTTCGTCAGGAATGTGTTGAGGTGATGTTGCAGCATTGAAGAGAGCACACAAACCTCCAAACAACCCATCTACCCAACCCTACTATCACTACCTACCCTGCATGTGACAGAGTCTGCAAATCGCACATTTAACTTATCAGCTGACTTGGAACCTATTGAACCAGAGTGGAAATGAGTCCTCCTCAATCTCAGAAGCTCATGGTGGAGGGGATAATGTATCGGCTTAGAGAGAAGATTGGTTAGCTAACAAGAAACAGAGGGTAGCTATAAATGGGTCTTTTTTCTGATTGGCGGGATTTAAATAGTGGTTAAATGCCACAGGGATCAATGCTGGGGCCTCAACTATATTGCAATTAATATAAATGACTTGAATGAAGGGGTCAGAGGTATGGTTGCTAAATTTTTTGATGATACGAAAATAGGTAGGAAAGTGAGTTGTGAAAAGGACATAAGGAGGCTACAAATAGACATAGATAGGTTAAGTGAGTGGGCTAAGACCTGGTAAGTAGAGCATAATATGGGCAAATGTGAAATTGTCCAATTTGGCAGGAAGAATAAAAAAGAAGCATATTATCTAAATGGTGAGAGATTACAGAGCTCTGAGGTTCAGAGGGATCTGACTGTCCTAGTGCATGAATTATGAAAGGCTAATGTGCAGGTACAGCAAGTAATTAGGAAAGCTAATGTTATCATTTATTGCAAGAGGAATTGAATACAAAAGTAGGGAGGTTAATTTCTGTTGTATAGGACACTGGTGAGACTACATCTGGAATACTGTGTACAGTATTGGTCTCCTTACTTAGGGAAGGATGTAAATTCATTAGAAGCAGCTCAAAGAAGGTCTGCTAAACTACTACCAGTAATGGGCAGATTATCTAATAAGGAAAGATTGGACAGGCTGGGCTGTATCTGCTGAAGTTTAGTAAGAGGTGACTTGATAGGGTCAATGTGGAGCGGATATTTCCTCTTGTGGGAGAACCTGGAACTAGGGGCCACGGTTTCAAAATAAAGTATCTCCCATTTAAGACAGAGACGAGATGGAATTTTTACTCTGAGGGTGGAGAGTCTCTGGAACTCCCTTCCTCAAAAGGCAGAGGTAGATAGATTCTTGCTAAACAAGGGGGCAAAGGGTAATCAGGGGCAGGAGGGAGAGTACAGTCAGATCAGCCATAATCTTATTGAATGGCAGAGGAGGCTCGAAGGGCCGAGTGGCCCCCTCTTGCTCCTAATTCATGTGTTTGTAGCTGGAGGGACTGCCTAAGAAGAAAGATCCCATTACACTGTAACAAGAGCAGGGAATTCTGGTTTCCTGGCCCACCTTCCTCCTTCAAACACCATTATTAAAAACACAATTACCTGGAAATACTCAGCTCTGGCAGCATCGGTGGAGAAGAAAAGAGTTGACGTTTCAAGTCCTCATAACCCTTCAACAGAATCATGAGGACTGGAAACGTCAACTCTTTCTTCTCCGCCGATGCTGCCAGACCTGCTGAGGTTTTCCAGGTAATTCTGTTTTTGTTTTGGATTTCCAGCATCCGCAGTTTTTTGTTTTTATTATTATTAAAAACATATTAATTGGCCGCCTATTTTATATGCTCTTTGTGGGATTTTCTATGCAGAATGTCTACTATGTTTGTCTATTTACCAGTTACAACACTTCAGAAATAATTAATTATGTTAACACTTTTTGAAATTCCTGATGTACATGATAAAGTGATATGTGCACAAATTCTTTCATTATATCTCTCATAATTTACATTGCTGCACCATAACGGTGTTTTCCCCTTATTATGTGCGCAGGGACCTTTACCCGTAAGGATATAAAATATGGAACAGCAACAGGATGTTTGCACATTCTTTCCCCAAGACTTTGTACAGTCTACCCTATCATGGATTTCAAGCAACCCATTTAATTTCCTGAGGGAAAGTTATGCGAAATGCCTTCTGACCTCCGAAGATAATTGGACAACGCTGCAGAATCTCTCTCCATCCTTACAGTTCCATTACTGATCCCAGGCCAACTGTTTACCACAGTGCCTTGCTCCCAGCAGCACAGAGTTACATTACATGAAGTTTTAATATCCTGTTCCAATAACCGTAATCCCTGCTCTTATCCCAGATAATAGTTAACCAATTTTCTTATGACAGAGTTAGTTGACTCAGCATTGTTGATTATTGCTGGGAATCTTCCACATGTTTGTATTTCTATATAGGGATGGGATGCAAAAATTTCTTCGAATCTCCATGCTCACGTGTGGAATTGAATAAATGATTCAGCATATAAAATATGCGGCCAATTAACTTTTTTCTAATAATAGGGGTTGAAGGAGGAAAGTTGGTCAGGAAACTAGGAGAATAAAATATTTTAAGTGACTGAGGTTTGTGGCTGTTTTTCACACCAAAATATAACGCATATTCAGGTTTATACAACTGGTATTTAAGAAATGATTTAAAAACATTGTGTTATGTTTTAGTCCCCCTTTGATTTCCAACCGCTTTGATTCCAATGCCCAAAGTTGAACTGAGGATAGATGATTGGGAATGGCTGGGACAGGTGATGTAAAGACAACAAAAGACAGAATTTGCTGCTTAGTTTCACTAATGGTTGGTGATGGGTCTTCTCTCAGCACAGTTCTTTCTGTCATTGATTCCCAATAAATTTCACAACAAGTTTCAAACATCGACCAGAACATCCATGCAGTTGGAATGAATGGGAATGCCATTTTGGCATTTTGTGCTTGTATTATTCTGTGTTCATTCCAAATCCTGACTCTGGCCTTTATATAATAAATCTAATGGGAGTACTCTCCTCTCTCAAATGACTCAAGCTGGCAATAGCTACAGCAGCACTATGGATAAAACGCAGCAGGTTTGGTACTAATTGGACAACTCTTTCAAAGAGCTGGCACAGGCACAATGGACTAAATGGCCTCCTTCACTGCTGTATGATTCTATTATCACTTAGCATAGCTTAGCCAGAGATCAAAGTTCTGACAGAATTTGAAAACAGAGCCATCCAGATGGCTGGCAATGACCAGGACCAGTCCTGTGCTGACAGTGAGGTTGGTGCTGCTTTACCAAGTGAGGATCGAGCAGTGCAACGTCCATCAGACAACTATGTTGTGAGTGATATGTCCTCTTTCATAGGCCACCACCACCCACCAATTATCTCCCCTTGTTCTCGCAGGAACATCTACCAAATATCCGAGAGTCCATGACCCAGGACCTCCAATCAAGCCCCAAAGAAACCTCTGAAGAGGAATCTGAAGGCATCCTCCCTGAAGACCTATCACCCACAACCAGCTCAGAGACACACCTCGGTGGGACCTAGCTTTAGAGAACCCTTGGAATCACAATCTGGTGTGCACATCGCACTTTCTGATCCATAGCAGATGGCAGCAGGGACTTCCCAGGTGACTGTCACTCAGGACTGCTGGAGGCCAGAATGTTGCTGAGTCCAAGTCAGATGACAAGCCTCCGGACTCGGTCATGTCGTAGTTGCTGGAGCTTTTCTTTAATTCATTCATGGGATGTGGGCAATGCTGGCTAGGCCAACATTTATTGCCCATCCCTAATTGCCCTTATTCAGAGCAGGTAAGGACAGCAGATTTCCTTTCCTAAAGGGCATTAGTGAAACAGGTGGGTTTTTACAACAATGGTTTCTTGCTCATCATTAGACTTTTAATTCCAGATTTTTATCAAATTCAAATTCCACCATCTGGTAGGATTCAAACCCACCTCCCCAGAGCATTACCCTGGGTCTCTGAATAACCAGTCCAGCGACAATACAACTACGCCATCGCCTCCCTATTAAATGCACACTAGGGAACATCAGGAAGGGATGTCTGCTGCACTTCTCAGATTGCAAGGCACAATGGAGGAGTCCGTCCATCTTCGGCTGAGGTGTGAGCACTGGCATTGCAACGCACCCAGGCCAACACTGGCAGGATGGCAGCCACTATGGAGACCTTGGTCCATAGTGTCACTCTTGCACTGTTGCACGGGCTTTACTCCATCGCTGATGCCATTGTTGGCCTCCAACAGTGTGTATGCGAGAGGGGTGCTAGGCAGCTCGATCTCACTCCACCAACCCTTCTGCTCACAGAGTCAGCCAGGGGCCCTCAGGCACCCAAACGGAGGAGGATCAGCAGGAATACACTCAGCCATCCACCCAGGTGACTCTGGGAGAGACTGGGCCATCCGAATCCCCTCTTCCTGTGATCTCCGCAGCTCCAGCTTCACAGGCCAAGGAGGGTGCCACACAGCAGGACCCTAAAAGCAGGTCGGGGCCCCACCAAGTCTCAGCCCACCAGAGGATGCCCACCAAAGTTGTCAGTCAGCAGGTTGCCTCCATCTCTACTGTACATGTCCGAGGAGCACCAAGATGTAGTAGCAGGGTTCGGAAAGTTAGGTAAAAGTAGTTGCACAGCCTGGCCATGGGTGTTAATCACTTGTACATACTGTTCACTATTGTCAATAAACTCCTAAGAATGTCTCCCTGCCTGTGGCTCCTTGTTCTGTTGAGCAGTGTACTTGTCATTCAGATGTGAAACCTTTCTGCACAAGATAAAAGGCAGGTGTCTCAGTCCAGGGCCTCTTCCCTGTGCTGTGTGCAGCCTTCAGACGAAATTGATGGTCCAGCCTCACTCCCTGGAAACATCACTGATGCCTGCACCTCAGCAGTGCTGGTCATTGGTGCTAGAATGTAGTGGGCAGTGCCACAGAGTTCTCTCATACTCTCTGTGTGCTCTCAGCACCTTTAAGTTGGGGCTGGCCCCCATCATACCAGCACCTGTGACCAGTGATGCTGTGCACCAGCTCCTGAAGGGCTGAGGTGCTGAAGGCGGACACAGCATCAGATGCGTCTAAAGTTTCATGGCTGAGATGACCCTGATCATGAAGTGTAAGCAAGCTACCCTCGGCCAGACAGGAATCAGACATTCTCAGAGGCTATGTGAAGAACTATGGAGTGTCCTCACTGCATGTTGTCATCATCCTCCTGTAATCGAGCGACTATTAGGGCCTCCACTGCACCTCCATGACAGGAGCATTCTCATAGAGGGTGTTGGCACTGCAATAAGCCAGACTGTTTTCAAACATTCACAACTGCGATGTGAGGATCTATGGGGACATCTCACTGTATGTCGTCATCATCCTCCACAAATCTGGCAGCTATGAGGGCCTCCCGAGCGCACCTGCCTTGTCTGGTCTGTGCAAGAGCCTCATCCCCATCATCATCACCACCGAGGACCCCCTCATCCCCATCCCCGTCAGCGTCCTCCTCATCAGAGGAGACATGCAGCTCCTCTCCTTGTTGCAGTGCCAGGTTGTAAAGGGCGCAGCAGACAACCACGATGGGTCATACCCTCTGTGGACTGTATTGCAGGGCTCCACCAGACCGGTCCAGGCACTGGAACCGCATCTTCAGCATCCTGATGGTCTGCTCCCCAAGTTACGAGCTGCTGTATGAGCCTCATGCATTGCTCTGCTGCAGTCTGAGGCCACCGCACGGGTATCCTCATCCACAGCCTCTATGGGTAGCCCTTGTCCCCGAGGAGCCAACCCTGCAGCATCTCTGGACCCTGGAAAACTCCACGGATCTGCGAGTGACTCAGGATGTATGCGTCATGCATACTCACTGGAAACTGTGTGCACCCCTGCAGGATGCATTTCTGTGGTCGCACACCAGCTGCACATTCAGTGAGTTGAAGCCCTTGCAGTTGATGAAGTCCCCTGAGTGTAGCGATGGAGACCTGAGTGCCACATGAGTGCCGTCAATCACACCCTGCACTGTGGGAATCCCGAGATCAGGGCGAATCCAATGGCCCTCGTATCCTGGCTGTCCTGGTCCCAGGTGAAATCCTACAGAGGTCCCGTGTGGAGCCCTGAAAGGAGCCACTGGCATAGAAATTGAGCACCGTGGTCACTTTCACAGCCATGGGTATTGGATGCCTTCCATGTCCCCTTGGTGCCAAGTCCTGCTGTAAGTGGTAGATGTGAGCCACCAGGTCTCTAGGCATGTGCACATGGTTCTCAGTCATCTGCAGGAATGGCAGGCGGCGTCTATAGACCCTGGGCATCGCTAGGCGCCAAGCAGCCACGTCTTGCTGTCGCTCCTGGGCAGTTTGTGCGGGAGCCCCTGCTGCCCCTTCTTCATGAGGTTGCTGCTCCTGCCTTTGCATAACCAGGAACCTCAGTCGCTCTCTCCTCCATCTTCTACAGTTTCTGTAGGCCATCAGGCACACAGCTAGATCACCAGGGTCCATGATCCTGACGACCTACTGCAGCATGCAAGAGAGACATGGTTATCATGGCTGTACTTAACACCTTTCCTGGCACTGTGTGACTGCCCAGTAACGTTTCCCAGAGAGTGCTGGTCACCCCTTGGATGACCAGAGATGAGTGCGCTGCATGTCTGCCCTGTCAACCTGCAACATGGGGAACAATGCTCCAAACTGGGATGCTGAGATTGCAAGGATCTGTGAGCACCTCCAGCAGTGACTGCTACATGGCCAGCATTGGCGAGGAGGTTGTACAAAGTGTGCAGTCCAACTGCTCTGCGGTCCAATAAAGTGGCCAGGGGTGGGGGACGTATGGAGTGCTCAGTAGCCCTTTGGTGGCCCTCCATTGCTTGCATGGGCGGGCAGGCCAGGAGCCTGACTTCAATCATATCACTGTGGCTGCGCCTGATCTGTCTCGGTTGCAGAGGCCTGGTCAGTTTATACAGGTGTCTCTAATGTGTGGCCACTTCCCTCACTTACCCTGCCCCCCCATCTCGATTGCCTGTGCACGGGATGCAGCACCAGGGCAGCACGTGACCCCCCCACGCCCCCACTGACAACAGTCGCCTCCGAGGCTGGCCTGCACTTGTCCCAGACACTCTACCGGATGATACGGCACGGTTCCAACAGCCTAGCGGGATGGCCTTTTTAATTATATGCTGATGTATTACAATTAGCTCCCCACCAACAGATGACGGGAGACATGGACCGCTGTTGACGGGCTAAGTGGATGCTCCTGACCTGCCTTCACACTGTCGCGAAGCAGGTTGTGCCATTTTTTCCGCATACGCCACCAATCACGCTCGCCGCCCAGCAGGCTTGGAAAATTCCATCCTTAGTGTCAGTCAAACTGGATATTGTTTGCGACTTGACTAATACAATCTCAGTGCTGTGAAGAGGCTGGAGGCCATATTGTAGAATCTCAGTAGGAAGAGAAAAGGAAGATAAGAAAGGAAGATAAGAAAAGGCAGTACCTGAGAGAATGAAAGGGTAAAGGGTGGGTTCCTTGAGGTTCTAAAGACAACAGTTTTGAAGAGATGGGAACAGTGCCAGAGGATAGATGGATTGATTGTGTCAGCAAAAGTGAGGTTGAGGAACTGAAGTTGAATGGACAAGGTGAGGATCGAAGACACAGATAATGGTCTCCAAGGATGACATGAGTGTGCTAAAGGATGAGTGCGAGATATTGTAGAACAGCACAGAGTGGGATAGGAGCAGCCTCAGTTGGGTGATTAGGAGGGAAAAATTATGTAATGATGGAAACTCAGGAGCCTGTAGCAGCCCCAAAATCGGGCAATAAAGAAGCCTGAATTCCTTTCATTCAGATATGGATTCTCTCCCATGTATCTTCCACGTATAATCACTTGTACCAATTTCTACAAATAATTGAAATTGAAAAATCATATATTAAACACAAAGATCTGTGTATCAATAAAGTGATGCAATGCAAATATACTTAATGGCAATAACCTCACTTGTAATATGGACTATACACAGAACAAGAACATTACATAACTCACCATTTATTGCATAGAGAATAACCGCTGATTGGAGGGTAGTTTGCAAACCCCAATGTTCCTCAAATGAGATGGTGTCACATACTGAATGATTGCATTGTATATGGTTTCTGCATCATCCCAAACACTACGGATGTTTTAGAACCATAAATATTTGTTTATTTAACTCAGCAAAACATATCATTTGATATTCTTACAGCAGTTATATCAAAAATTTGGAACCTTTTGTCCATTATTTATATTCCTTGTTCCAATTTGTGCACATTAATTGCTATGTGCAATAAATTGACATAACTTCGGGTCAAAATGAGACACACTACAGCAGCTAAATAGATACAAGTTTATGGCAGGCCGCCGGCTAAAGCGACAAAGAGCTAATTCAAACATTGTCTAGCTTGTTTGAATTCGCCAAAACTCTCTGTAGAGGATGAATTGTCTTCATCTCCCATGGATGCAACTAAAACATTGTTATAGAGAATACCATCTGGTCTCATCCCATGTGCTATTTTTTTAAAGTAGACTTTCCACAATGAAACTTGTGCCTAGTCATTAAAATACTGCTCAGCCAAGATAAAAAGAAATTTGATCCAACTACATGATTCAAGTAGATTAAATGACTTTCCTTTCACTCCCAATGTACTATATATAGTCTGACTGCATCAAACCCCATCCAAATGCAAACAATCCCACTGTACCAAACCACATCCCATTGTAAACAATTCCACTGTACTAAACCCCATCCCATTGTAAACAATCCCACTGTACCAAAACAAAAACAGAATTACCTGGAAAAACTCAGCAGGTCTGGCAGCATCTGCGGAGAAGAAAAGAGTTGACGTTTCGAGTCCTCATGACCCTTCGACAGAACTTGAGAACTTGAGTTTTTCCAGGTAATTCTGTTTTTGTTTTGGATTTCCAGCATCCGCAGTTTTTTTGTTTTTATTCCCACTGTACCAAACCACATCTCATTGTAAACAATCCCACTGTACCAAACCACATCTCATTGTAAACAATCCCACTGTACCAACCCAATCCCATTGTAAACAATCCTGCTATACCAAGCTCTTTCCCATTTTTCCCATTGTATGCAATTCCCGTGGATCTTACCTGTGTTGATTTTCACCCTCCTAAGAGGACCATGTGAACAGGAGTCATTAATTTAGGTCCTCAAGTCTGTTCTGCCATTCAGTGAGATCATGGCTGATCTGCGACCTAATTCCATGTACCTGGCTTTGTCCTGTATCCCTTAATACTTGGAGCTAACAAAAATCTCTCAGTGTGAGATTTTAAATTAATAATTGATCTAGCATCAATTGTCATTTGTGGAAGAGTTTCAAACTTCAACCAGAAGCAGCTCCTAATTTTATTCTCGAAAGGGCCAGTTCTAAACTGTCCCCCTTAACATTAGACTAAGCCTCTTCCTATTTTCTTGTTGAGTGACATATAGGGAAAGAATGATCCAGCACATGCAACATTATTTTCTCTCTCCACAGATGCTGCCAGACATGTTGCATATTTCCAGCATTGTCTGTTTTTATTTCAGAATCTGCAATATTTTGCTTTCAAATTCCTCCATGTCCAATCCCTATCTTTTCATGTCCTCCAGCCTTACAAATCTTTCAGACCCCTGTGCTCCTCCAACTCTGGCCTCTTGCCTAATTTCATGGCAATTTCAGAGCTTAACGTCTAGACAGCTGGAGGCCTTGAGCTCTGGGTTTCCCTCCTGAAACGCCTGCATGTGTCTACCTCTTCCCTCGTTTAAACATTCCTGAAACTTTCCTCTTTGGTTCGTTTTTGGTCACCTGTCCTAATATCTCTTTGTGTCACTCAGTGTCAGATATTGTTTGATCATGCTCCTGGGAAGCACTTTGGAAATTTTACTATGTTAAAAATAAAATATAAAAGCAAGTCGTTGTTCCATGATCAAAGAATAGACTCCAACAACTTGGATAAAATACTCACGGACTGTCAGCACCTGCATCACTGGAATCCAACATGTAGCAGTGCTCTCATGGCAACAGGAGAGAAAGATGAGAAAAGAACATCATCTGTTTGACCTATCTTTAATTAATTACAAATAGTTCATGTATTTTGTTCTTCACAGAACCAGGCCAGCTTGAATTTGTGCAGTAAAAACAGAAAATGCTGGAAAAACTCAGCAGGTCTGACATCATCTGTGGAGAGAGAAACAGAGTTAACGTTTTGAGTTTGTATGACTCGCCTTCAGAGCTGAAGAAGTGTTAACTCTCTTTCTCTCTCCACAGATACTGCCAGACCTGCTGCGTTTTTCCAACATCCAGTATTTTGATGTTATTATATTGAATTGGAGCAAATTTTCTTCCAATCACAATGGTAAGTTTGTAATGCACATCAGTATTAATTCACAAATCATCTAGTTCAAGCAAGGAAGAATACATCATGAGTTGTGAATCACTGTGAAGACATCAGTCAATTAATGCTACTCTGCACAACAACCTCCTGGTACCATGTCCTAAGAGGGCATTGGCAACCATAGACTTCCATTGGATTAGTCATGGTACTGTAGTGTGCTTGCCAGGAAACTCTCCTGCTCTTACCAGCTGCCACATCAGGAGGATTTGCAGGCTGATAGCCAACCTGCTTGGCTATGTTTCGAACACACCTCCCATGGTCAACAAGTTCTGAAGTGGGATTTGAATCTGAAACTTCTGACAAAGAGATGGGGAAATTGCCACTACACCACAAAATCTCCCATGCAAGCAACATTTCTGTTAATTTGAAAACTAAGGTGGATTTGCACAATAAACGGCACTGAAACTTAGAGAAGCAACTCAACAGCCTTTTAACAAATCAATAAGCATTAATGCAAAGCCAATCAATCTCTCTGGTCTAGAAAGGGAAAAAATTAAACTGTCGAATCTTATTCCTGCATATCATAAAATCCTAGAGAAAAAAAATCTTACTTTTGCTTTCAACCTTTTTTCTCCCTCTTAATCCAACCTGTTCCCTCTCATTATTTCTTTTTCTATATCTGATTTGACTAATTCAGCTCCCTTCTCTGTTTCCTTCTCAATTCCTTGAGTCTTATTGGTTAATGGGATACAGTGTTGGGTGTTGTTGTTAAACAAATTCTCAGATTCTCTGTTGCTCTCGCTGCTTTTCCATTATTTCACACCAGCTGACAGGAGAAAACATGTTCAAGCTGAAGGAGGATGAAAAAATTTGAACTGGCACAACACACTGTGAGATTCTCCCTTCCAGCACAATTTCAGCCAAGATCCTTTGGGACTCTGCTATTGTGTTTTCATGTCATATCAATGGCAGCTCTACAGAAAAAGGACAGTCATGATACATCAGAGTAAGAGTGTTAAGATAAACTGTGAACTTAGAAAATCTAGGCAAGTGGTTACAATGTTGGCCTTTTTATCTGCATGAGGGGAAGTCATGTAGAACTGGAGGGCTGGAACTGAAATCAACTGACAATATTGGAAATTTTGCATCTCTATCGAAAGTGATATCCTCACTTCAGGCACTCTACACTAAAAGATTGCCAACAAGCCATCTGGGATTGTTACTGGATTTGACTTGTGAAATCTTAATTGATGTCAAGGTAAAATTAGAGTATGAAAATTCTGAATTTAACAATTTTGTGCTGTCCTTTCCTTTTGGGAGCTAACATAGGAATTCCACCACCAGCACCACTCTGAACCAGAGGACACAGTGTGACTCTTGTGTGACCTCCACCTGCAGAATTACACCGTGTGATCTCATGAGAGTTTCCACTACAAGAGCACGGTGACTTGTACAGTCTGACCCTTGGGAGAGCCCACTCTTCAGAAGCGGTATGAGCTGTACACCATGTGACTGCATCACTAACATTTGTGCACTACAAATCTAAACATACAAACATATGAAGTAGGAGCAGAAGTAGGCCATTCGGCCCCTTGAGCCTTCTCCGCCGTTCAATAAGATCATGGCTGATCTGTTTGTGTTTCGAGTTCCCCATTCCCATCTAACCCCGACAATCTTTGATTCCCTTGCCTAATAAGAATCTGTCTACGTCCACCTTAAAAATATTCAATGACCCCGCCTCCACCACCTTCAAAGGCAGAGAGTTCCTCTGTCCTAAAAGGGCAACCCCAAATTTTAAAACAGTGCCCTCTAGTTCTGGACTCACCCGCAAGAGGGAACATTCTTTCCACATCCACCCTGTCAAGGCTGTTCATTCAGGACCCTAGGCAAAAAGTAAAGGAAATGTGGTTATAACATCTGCAGCCAGAACTATCAGCAATAAACAATGCAACTCTCCTTAAAACTCTCCTTAACATCTACTATGCCCCTCTGTAGTTCACACTTAACATCTACTATAAATGTTGCTTGTGTGACCAGCACAGACACATATCTACCCTGACTACTAATCGCTAATTCAATGAGAGCTAGCATTTTACTCTGAAGCCTTCAGAAGAACTATTAAATGCCCTTATTTGAAAATACATGAGGTTTTCCCTCTCCAATTGCATGGACAGAAAAACTTTCAGTATTCTTCACTAATAGTTCAACTAAACATTGAACTATAGTTCATTTATGTTTGACGCACTGCTGAATATTTCATTCTGTTTTACTTGTTTTCATGGAGATATATGTTAGAGGAACACCTGGCAAGTTTAAACATCCATAAGGATGTTCTTTCCTCATGAATAATACAGTTTAATTCTGTATTCTTTATTAACATTATTATAACGTTAAGATGTTTCAAAATCATTAGTATGCAAGCTCAATTTTATTTTCTCACTTGCTTTTCTGCCCATTCTGCACAGAATATTTCATGAACGATCCCCAGCTTGAATCTGAACCATTTTGAATCAATCTGTGATTATCCTGTAATCTCCAGCGGCTTGTGATTGTAAAACAATCAAAGAAGAGAGAACAGGTTCTACCATCAGCACTGAATGAAAAGATAATACTATTTAAAGTGGGTACAAGAGCATAACTGAATGTCCATGAATAAGCAAGTTTGCGGCATAGATCTATTGTTGATGACTGAGATAAAAGTGACAGGATACTCTCGATTTGATGTACCAGTGAAAACTAAGTACATTATATGGTGATAAAAACTGCACAGACAATCTTATGTTTGAGATTCAACCACATCACTCATGAGGATGAGATTGCAAAAGCTCTGGATCTCCTTAATCACATGGGTAGACTTGAACTATTGCTTGGCTACTCAGATCTCTTCACTGGCCAGGTCTTTAAGGAACTACTCTTATAGGAATCTTAGCAGTTTATAACCATACATCAGATTACATAGGATATATGGTACAGAAACAGGCCATTTGGCCCAACCAGTCCATGCCAGTGCTTACACTCCATTTCACCCTTCTCCCATTTTCTCATCTAAATCAAACACTGTAACCCTCTCTTCCCTTTCATGTGCTTGTCTAGATTCCCTTTAAATGCAACTGCACTATTCTCTTCAACCACTGCCTGGAATAGAGGCCTTCTCTCTCTAATTGATGGACAGAAAAACCTTCAGTATTCTGCACAGATAGTTCATCTAAATGTTGTATTATGATTTATTGATGTTTGATGCACTACTGAATATTTCATTCTGTTTTACTTGTTTTTATGGAGAAATATGTCAAAGGGAACACCTGGCAACAGTCTTAAACATTCATTCTCATCAATCTTTGGGTAAAGAAGTTTCTTCTGAATTCCCAATTGGATTAACTGGTTAGACTTTGGCCACTGCTGCAGGCTCTCAACATCCAATAGCACTGATTTACAGGAATGCCCCAAATTTCCTGTTAACCTTTGTTAAGGAACCTATCCATTGTGATCTGCTACTTCATTGCTAGATAACTCTGATTACATTTTTACTTGTCTACTAAGCATTCATGTGCCCAACTTCAGTGTTAAGTTGTGATTTGTAGCCAATAAATACATAAGAACATACGAATTAGGAGCAGGAGTAGGCCTTGAGCCTGCTCTGCTATTCAATAAGATCATGGCTGATCTGCTTGTAACCTCAACTCCACATTCCTGCCTACCCCGATGACCTTTCACCCTCTTGCTTATCAAGAATCTATCTAGCTCCGCCTTAAAAATATTCAAAGACCCTGTTTCCACTACCTTTTGAGGAAGAGTGTTCCAAAGGCATACAACTCTCTGAGAGAAAAAGTTTCTCCCCATCTCTGTCTTAAATGGACAATCCCTTTTTTTAAACAGTGGGACTAATTCTAGTTTCTCCCACAAGAGGAAACATCCTCTCCACATCCACCCTGTCAAGACCCCTCAGGAGCTTATATGTTTCACTCAACTCGCCTCTTACTCTTTTAAACAGTGTTGGTATTAATTTTCCAAAATTCCCTAGATTCTGGGAAGGTTCCATCAGACTGGAAAGCAGCAAATATAACCCCTCTATGTAACCCCTCTATTCAAGAAGGGAGGGAGGCAGAAAGAAGAAAACTATACTTCAGTTAGCTTGATGTAGGTTGTGGGGAATGTGTTAGAATAGATCATGAAAAAGGTTATAGCTGGGCCCTTTGGCAAAACTCAAGGTAATTGGGAAGAGTCAGCATGGTTTTGTGAAAGGGAAATCATTTTTAACCAATTTATTAGAGTTCTTTGAAGGAGTAACATGTGCTGTAGATAAAGGGAAGCCTGTTGATGTACTGTACTTGGATTTCCAGAAGGCATTTGATAAGGTGCCACATCAAAGGTTATTGCAGAAAATAAAAGTTCATGGTATAGAGGGATAATATATTAACATGGATAGAAGATTGGCTAGCTGGCAGAAAACAGAGTATACGCATAAGTGGGTCTTTGTCTGATTGGCAGATGTGATGAATGGAGTCCCGCAGGGGCCTGTGCTAGGGCCTCAACTTTTTATAATTTATGTCAATGATTTAGATGAGGGAAGTGAAGGCATGGAAGCTAAATTTGTAGATGGCATGAGGATAAGTTGGAAAGTATGTTGTGAAGAAGACATAAGGAATTTGTAGATGAATATAGATAGGTTGAGTGAGTGGGCAAAAATTTGGCAGATGGAATATAATGTGGGAAAATGTGAAGTTGTTCACTTTGGCAGGAAGAATAAAAAAGCAGAATATTACTTAAACAGAGAAAGACTGCGGAATTCTGAGGTGCAGAGGGAGCTAGGTGTTCTAGTGCAAGAGTCACAAAAGGTTAGTATGCAGGTACAGCAAGTAATTAAGGCAGCTAATGGAATGCCCTCCTTTATTAAGAGAGGAATTGAACATAAAAGTAAGGATGTTATTCTTCAGCTGTTGGTGAGACTGTTTCCCGAGTGCTGTGTACAGTTTTGGTCTCTGTTTCTGAGGAAGGATGTAGGTACATTGGAAGCAGTTCAGAGGAGGTTTACTAGATTGATGCCTGGAATGGTTGGGCTGTCTTGTGAGGATGGATTGGATGGGATGGGCTTGATTCCCCTGGAGTTTGGAAGAGTGAGGGGTGACTTGATTGGAATGTGTGGTTTCCTGAATGATCTTGGTGGGGTGGACACTGGGGGCATGTTTCCTCTTGTTCATAGGTCCAGAGCTAGGAGGCACAATTTTAAGGTTAGGGGCCACCCTTCTGGGACAGAGATGGGGGGAGATATTTTCTCTCAGAGAATTGTGAAACTTTGGAACTCTCTGCCTCAGAAGATGGCAGGGATGGGGTCAATGAATATTTTTAAAGCAGAGGTAGATAGATTCTTGTTGGCAAAGGAATCAAAAGTTATTAGGAATGTGGAACTCAAAACACAAACAGATCAACCATGATCTCACTAAATTGTGGAGCGATCTCAAGGAGGCCGAATGACCTACGCCTGCTCCTATTTCGCCTGCTCGTATGTTCGTAAACTCCAGCAGCTACAACCATTCCTCAGGGGTCTAGTTTCTACTTTGACGATTTGGCAAGAAAGAGCTAATTTAATCACTCAGCAATTTAGGGGTAACCTAAGTGAGATCTGGTAAATTCAACTGATTTTGATCCGAACTGGTTAGTGTAAGGTTTTTCAGCCAAGCATCATTTATCCCTTGACAGCGTTTGGTGGGGTTGGTGGGTGTTTGTGGGGAAATCCCTGACAGTTCTTTGGGAAGGGGTTAAAAGAGGGAAGTAAGGACCTTGGTGTAAATTTGTCGGGATACCAATTCCTATAACTGGAGCATCCATGAAACTGGCCAATAAGCAATGGTTCCTTTCTCTGATTGTGCTTCTGAGACTGACAGCTCATTGCATTGGACTTCTCAGCAGGGTGTTAACGCTGTACAATTTCTGGCTTTCTGAGCCATCACATCACTGTGCTGCCTGTCAATTTAGGATTCACTAAGCTTCAGAAAAAATTCTCTCCAACAGCAGCCCCAGGAAACAAGCATCTGCTTTGAGTGTTTCATTCTTTGAGTGCCTGTATTTCCCTCTGTTCAATAATTTCACTGATCGCTGCACTTATTGTTTACTGGCATTAATGCCCATAAAGTAGGCTTGCAGTTAAAGCCCAGAGGTTTTTATTGGAAACAAGCCAGATAACATATATGTTGGTATAGGAGCATGCAGTTTCTTCAGAATGAAAATAAAAGTTTCAATCTAATACATTTAGAATAGGTTTTACTTATAAGAACTGCACAAATATCTCCGTATGAAATGTTTGCAGATGCATTAATAGATATACTATGTTATGTTGAGAGAAATTTTCAAAATGTCTTATGCGGCCCAGCTTCTAAGTAGAATATTGGAGTTCACATTCCAAGCCACTTGCTTTGTGTGATCAAATTGTGAGTTGTATCTATGGGTACCTTGGGAGACAAAAAAAAACTCCTCCAGAAGTTATTATTTTAAATTTATTTTTAATTCATGTGAGTAAAAAGATAAAGAAAATACATTCACATCATTCATCATAACCCAGTTGCAACCATCACTTGGGTTAACCCGAAAGTTCCCCACAAATGCCACACACCATCCCAACTTGGACATTTTGGACATATGTCACCATTCCTTCATCAGCTAAAATCCTGGAATTCCTTACCTAGCAGTATTGTTGGAATTTTTTCACTAAATGGATTGCGATACAGGTACTTCAAGAAGACTCACCACCATTTTCTGAAGGGTAACTAGGGATGGGCAATAATGATGACCTTGCCAGCGATAACCATATCCCAAGAATGAATCTTAAAAATATTAGTTAACCTCACTTGTGGAAACTTTTAGCACTCTGCACTACACTCATCAATTAGCTGTAGGTAGGCATGAATTGCCACCACCAGTTTCCATCTTGGACACTATTCTAGATATCAAACATAAATAGCTGCCATTGAAAATTAGCCATGTGCTATTTGGAAAAGAAGAGCTTGATCCTTCCTTGCCATTGATTCTCCTGACAGAATGGGGTGGTTCATGAGGCTCAATTGGGAGCACTCGCACCTGTGAGTCAGAGGCTTGTGAGCTCAAGTCACCCTTCAGAGGCTTGAGCACAAAAAGCTAGGCTGACAATGAGTATAGTATTGAGTGAATCAGTGGTGCTATCTCTCAGATGAGATGTTAAGTTGAGGCCCCACCTACTCTTTAGGGTCAACATAAAAGGTCCTGTGACACTATTTCGAAGAAGAGCAGGGATGTTCTCAGGTTTCTGGTCAATATTTATCCCTCTATCCACATCACTAAAGCAGGTTATCTGGTTATTTTCATATTGCTGATTGTGGGAGCTTGCTGCGCAAAAATTGGCTATCCTGTTTCCTATGGAACAATTGTGACTACACTCCAAAAGTAGTTTGTGGCTGTGAAGTCCTTTAGGATGTTCTAACGTTAGGACTGGTGCTAAATAAATGCAAGTACTTCTTTCTCATTGGCCTGCCTTTAGGTTCCTTAGGTGCCTGACCAAAATGCTTGTGATTTTGAAGAGAATACACATAATAGAAACAATATATTATTATATACTTCATCATTACCCTTCATTTTATAGATCTCTATCAAGTCACTACCGGACCAGATCATGACTGAACCTGTCTGAAAACGTCTGGCATTGTCTGCAAGCAGATATTCTAAAGACTTTAAACAAAAGGCAAGCCCAAAATATTTTAACCAAGTCCTCTCTATTAGTTCTGTTGAAGAGTCATGTGGACTCGAAACGTTATCTGTGTTCCTCTCCGCAGATGCTGCCAGACCTGCTGAGTTTTTCCAGGTATTTTTTTTTGGATTTCCAGTTTTTTGCTTTTATTCTTTCCTCTTTATTCAGGTTCTGCTCCAACAGTGGGCATATTGACTGTTATTTTTATTATTTTCAAACTGCAGGTTTATTCAAGTGTCTTTAACATGTAAACTGTTCAATATAAATCATTTAAATCCTGAGAAACACTCTAATCAATAACAGTTAGACATTTGGATGAGACCAATATAGGTCCTGGATTCTCTCCAATAATCTTAACTCTGAACTTCTTCTGAGCTCAACAGTACAATATTAGGACAATTATCATGAAAACAAATTGAAACAGATGTCTCTTAAAAGAGTCCAGGTCGTAATGTGAAAAATTCAAACTCTGGATCCTGTTCTCATGTTCTTTTAACCTCAGTACTTTATTTAATAATAATGCCATGATGCTTAAATTAGAGGCTTTCTGTGAACATTTTGCAAAAGTTGTATGAGCTCTGGTTGGTACTATTGAATTTAATCATGCCAATTTGTGTATGTTTAAAATGTGAAGCCAACTTTTGCTAGTTGATGTTGTGTGAGTGCTTTGATTGGTTCAAGTATTCCAAATTTCCCAAGGCAAAGACTCCTTTGCTTAATTATATGGTCACAAATATTTAAAAGTAAATTATGATTAAAGTAAACAACTTGCTTAGTCTCAGGAAATGGGTGGAAGAGAGTAAAATCTGTGCACTTTACATAGAGAACGGCATCAGATTGTGAAGCCTCTACACCAGGGAAGCAGAATGGCACTTTGCTGGTATGCTTGAGAATCTCAAATATCCAGAAATAACTATTCCAGGTTAATGATAATGATAATAGTCTTGCCATACTAAGCCACTAAAATGTGATGGATCTGGAAAAATAAAGGACAATAATTGATTCATTTATTGAAAAAGGTGGGCAAGGTTGTTACAGTTGAGAAAGTGGTTAAAAAGGCATATGGGATTCTGGGCTTTGTTAATAATGGCAAAGGGTACAAAACAAAGTGGGGTTATGATAAATTTCTGGCTCAGCCTCAACTGTGGCATTGTGTCCAATTCTGAGCATCAAACATTAGGAAAGGTGTGAATGATTTAGAGAAGAGATTTATGAGAATTGTTCCAGGGATGAAGGATTTAGTTATGGGGATAGATTGGCCAAGCTGGGGTTTTTCTCCTTAGAGAAGAGAAGGTTGAAATTTGAAAGAAGTGTTCAAAATCATGAGGAGCTTGGACAGAGTAGCTAGAGAGAAACTGTTCCCATTGGTGGAAGGGTCGAAAACCTAGAGGACACCAATGTAAAAGAACCAACAGTGACATGAGGAGAAACCTTTATTATGCAGCAAGTGGTTCGGATCTGGAGTGCACTGTCTGAGTGGGATAGATGTTCAATCATGGCTTTCAAATGGAATTGGATAATCACCTGAAGATAAAATAATTACAGGTCTTTGGCAAATGGCAGAGGAATGGGGCTAAGTTGCTCTTGCAGAGAGCTGGTATGGACATGATGGGCTGAATGGCCTCCTTTTGTGTTGTAACTATTCTATGATTCTATTTCTTACATGATGAGGTACTGGTACGGATCAGGTCTTCTCTGGGCAGTTACCTCTAGGACGTGCTTCAATGTAAGGAAGAGAATGTGGACAGTAGCATTCTCTTATGGTGCTCTCAGGCCTCTACTAACAGCTCCTAACACAGTAGTATTGATAGAGAGCCAGCATTAACTCAAATCAAGTGGTTATGGTGCAACGCCAAAGGGGATTTTTTTGGGGATATGCCAATTTATTAAGAAAAATTGAGAATAAATACCATGTCTACCTTGCTTATCACTAGGCTTTGCTGCACTGCTGCCGACTAAATTTTTTTTGCAAGATTCTTTCTCTCCTTCTTTTCTCTTTATCTCTCTCTCTTTGGTCCTCATGTTCTGATCTTACTTCAAATTAAAAGTAAAAAAGTTTATTTTTTAATGCATGGTTCACAAGCTGTGCATGAATTAAAGGGGTGTTTTGGTGATAGCTCTAATTACTTTCCCACTGTTCAACATCAGCAGGGTCATTGTTAATGGATGAATTGAAAGTAAGTCTTACAGATATGAAAATTACTATGCTCACCTTCAACAAGATGTCTGGATGTTGGGATGTTTGCTCATCATAAACCGTCACTGTTAATGAGGATATTTTCTCAATGGTGATATGCCTTTAGTTTCAAGAATCTGCTCCTCCTGACTTGAGCTACTATCACCCAATTATGATTCTTAAATATTTGACAGCAAAAATGGGGAGTGTGTGAGTGTTCTTTCATGGCAACACTTCACTGACTGTAATATTCCAAATTGAACCCAATTAGTTTTATAGCTTGGAGGTACTGAGAACAATCGAGTCAAATCTGAAAGGTGGGAGACAAGAGCCTGAAGGTGTTTTAGTAAGTGTAAAGGTATCAACTAAATATCAAACAACCTTGTGGCTTCAAGCTTCCGCCCCGCTCCATACCACACTCTGGTAAACCCAACTAACTCTGCACTTGGTTCTAAGCCGTCCACTAGGAATGCCATTTTCCGTCTGGTATAGATCTGCTGAAGAATTTGTGGCAATAATGGAATTAGTTTTAATAGTTAATAGGTAATCTGTGCACTCAGAGATTCCTTAAAAAGAATTTATTCTATACTACTGACTATTTTGACCAGGAGGGTCCAGTGAAGGCGTGTGTTGAAACCAATATTTGAAATATACTAGAAAAGCAATTTTTAAAATTAATCTACGGGATGTGGGCTTCGCTGGCTGGGGCAGCATTTATTGCCCATCTCTAGTGCCCTTGAGAAGGTGGTGGTGAGCTGCCTTCTTGAACCACTGCAGTCTACTTGATGTAGGTACACCCACAGTGCTGTTAGGGAGGGAGTTCCAGGATTCTGACCCAGCCATAGTGAAGGAAAGATGATATGGTGTGTGTCAGGATGGTGTGTGGCTTAGAGGGAAACCTCCAGGTGGTGGTGTTCCCATGTATCTGTTGCCCTTGTCCTTCTAGAGGGTAGTGGTCATGGGTTTGGAAGGTGCTGTCTAAGGAGCCTTGGTGAGTTTCTGCAGCGCATCTTGTAGATGGTACACACTGCAGCTACTGTACGGCGGCGGTGGAGGGAGTGAATGTTTGTGGATGGGGTGCCTATCAGGCGGGCTGCTTTGTCTTGGATGGTGTCCAGTTTCTTGAGTGTTGTGGGAGTTGGACTCATCCAGGCAAGTGGAAAGTATTCCATCCCACTCCTGACTTGTGCCTTGTAGATGGCGGACAGGCTTTGGGGAGCCTTGATAGTGGGGAATTCAGCAGTGGTAATGTCATTGAATGTCAAGGGCCGATGGTTGGATTCTCTCTTGTTGGAGATGGTCATTGCCTGACACTTGTGTGACGCGAATGTCACTTGCCACTTGTCAGCCCATGCCTGGATATTGTCCAGGTCTTGCTGCATTTGGACATGGACTGCTTCCCAGGCACTTATCAAAAAAGTAAAACATTCTGGGACATATGGAATTAAGGTTTGTCTATACAAGTAGTCTGAGGTCCGATTTTAAACTACTCAAAACTCATCCACGTGCATGGGTTAGAATTGGACCCATTGTAGCTAAAAGAGTAATGAAACCTAAAAATCTAACAGGAGGATCTTTAGCAAAAATGCTAATCAAGTTTATCTCTTTTCAGATGCTGACAGCCCTGTTGTTCATTTCCTCCATTTTCTGTTTACGTTTTCATTATTTATATACCTTCAGGTTTTGTGCAGTATTGGTGCTAGGCAAGTGAGACTTTTTACTTCATTTTCTTCAATTCTATTCTTGAACCTTTACTTCAGGAAACTGCAATCTGGACTTCAACTGGGGGAAAGCAGTTTTAGGGAAAAAAAAACAATATTTTTGATGGAGAGAGTGGGCTGGTGTCTATTGTAATGGTTAAACATTCTTCAGCTCAATCCTAATCAACTCCTAATCAGCAAGTCTTCATCATGTCTCACAAAATTAGATCCTTTGTTAGCCTGATTGCTGTGGCTGATGCGTCAGAGCATGCGAGACAACATTTGGTGGTGGAAGTCTTTCTGATTAGGAAGGACTGAACAAACCTGCTGAGTAAAATAAGATGGAACTCAAAAATATTTTATAAATACACAAATAGTAAAACAGTGGTCAAAGAAAAGATGGGACTGACTTGGGACCAGAAAGGAGATCTTCTTGTGGAGACAAAGACATGGCTGAGGTACTAAATAGACACTTAGCATCTGTCTTCATTAGAGAAGAGGAGCCTGCCAATGTAGCAGTAAAGCAGGAGGAAGTAATGATATTGGATAAGATAAAATTAGATAAAGAGGATGTACTTAAAAGATTCATGGTCTTCAAATTAGAAAAAATCACCAGTCTGATAGGATGCATCCAAGATTACTAACGGAAGGAAGGGTGGAAATTGCAAATGGCTCTGCCCACGATCCCCCAAACGTTCTTGAAATGAGAATGGGGTTGGAAGGGTTGTAAATATTGCACCCTTGTTGAAAAAGGAGAAGGGATAAAGTTGGTGACTACAAGCCAGTCAGCTTAACATCAGTAGCGGGGAAACCTTTAGAGACAATGGATAGAATCGTCCCAGGTTTGCTATAAGTGCGGTAAAACGACGTTTTACCCATCGGCCGCAATGGCAGCTTTTCACTCCGTATCATCCTAAACCCGCCATATTAATTATGCATTCCCGTGAAACACGCCATTTCGATGGTGGGCGGGCTGTCATTCACCCGCCAGGCTAGCACCTCGTTGCTTCATCACGCCAGCGCCATATTTAAAGTGCAGCCGCATGCACATCTCTCAGTGCTTCCAGCCCACGACTACTGCACAAAAGCCATGGCCCCAAAAGGCAAGAAGACTGCAGACCCCAGATTCAGCGACACATCCCTCGAGTGCCTTTTGAATGCAGTGCAGGCTTGCCATGATGACCGCTACACCCACTCTGGCTGCGGGATGGGCAGCAAACTCACTAATCTGGCTTGAGAAGCAGTGGCAGCGGTGGTCAGTGCCAGCACCCTGCAAAAAAGGACAGTCACCCAGTGCCGCAAGAGGATGAATGATCTCCCCCGTTCTGCCAGGGTAAGTCACTCTTCTCATCACTTTCAACTCACACACTCACAAACCCATCACATATCCACAGGATGCTTACTCACTGCCAGTGCAAGGGATATCACCATTCATGCTCTCACACACACCTGCATTGTCCTCACCCATCCATGGAATCACTCACCACCCACACATGCCTGGCATACTTATCATATGGCTGGCAGGCATCCTGCTTACACTCTCTCCAACTCTATTCATGCAGGACAAGCTGGCACACAACAAGAGGGAGAGGTCGCAGACCAGTGGAGGAATGCCTGAAATCAAGGTCCCCATGGACTTTGAAAACAGAGCTATCCAGATGGCCAGTGAGGATCTGGACCAGTCCTGTGCTGATGGTGAGGTTGGCGCTGCTCTACCAAGTGAGGATCCAACAGTGCAATATCCATCAGACAGCCATGCTGTGAGTGATGTGTCCTGTTTCATAGGCTACTACCATGCACTAATTATCTCCCCTTGCTTTCGCAGGCACATCTGGGAAACAGCCAAGAGAGTTCATGACCCAGCACCTCCAAACAAGCCCCAAGGGAAGCTCAGAAGAGGAATCCACTGAAACCCTCCTGAAGACCCGTCATAGCACTCACCCACACCCTCCACCAGCGCAGAGACACACAAATTGGTGGGACCTAAGTTTAGTGTAGCTTTGGGATCACATTCTGGTGAGCACACTGCACTTTCTGATCCACTGCAGGTGGCGGCAGGGACTTCCCACATTTGGGAGGACTGCTGGAGGCCAGAAAATCTGCTGAGTCCGAGTCAGATGACGAGCTTCTGGACTCGGTCATGTCACAGTTGCTGGAGCTGCAAAGGCAAGCTCGGGAACATCAGGAGTGGATGTCCACTGCACTCCTCAGGTTGCAAGGCACGATGGAGGAATCCGCCTTCAGCTTGAGGTGATAGCGCTGGCTTGCCAACGCACCGAGGTCAACACTGGTAGGATGGCGGCCACTATGGAGACCTTGGTCCAGGACATTGGTCCTGCACTCCATCACCGACGCCATAGTTGACCTCCAACAGTGTGTCCGCGAGAGGGGTGCGGGGCAGCCCAATCTCACTCCAGCTACCCCATCTCCTCAATGAGTCAGCCAGGGGCCCTTGGGCAGCTGTAGAGAGGAGGATCATCAGGTGAACACCCTGGGCCATTCACCCAGGTGACTCCAGGAGCATCCAACCCATTAGAATCAGGGCATTACAGTCAGCAGGCTATCTCCACCTCTAATGTGGACCTGCAGGGAGCACCAAGATGTAGTGGTAGGGTTAGGAAAGTTAAGAAGATGTAGTTGCACAGCCTGGGCATGGGTGTTAATCACTTGTACATAATGTTCACTATTGTAAATTTTTAAAAAATTCATTCATGGGATGTGGGCATTGCTGGCTAGGCCAGCATTTATTTCCCATCCCTCATTGCCAGAGGGTATTTCAAGAGTCAACCACATTGCTGTGGGTCTGGGGTCACATGTAGGCCAAACCAGGTAAGGACAGCAGATTTCCTTCCCTAAAGGACATTAGTGAAGCAGATGAGTTTTTACAACAATTGACAATGGTTCCATTGTCATCTTACACTTTTAATTCCAGGTTTTTATTGAATTCATATTCCACTATCTGCCATGGCAGGATTCAAACACGGGTCCCCAGAGCATTACCCTGAGTCTCTGGATTACTAGTCCAGTAACAATACCAATATGCCATTGCCTCGCCCTATATAAACTCCCAAGAATGTCTCCTTGCCTACAGCTCCTTGTTCTGATGAACAGTGTTTGTGTCACTCAGATGTGAAACCTTTCTGCACAAGATAAAGGCAGGTGTCTCAGTTGAGGGCCTCTTCCCTGTGTTTTGTGCAGCCTTCAGACGCAAATGATGGTCTGGCCTCATTCCCTGGACACATTACTGATGCCTGCACTTTGATGGTGCTTGTCATTGCTGTCAGACTGTTGTGGGCAGGTGTCACAGAGTTCCATCGTTCTCTCTGTGTGCTCTCAGCACCTTTAAGGTGGGACTGGCCCTCATCTCTTCAGCATCTGTGACCAGTGATGCTGTGCTCCTGAAGGGCTCAGGTGCTGAAGGCGGACAAATGATCAGATGCTTTTAAAGTTTCATGGCTGCGTTTCTATAATATGACCCTGATCACAGAGCTCAAGTGAACTGCCCTCAGCCAGACAGGAGTCAGACATTCTCAGAGGCTATGTGAAGATCTATCGAGTGTCCTCACTGCATGTCATCATCATCCTGCTGCGATCAAGCGACTATTAGGGTCTCAATGATAGGAGCATTATCACAGAGGGTATGTGCGCTGCCATAAGCCAGACCAGAGTCAGACGTTCACAGTTGCAATGTGAGGATCTATGGTGTCTCCTTACTGCATGTTGTCATCATCCTCCACAAATCTAGTAGTTATGAGGGCCTCCCGAGCACGCCTGCCTTTTCTGGCCAGGGCGAGGGCCTCATCACAGTCATCATCACTGTGGTAATTATGGTTTTACGTAATGTGTAGTATACCTTTAAGAAGAATTATATAAAGGAAGTTTACATGATGTTGTGTAACCAATAGTAGAGTAGTGCGGGTTAACTCTGTGGTTAGCTGGAAGTCAGTATTCTGCAAGCGAGCAGCAGAAGTATAGAGATAGTGTTTGGTGTAGAAGCACACATGTGTAGTTGCTGAGCATTTTGTAAATAAACAAAATTTGTTCCACCTAAGAAGTGATCAACTCTATCTATAGTACCAACTCAGCCATCCCACAACAAGCATACAATTGGGATTCACAAGTCCCAACAAACTGGCGATGAGGATAAAATGAGAATAAAGCAAAGACCCAACAAATTTAGGATGAGGACACAACAAACTGGTGACGAGGAAATAGCAAGGGAAAAGAGAGGATAGAAAGAAAATACAACATACTAGTGAAGAGAGTCAAATCACTTAATGGAAAAAATCAAGATAAATGAAATTGGGCTGAATCTCGCACCGTAATTGTAAGTATAATTTCCAAATCATCAAAGTGATTGCCTCACAAAATACCACAATTTGGAACAAATGATCCTTTCGATATAGCCAAGGACGATTGGTCTCATATTGAATGCCTCACATTCTAGTTCCAAGCGAACAACATTATGGGGAAGAGAAGGCCAGGTAATCATTTTATCTACATGTGGGAATAGCTTATGGCTTAATTTGAAGTTTGATGGCAAGTTTGAAGTGTTGAATTGGTGGACCTCGTGAAGGATCATTAGCAGCCAAAGACCTCGGTAATGATGCAACATTTCAAGTTTAATTCAAGGAATAGGGTCCCAGGGGAGACAGCTGCTTGTTATGTGGCAAGCTTGAAACAATTAACAGAACATTGTGAGTTTGGTACATCTTTAAATTATATGCTCAGAGATCGTTTAGTGTGCAGTGTAAATGAGGACACGATTCAGAAGATGTTACTGTCTGAAACAAATTTGGATTTTAAGAAGGCGTTGGAGACAGCACTGGCCATGGAAAGCGCAGTAAGGGATTCAAAAGCCAAACAGAGCGCAAAATGGTGCCATCCTCCATGTTGGGCGAAAAGACCCAGCCAAAGAGGGGCAAAAATGCAAGACTTTGCTAAGAAGCGGGAAACAGCCACCACCAGCAGGAAAATAAAAAGAAATGACTTTGCAGTGAAAACAAGGAATAATTGCAGCAGAGGTGGAAACAAGCAACCCTATAATGATTGGCAGAAAAAATTGAATGATTTTATTGTCATCAACACATAATGAGACAGCGCAGGGAAAGAATCAGGCGGATTTTCAAACAAAAGACAAAACCCCGTGCAATTTACAGTGTAAAAGAGCCTGAAGCAACAAATTCAGGTATTTATTTGTTGTTTAATTTGAAGGTTGGAAAGTCAGAACCAGTATATGTAACAGTGAAAGTGAATAACAGACCTGTTAAAATGGAAGTGGACACAGGAGCATCCACTACAGTAATTGGTGAACACACCTTCAAATACCTGAATTATGGGGAACATCAATTAGATTTGGAAGAAACTGATGTCAAATTTAAAACATACACTGATGAAGATATCCAAGTCAAAGACATAAGCAGAGTTACTGTTCATTACAGAAGCCAATCAACAAAGCTACCAGTGTTAGTACTGAGAGGCAGAGGACCAAGCCTCCTAGGGCAAAACTGGCTGAGGGAAATTAGCCTTGATTGGCCAGTGAGATTCCAAGAGGAAGCTGGAAACTTTTCTGTTTTGAATAAAGTGTGTGTGAGGACTCAACAACCTGAAGAAACACAGGATGTCTTAAGTCAAACCTTGGTAGAACAGCAAAAGTAACTCAAGGAGACCATGCTCAATGACAGAGTTCAAGTTGAAGTGAGCAACCTTCAAAAGAAAAAAGTAAACCTGTTGAAAGACCTTCTCACCCTACAAAATTGCCTCAGGTCAAAGTTTGTACCACTGGAAAATTATGAAAATAAACAGGAAGAATTCAACACTTCTCTGAATAAACTGAAGGATGAGTTGGCAGAGAAGACACAACAATGCTCAATTTTCCAGGAGGCAGTGAAAAAATATAAAAAAAAAGATGGAAAAGCTGAAGAATCAGCTAAATGAAACCAACGAGACTTTGGAGGCAAAAGTTGCAGAACTTTCTAAGAAGCAAACAGATGATGAAATTCTGGGAAACTCAACCACTGAGTTCACTCAAGTCAAGCTTACATCTGAGATTAGTCTGGCCAAAATGGAAGTTGAAGAGAAGGCCAAGATTAAAGTCAGTGTTAAAAAGAAGAAAGCCCATCGAAAGAAGACACAGAAACACGAATAATGCACTGATTCTGGCAGCATAGGCCTGGAAATCAAATTGCAAACGCCAATGCACTTAATCGTTTGCCTTTACAAGAAAATGATGAAGGTGTCCCAGTTCCACAAGTACTTATGTTATTGTTAAATTTCTTAGGTTCGTCGTTGGTATGTGCTAAACAGGTCAGAGACTGGACAAGTAGGGACCCAGTCCTATCTCAAGTATGAGAACAAGTGCTTCATGGTTGGTCACAAGAACCTGTATCTGATGAAATGAAACTGTACTTTAACAGAAGACATGAAATAACCAGCCAGGATGGTATCTTATTGTGGAGAGCGCGACTGATTGTTCCCCCAAAGGGAAGAAAGCCATTGTTAATTGAACTACACAGTGCACATCCAAGAATATTCTGAATGAAGACTATAGCACACAGCTATCTATGATGGCCTGGGATGGATGGAGAAATAGAGAGTTAGTGAAGAATTGTGTGCAGTGACAGCAATTGCAAAAGTTATCTGCAACAGCTCCGTTACACCCTTGGGAGCGGCCAGGAAGACCATGCGTACAAATACACATTGACTATGTGGGACCTTTCTTGGGAACAATGATTCAGCTCATTGTTGCTGCCCACTCCAAATGGATGGACATATACAAGGTGAAGTCACCAACATCTTCTGCTACAATTGAGAAGCTACATCAAAGTTTTCCCATTAACGAACTACCAGAAGTGATAATTTCTGATAACAGCACAGCATTTATGAGTGCTGAGTTTCAACAGCTTATCAACTTCAACAGTATCACTCATGTAAAAACCTCGCTGTACCACCCTTCCTCAAATGGACTGGCCAAAAGGGCGGTTCAAATGTTCAAGTCAGGCATGATTAAGTTAACTAGAAATGCCCTAGCAACCAAGCTAGCACGCTTTCTTTTCCATATAGGACCACGCCTCACACAACAACAGGTCTCACACCTGCTGAGTTATTGAGGAAACGCTGCCTCAGGGCGAGAATAAGCTTAATAATGCCGAATTTAGGGGGGAAGGTAAAAAGGAGTCAGGGAAGTCAGAAAACCAGACATGACTGGCATAGCTGTGAGGGGAAATTTACTGTGGGAGAGACGGTATACGTGAAGAACTTTAGAGATGGACCAAAGTGGTTACCGGGTCTATCTTGCAATGTGAAGGTGGAAAGTCAAGTCATACGGAGACATGTGGATCATCTAAGGAAGAAACAAGGATTTCACCAAGAAATGATTCCACCAGTGTTCACGACCAGGTCAATGATTTCTGTTGAGAGAACTCAACCCAGTACGTGTCAGATGTGTCTGATGTGTCTGATGTATCTGAGAGTTGAGGCAACAAGTTTGCAGGTAACCGCCGAAGAACCTGATGTTCAGACCACTCTAGAAAAGGAGGTTCCTAACGAAGCATCTGAAGTTGTAGAGCTGAGACATCCTACACACCAAAGGAAACCCCCAGAAAGATTGAACTTGTAAATTACTTAACCAGTGTAAATAACTTGCTATTTTGAGAAAATTGTAATTTAAATGTAAAATGTGTTTCTGAATAAAGGGGGAGGGATGTGGTAATTATGGTTTTATGTAATGTGTAGCATACCTTTAAGAAGAATGTTATAAAGGAAGATTACATGATCTTGTGTAACAAATAGGGAAATAGCATGGGCTAACTCTGTAGTCAGTAGTAGTCTGTAGTGAGCAGAAGAAGTAGATAGGTTTTGATGCAGAAGCACACAAATGTAGCTACTGAGTACCTTATAAATAAATAGAATGTGTTCCCCCTAAGAAGTGTCTGCTGATCAACTCTATCTAAAGTACCAACTCGGTCATCACACAACAAGCGGACAATTGGAACTCACAAGTCCCAACAATTGCCTTCGAGGACCTCCATAACATTATCACCGTTAACGTCCTTCTCATCAGAGGAGACCGCCAGCTCCTGCATCTCCTCCTTGGCCAGCTCCTTTCCCCATTGGATGCCAGGTTGTGAAGGGCGCAGCAGATGACGATGATACATGACACCCTCTGTGGATTATATTGCAGGGCTCCACCAGACCTGTCCAGGCACTGGAACCTCATTTTCAGCATCCTGATGGTCTGCTCTACCAAGTTGCAAGCTGCAGCATGAACCTCATAGCGTCGCTCTGCTGCAGTCTGAGACCGCTGCACGGGTGTCATCAGCCACAGCCTCTGCAGGTAGCCCTTGTCCCCGAGGACCCAACCCTGCAGCCTCTGTGGACCCTGGAAAATGTCAGGGATCTGTGACCGGCTGAGAACGTAGGAGTCGTGGACACTCCCTGGAAATCATGCACAGACCCGCAAGATGCGTCTGTGGTGGTCGCACACCAGCTGCACATTCAGTAAATGGAATCCCTGTTGGTTGACATAGTTGACCCCTTGTTGCGACGGAAGCTTGGGCACCACGTGAATGCAGTTGATCACACCCTGCACCTGAGGTCTAGCCAAATCCAATTGCTCTTGCATCCTGGCTTGTCCTGGTCCCGGGTGAGACATGTGCAGTCTTTGGTGACACTGGTTCTCGGTCATCTGCAGGAATGAAAGGCAGCATCCAAAGACCCTGGGTCGATCTTGGCGCTGACCAATGACGGCTCGCTGTGGCTCTTCAGCAATGTGTGTGGGAGTCTTAGCTGCCCCTTCGTCTTGAGGACGCTGTTCCTCCCTTGGCACAGTCAGGCGCCTTAGTCGTGGTCTCCTCCATTGTCTCCCCTCTCTGGAAACCATGAGGCATACAGCTAGTTCACCAAGCTCCATGCTCCTGATATACTCCTCCTGCAGGATGAAAGAGAGAGACATGTGGGTTAGCTTGGGTAAACTAAGAACCTCTCTTGGTTAAGTCTGAAGACCCCTTAACGTATCCCATAGAGCGCTGGACACCACTTGGATGAAGACTTTAGTGCACTAAATGATTGCCTGAAACCCCACCCACCTCTGCCCCACTCCACCCGACCGATTGGCAGTAGCTTTGCCCATTGGACTGCATCCTATGCTCTCAGCTCAGGTGCAGGCATTCTCCTAACCCACACTGCAAGGTTGCACTGTTAGCTTGAACCATAAGGGACAATGGTCCAAACTCCCTGCCACCCCCGCACATCCTTGTGCACTACCTTCAACTGCAGGGCAGCCCTTGCATCCCCTCCCCCACAACGCACCTCAACCTTGAAGTCCAACAGGCAACCCGGGCGAGTGCTGTGCAACGTTACTGTGTACTCACCTCCGAGGTCCCCTCAAAGTGCAGCCCGTCAAGTGCATACCTTATATATGCTGCTGTGAAACATGTCGGCGTGCAATCACGCCAATGTGGGCGGACGATCGGTGGAAGGTGGATGATTCTGGCGGGCTGGCCATATAATGATGTACAGACGTATTACGATGAGGTTCCGGATGTCCGATGACAGGAAATGCGGCCCACCGTCGATGGGCTGAGTGGACAATTGCAAACTGGTTTCACAACATCGAAAATTTTGGCCTTCTCACCATATTGTCCACTCACCCTGCCAAGCATACCCAATGCCAATGGGCTCGTACGGTTCAGCCCCATAATCCAAAACAAAATTAATTGGCATTTGGCAAAGTATGGGCTAATTAATGAAAATCAGCATGAATTTTTTTCATCATTTATTGGATGTAGGCATCACTGGTATGATCAGTATTTATTAGCCATTTCTAATTGCCCTTGGGAAGGTGGTAGTGAGCCACCTTCTTGAATACAAATAAATGGACTGCTAGGCAGTTAATAGTCAATCATATTACTGTGGATCTGGAACCACACATTGGCCAGACCGGATAAAGACAGCAGATTCCGTCTCCTAAAGGACATTAGTGAACCGGATGACTTTTTACAACAATCAGCTAGTTATTGATATTAGCTTTTTAAAGTCCAGCCCAGAACTTCTGATCTCTAGGGGGCTGGGTGTGGTGTAAGTTGTACCCAGGTAGTACCCCAGAAGATGCGCAGGGGGAACCCCCAGAAGTCCCTATGCAATTGCCTGGGACGTTCAAACTTCTAATGGACAATTACCCTGCACCTGGAACCATCCAAAACTCCAGTTTAAATCTTGTACCTTTATGACCCCACAGAGTTATGTTCCTCATCTTTCACAAAGCATAGTGCCTGGTGGGAAACTCTCACGGCTCTCCGATCTTCAACAATCTGATGAGGGTGGCCCTTAATCTTGTAGCACATCCACGGCATATATAAGAGAATTATTTTCACTTCAAACTACACACTGGTCTGCTTATAGGAATTGTCCTTTTACTGTGTTTCCATGTAGTGAATGTTGGGGACATTGGAACACAGGCCACAAAACTATGCGCTGAATTTTATGGCTCCCCTGCTTTGTGCTTCCTCCACCCCCCAGCCTCTAAAACTCAAACCCCACCACCCTGTCACCCCTCCCTTGGGTGGCCAATCCCTCCCCACCCAAAAACCCAGACTTCCCGAGCCCCTTATCCATGCCATTTTCTTTGTGGGACTGCCTACAAATTACTGAGTGCTGAATTTTGCCACTGCAAGTGCTGCCAGTCAGTCAGATTGGCCGGCAGCTTTTGAGAGCAGGACTTCCTTCCACTGAGGGGTGGAAGTCTCATGCTAGGCTTGTTAAGGCTGCCTGCAGTGTATTATCACCACAGGGCAGCTGTATTTAAAGTTGGCCAGTTCGCAGCCAACTTTTCTAATGGAGGGGGCGAGCTATACGTACCTCCCCGCCATAGAATTGACCCCAAGCTTTCCTTCGGCCCATTTTTCCATGGTAATTTGTATGTAGATTTCATTACTAATATCTCCCTTTGCAATCTATTATTTTATAATAACATACCTGAAGAACTATAGGCTTCACAAGATACTGGGTTCACATAGAATATTAGATGAACAAGGCACCGGATATGATTATTTTGGTTTGAGGGGGGCCTGTTATCTTTTTCAAACTGGTTTCAGATCATTTCTGCAAATACAATGGCGTGAGGTACAGAGATATTGTTTGTACGTTGAGAATGATGGAAGTTTTTAATGTTTATTGAACCATCCTTGGTGTCTGTGAGGGGGGGGTGGAGAAAAGAACAATTTTTTCCAGCTCTTGCCAGAGATGAGAGGCAAATTTTTCATTCTATTTTCAAATGTAATGGAGGAAGAAGCAAATGATTTAGGAGCAGGGAGGAATGCAAAAGTAGCTCAGACAACAGGGGACTCTTTCAAGATGAGATGTGGTGGATTGGCATCATGAGACAATTACTGCTACCTTTTTAAAGAAAAATCAACACTCATTGAAACATGTAGCATCCCATTCAATTTTCACAATTATCCTGGGAGATATCGCTCCACCACCTCATACTACTTTAAAGCAGCCGATTGGAGACAGTTAGAAGCAACTTTTTGATTTGACATTGTTAAATACAGCATTGCGAATAGGAAAGTGTTATCCACAAGGCATTGCAGGGTTAAAATGTAAAGAATGGAGAGTTCAACACAAAAGGCCTGCTCGAGGTCACTTGCAACCAGCAGAACAGATGCATAGTTCAGAGAGCAACAAGGATGAAAAACTACTGATCTCTCTTTGGTTTTGATCACTGAACTGATCAATAAAATGCATCTCCCCTTTAATCAAAAAGCCCACAGGCCCAATGTCACTCACTTTGATTTATATATGTCACCTATTTTTAATGTAACTTGCCTTTTTAAAAAAAGTGCACTATGTTTAAATGAGTTTGCGATCTATGTTGTCCTAATTGATTGTGAATGCCACTCCTGACATTATTTTAACATTGACCACTCTGGTCTGACAGAAGGTGCCTTGCCTTGCTTTTTATTCATTCCAGCCTCAACTTCAGTGCAATACTGGGCCAGACCTATATAGATTTCTTCCCACAAAATCTGCATGTGTTACAGAAAATAACATGGCACTATTGTGCTGGAGGCTGCAAAATACAACATTCACTGTGGTAATGGTTTAGAGGTTTGCAATTTTGAATTATGATATAATTTTACATTTTGTGGGGAAGTTTATTGATAACTAGCAGCAATATCATAAACATATGGAGTATTTTCTTTACCTCTGCTCCAAAGTGGAATCCAAAATGACAATATTTTACTTATTCTTTTTTACTGTTCCCTTTTCTTTATGTCTTTTTTTTGCTATCAGATTTTTTAAAAATCTACTCTAACTACTTTTGTGCCTACACATTCCTGTTGGCTAAATATGTCATTGGTGATTTCATTTCTTCTTATTCAATATCACTTTTCTCTTCCTGTTTTTCTTTCCCTCACTTTTAACTGAGCTAGCCCTTATTCTCAAGATGTGGTCATCACTGGCAAGTCGATTCCTCTTTACCCTGAGAGGTGGTGGTAAGTCTTCCTGTTGAACCACTGAAAACAGTTTTGATCACACTGAATGGCTTGCTACGTCAGATGTGACAGCATCAAATCATGTGATTACCAGGATGGTAAATTAAACTAGCAGCTCCTATGTTCCTATAATGGGGATAATGGACACATGATTTTATCTAACTGCAGTTGAATGGGTACTAGTACCTGAAAGGTTGAACTGATATCCAAGACGTTCTACTTTGTACCCTAATTTTGGTTGACATTATATTGAGTTGTCCTTTACACAGAGATACAACACTGTCACAACTGAAGAGGATTGTTGCAATAGTTGGGCAATTGCAGGATTAGTGAGAGTTGAGTAGATTACATTGGGATTACAGATGAGGGTAGGCCTGGTTAATTCTTGGGTGTAATGCCAGTTCCCAATGCTCATTGAGTTCCATAACCGCTAATTATCTAAATGCTACATCCCTCTTTGAGTGAAGCTTTTCTGGGGGGAGGTTGGGAGTGGTGGGGCAGGCTTTTTTTTTGGCAAGTGTATATCAATGCCAATTTGTATCAGGATGTGGCTTTTCTCAATCGGAAATAGCTGCTTCATTTCTGTGACATTGCACACTGTTTGTTCTGCTATTGCCAGTGGAAGTTCATTCCCAAAGGACTAGTGCTCCATTTCTTGTTGTAAATCTGCTAAATTTCCCTGATTAAATCTAATGTTCTGATTGGATGAATTAATTTACCACTGACTGCAAATTAATGAGCAAGAAAGGGATAAGTTTTGAGTGAGTAAAGACAAATAATTACCTCATATTTGATTATAACCACCCCACACAGGGTTTTAGAAATGCAATGCTATACTGACTATCTGGCTTGCCATAGTCATGTGACTCTGCCATGAGGCACTCTGCATCTGGGGGCAGATATCTTAGGTCACTTCAATAAAGGGTCTCACTGAATACACACTGAAGTACAGCTGTCCTTATACTTGAAACATGGTGTCAGAAGTGAAGAAAAAATAGAATCTTGAACCCTGCAAAAGGAGCAGAGAAGACACTTAGAACCCAGAAACACAAAAGTTTCAAAGCTGCATAAAAGCTGCTGAAAAGAACAAAGGAAAACAGACAAAAGCTGCAAGGCTGCAACTGAGACAGCTCAGAAAGACACACAGAAATGTGTAAATCTGCAAAAAAGCTGCTGAAAAAATGACAAAAGAAAAGCACACACAGGTTGCAAGTGCAATTACTAGCGGCAGAGAAAAAGGACAAAGGGAATACAGACAGGGGATTCAAAGAAAATACTGAGTGAGTTACAGTGGCTGCAGTACATTTTCCAAACCCCATCTCCAGCCCAGTCGAAAAATGATGCATGGCAAAGCTGGCAGTTTTTCCACTCACAATGGCAAAACTATGAGATTGAAACAGACTTAATGAACAAGCCTGAATCAATAAGAGTAGCCACACTGTTAATACTACTGGGGAAGGACTGTTACAAAGTATACCACTCTAAATCTAACAGACAAGCAAAGAAAAAAGATGACAGAGATTTTCAAAGCCTTGAATACACATTGTGAACCCCCAAGTGAAAGTTACATATGAACGTTATGTATTCAACACTAGAGTTAAGAGTTAAAATGAGACCACTGAACAATATGTGATGACAGCAATGCAACTAGCAGAATCATGTGAATTTAGACAGCTAAAAGATGGCCTGATTAAAGATAGTTTGGTCTTAGGCATGAGAGACCCCTCAGTGAAAGCAAGTCAGCTGAAAGATGAGAAACTGACGCTAAAGAAAGTGATAGACATGTGTCAAAATGTGCAAGTTATGGAACGTCAGCTAGAGCATATGTATGGCAGAGCAGAACAGGAGATACTTTATGCTGAGAGACAGTTCCAGGAGCACTCGCAGACAAAGGGCAGGATGCAAATATTGTGGAGGGCTGCATGTGCAAGAGAAAAAGAATTACCCCACATGGGGAATGCAGTGCTTTCACTGCAAGAAGCAAAATTATTTTGCACACAAATGTTTGACCAGAAAAAAAGTAAAGCAAGTCGATACAGATGACCACTGCAAAGATATAAGCAGACGAGGCTGATGAAGAACTACACACGATGCAACAGGTGGTTCAGTCAAGTCTATAGACAACAAATGGTTTGTTACAATGATGACCCGAGAAGGAGAGTATCAAGTGCAGAAGAAACATCAGATAGACACTGGTGCGTCATGCAACATAATGACCTTCACAGACCTGTGCAAAGTAACGCAATATAGCGATCCAAAAATGAACCCCTCAAAAGTAAGGTTGAGGCTCTATGATGGGATAATACTCATACCAAGAGGCCAAATTAGTCTGATAGCCCAATGCAATGGCAAGAAGGAAGATCTAGATTTCTAGTTTATAGATGGGGCAGAACAGCTGCTCATTTCAGCTGAAGCCAGTTTAAAGTTTGGACTGGTAACCCTGAATGAGGTTTACAATGTGTTGCAGCACACGAAATCATTGACTGCTGAACAGATTCTAGAAGAGTACAAAGATGTGTTTACAGAGTCACGATTCTACTAGGAGAATATCATCTAGAAGCACTTCAGAGTGTAAGACCAATACAACATCTGCTGAGAAGAGTTCCAGCTGCCCTCAAGTCAAGCCTAAAAGACAAGAAAGAAAAGCTGGAAAAGAAGGGAGTAATCAAGAAAGTGACAACTCCTACAGACTGGATTAGTAGCATGGTAGTAGTGAAACAACATGGAAAGCTGCAAATATGCTTAGACCCAAAGGGTCTAAATAAAGCACTGAAGAGATCTCACTACCCCATGCCAACATCAAAGGAATTTTGCCGCAACTTGCCAAGGCAAAGGTCTTTATTACCCTAGATGCAGAGGATGGTCACGGGCAAGTGAAGCTGGATGAAAGCAGCAGCTTTCTAACAACATTCTGGATGCTGCTCGAGAGATACAGATGGTTGCACATGCCTTTTGGAATTTCCACAGCTCCAGAAGAGTATCAACACAGACAGCATGAGATAGTCAGTGACCTTCCCGGAGTGGAAGCAATAATAGATGATCGACTAGTCTATGGATGTGGAGACACAATGGAAAAAGCCATTGCTGATCATGATCAGAATTTAATATGACTGCTGGAGAGAGCTCGCCAGATGAAACTGAAGCTGAACGAGGAAAAATTGTATTTGAAGATGCCTGAAGTCAAGTATATAGGTCATATCTTCACCTAGATCCTGACAAGGTGAGAGCTGTAGCAGCTATTCAGTGACCAACAGAGGTGAAAGCAGTGCAATGAATTGTTGGATTTGTGAACTATCTAGCAAAACTTTTGCCTAATTTGTCAGCAGAGTGTGAACCATTATGCAGCTCACAGCCATGGATGTGCAGTGGTATTGGGAAATAGAACAAGAAGCAGGTTCACTAAAATCAAACAACTAGTGATGACAATGCCAGTGCTGAAGTCCTATGATGTCAATGATGAAGTCACCTTGCAGTGTGACGTCAGTGAGGCAGGTCTGGGAGAAACTCTGCTGCAGCAAGGACAACCAATTGCATTTGCATCCAGTGTACTAATGCAAATGGAACAATGCATGGTTCAGGGTGAGATAGAGTGCCCAGCTGTTGTTTTTGTCTGTGAGCATTTTCATCAGTACCTGCTTGGGAGAGGCAAAGGAACAGTGGAGTCAAGCCACAAGCCCGTTCAAAGCATTTTTCACAAACTACTACTATCTGCTCCAAAACAACTGCAAAGAATGTTACTTCGCTTACAAAGATATCATCTGGACATGACATACAAGCAAGGAAAACAGATGTACAATGCAGACATGCTGTCAAGAGCAGCAGTACCCATGAAGAAAATTGAGGAGGTTACAATAGACTGAGAAATCTTCCAGATTCAACGTGAAGTAGCAATGAGACATGAGCTAGAAGTCATTAACCTAGCACTGACATGGAATCTGACAGACAATTGCATTACTCAAATCAAGCAAACTACTCAATAAGATACAACTTTACAAGAAGTAATGATGAAAGGATGACCTGAGAGCATCAAGGACACCTATGGTCACAAGAGCTTATTGGGTATATTGAGATGAATTGACAGCCGAAGATGGCATCTTGTACAAAGGAAATAGAGTCATTATCCCTAAGGAGAAGAGAGGAGAGATGCTGAAGCGTATCCATGCAAGCCAGCAAGGAATTGAGGTGAATCTGAGGAAGGCAAGGGAAGTGCTCTACTCGCTAAATATGAGTATTGAAATTAAAGACCACATTGACCAGTGGTGCGTGTAATGAGTACCAAACTTAACAAGCTAGAGAGCTGTTGATGATGCACGACATCCCAGACAGAACATGGATGAAGCTGAGAGTAGACCTTTTCAGTTTGGCAGGAACTGATTATCTTGTCACTGTAGACTACTATTCTGACTACTGGGAGTTAGATCAGTTGCCTTCAACACAATGAGAGAAATAGTAGAATGTGTGAAAGCCCACTTCAGTCAGTATGGTATTCCAGACATTGTGATGAGCGGCAATGGCCCTCAGTTCACAAGTGAATTCAGCTGCTTCACATAGGATTGGGAAATTCAGCACTACACATTGTCCCTGCATTATGCTTAATCGAATGGAAAGGTTGAGGCGGTTGTTAAAATCACCAAAGGTCTCATCAAGAAATTTAGCACAACTAGCACAGATCCCTAAGTTGAGAAACACACCAACTGAAGGCAGAAAAAGTAGTCCTGTTCAAAGCGTAAAGTCACGGCAAGCAAGCTACTCTTCCAATAGCGAAAAAGCTACTGAAATCGGAAGTAGTAACAGTTTCACAATACTGCAAACCATTACCAGACTGGACAGCCAGTCAGTGTGCAAACTATCAACACTCTGCACAGGAGTCAGCCCATGTGGAAACTTGGCACATGCGTAGGGAAATTGTCACCTCGTTCGTATGCAGTGGAAGTGAACGTCCAAATAGACCGCAGGCATATCCAAACAACTAACAAAGCTGTTCCTTCACCACATTCGGGTGGCCAGGAAGAAGGGATCTCCCCAGCTGTACTGAGCAGAGAACTACCATCAATCCCAGAGGTCCACGAGTCCCCAACAATAGCAATGGAACACTAACAGCCACCAAGACAAATGCCACAGGAACGACACTCTCCAGACAAGGAACATTACCCAGATGAACAGCCAATGTCAACATGCGCGGTTTAAAGACTATGGGCTGAATTTTAGGTCCTGCGAGTGGGCGCAAGCCCAACCCGATTGGATGAAAATCGCATGAAAAGAGGTCGGGTGAGCATTCTGTCATTGCGCACTCGTGCAATATTTCGCTCAGCGGGATTGTGCAAAAGTTGGAAACGTGCCTTCCAACAATTAAGAGGACAATTAAGCCCATTAATGGCGCAATTGTCCCTGATTTCTCGTGGCCTGTCCAAACTTATGGTTGACAGACGGGTGAATCGGCCAAGTGGCTTTTACGTTTTTAATCAAACCTCATCCAAGGGCAGGATGAAATTTCCATTATGAAATGAAATAAAAATAAATATCTGTGCGCAGCATTTTTATCAACCATATTTTCAGGTGCTTGACTGTGATGCATGGACATTTTTTTGCAGCTTTCTAAACTGTCATTTGATGATTTTCAGGTCTGCAGCTCCATGAGGCAGTTGTCTGCCTTCAGGGAGCTTTCTCGCAGCACTCACCTACGCTCGTGGAAATGTCATCACCCGGCCTCTCCCCACCCCCACCCCAGTAGTACTGAGCTTTTCAGCGCGCATTTCACGCTGGTTAGCCGTTAATTGGCCAGTCAATTGGCCAGCATGAAATTGCGTTTGGGGGCCCTTTTCCTGACCACTCCTGGGCCCACTGATTGCACGTGCCCGCCAAAGGTAAAATTCAGGCCTCTGCGTGCAATGCATGTGTAGAGACTGATTAGTAGACAACTCGTAGTAGACTAGTTGTCAATGCATGAGAACAGTGGGTATATAGTGGGTAACCTGGGCAACTCACACAGGATCGTGCATGAAAACGTGTCCTTTGTTTGCTGAGAGAAAAAGGGATATTGTACTTTTTTTAATATGAAAAAGGGATGTTTGTATTTTATTAATATGAAAGGGGACGTTTGTATCTTTTTTTAAATATGATAAAGGGAACATTTCGGTCTTGTAAATGCAATGCTTTACTGAATAAATGGCTTGTCATAGTCATGTGACTCTGCCATGAGGCAGTCTGCCTCTGGGGCAGACATCTTGGGTCAGTTCAATAAAGGCTCTCACTGAGTACACACTGAAGAAGTACAGCAATCCTTATACTTGAAACAATTCTCATTGAAACCTGTGTGTTTGTGTGTGTGTGTGTATATATATATATTATATATCTGTGTTACAAATGAAGTGTTTTTAAGATATTGAATCTTAGCCACTGAAACTTTTGCTCAAATGTTAACATGGGCAAATAATTGATGAAGAATTTAGTCAATAATTAGAAATTAGATTAGAAAATAATTAGAAAGATTGGATAGGCTGGGTTGTTTTCCTTGGAGCAGCAAAGGCAGAGACGGGACCTGATAGAGGTGTATAAGATTATGAGGGGCATAGATAAGGTGGATAGGAAAGCTCTTTTTCCATTACAGGGGTCAATAACCAGGGGGCATCAATTTAAGATAAGAGGTAGAAAGCTAAGAGTTAAGGAGAAATTTTTTCACCCAGAGGGTGGTGGGAGTCTGGAGCTCACTGCTTGAAAGGGTGGTTGAGTCAGAAGCTCTCATAACATTTAAGAAGTATTTAGATATTCACTGCGTTGCCATAGCCTCCAGGGCTATGGGCCATGCACTGGAAAATGGGATTAGTGTAGTCAGATGGCATGGACACGATGGGCCGAATGGCTTCCTTCTGTGCTGTAAATGCCTATGGGTCTATGTGTCTATGAAATTGAAAATGCAGACTATTTAATTTCTTTGCTGAGGATAGAAGCATCACTCAACTATCATGCAGCATCCTGTCCTGCCAATCGTAAAGCATTTTTAATGAGATATGTTTTGCAAGCCTGGAAGAATTTGGTACATTGTGCGTCATTGCTACCCAGGGATTGTCTATTAGATACTTGACTTCAGGTGATGCCAGAACACTGCTGACATTAAGGGCCTTAATTAACATTAAACCAACATTCCCCAATATGTGCACACCTCTCTCATCAATAATTGACCACCACAATCTGAAGTTAAATATTAGTTGATTTGTCTTCTTTTGCTATAAATGTCATTACAACACTTTGGTTAAAGGGATTCATTCACAAAACAGGTCATATTTGACCATGTGCCATTGCAATAGAAACGAGAACAATTACTAAGGTTGCCAGAAGCTTTGTTCTTTCTACAATGACTTTTTGAGCTTTCATTCACTCATTGATTTGCACATGGCTACATAAGCACACATACGAACATAGGACATTCAGCCCCTCAAATCTGCTGACCTGACCAGCCCCCACCAGCTGATTCCTCCTTAAGTAGCATATTGCTCATTTATACTTCAACCTCATTAGTCTTAGCTCCATAAGCCTTGATATCTGTATCTAACAAAAATCTTATCAATCTCAGTCTTGAAAACTCCAACTGACCAATTTGCAGCATGCTGAGTGAAGATTCCAAATGCTTACGACAGCAAAATACTGTGGGTGGAATTGTCCCAGATTTGCATTAAGTGCGGTAGTGGGTGGAATAAAAGCCATTTTACCCACCGGTCACAATGGCAGGTTTTCGCGACGTATCGTCACATTCCTGCCTCAGTAATTAGGCAGCCACAGGAAACATGCCGTCTCGCTGGTGGGTGGCCTCTGATATGTCCGCCTTTAACTCGTCGCTTCCTCAAGCAGAGTGTCAAATTTAAACTGCAGCCGCATGAACACTTCTCAATGCTTGCAGCCCAGGACTGCTGCGTTGAAGACAAGGCCCCAAAAGCAAGAACAGTGCTGCCCCCTGATTCAGTGACACATCCCTGGGATGCCTTCTGGACACCGTGGAGGCCCGCTGTGACGTCCTCTACCCCTGCGCTGGCCGCAGGAAGCCATTAGTCTCACCACTCTGACTTGGGAGGCAGTGGCAGAGGTGGTCAGTGTCAATGCTGCACTCAAGAGGTCGGCCATCCATTACAAAAAACAGATGAATAATCTCATCCATGCCGCCAGGTCATTAACACTCTAAACTCACACATTCACACATTCACTGGCATCCTCACAGACTGCCAGCTCAAGGGACATCACTACCGATCACACATCCTCACATGTCCATCTGGTCTCATCTCCTCTGGAGACTGCCTCTTCAGCCCTCACCATCTTGAGGCCACTTGCACAGATCAACATGTGCCCCACACACAGCCTGGTATATCCCCCTTCCCCAGCACTCCTTTACCCTGCAGCCTCTTCCCTTGCCGCTTCTTCCCCTTCCCCAAGCAAACCCTAGCCCTGCAGCCGTGGAAATGCCACCCTCGCCTTACAGCTGGTCTGATACCTGCCGTGAGCCCCCCTAAAAGTGATGTGGTGCTGCCTGCGAAGACTGGCGCTGATGACTGCAAGTGGTGCCTGAAACAAGGTAGGCAAACAAACCTTGAAATCCCGAGCTAAGTGTAGCTCGCCCGGTTGCTATCTACAGTTGTGAAACATTTCGGCGTCATTGCACACCAACGTGCCTGGATGATCCAGCGTGATGGGATGATTCCGGCGAGTGGGGCTTATAATGAGATGCTAAAATATTGAAATTAGGTTCCCGGTGTGCGGCAGCGGGAAACATGGCCTGCCATTGACAATCGGACGATCGCAAGCTGGCTTCACGATCTTGTGGAACCAACTTATGGCCTTCTTGCCATATTGTCCCCCCACTGCCTGCCCTGATGCCAAAGGAGCCAGAAAATTTGGGCCTGTAGATATTGGAAATCTGAAGTTATTCTGATGAAAGCTCATCAACCTGAAACCTTAATCCTGCTTCTCCCTGTGCAGATGATGCCTGACCTGAATGTTTTCCAGCATTTTCTGTTTTTGTTTCAGATTTCAACTGCGCTTTGTGTGAAAAAGTGAAATGTCATGTCTTTGAAATTTTAATTCAACTTGATAGCTGTGAAGCTCATTGAATCTCATTTTAAATTAACTCATTTCAACTCTATAACATAGACACTGTGAGCAGAACATCAGCAACAACAAAAGCATATACTTATATAGGGTCTTTGATGTATAAAAACATCCCAGATACTTCACAGGAGTGTTATAAAACAAAATATGGCACCAAGTCACATAAGGAGACACTTAGGTCAAATGACCAAAAGCTTGGACAAGAGGTAGGCTTTAAAGAGTGTCTTAATGGAGGAAGGTAATGTAGTGAGGGGGAGAGGTTTAAGAAGGGAATACCAGAGCTTAGGCCTAAATAACTGAAGGCACAGCCACCAATGACGCAACAATTAAAATTGGAGTTGCTAATGTCATGAAAATATAATAATTTTCATAATATTATCATGATTTATTGTAGAAGTGGGTTAATAGTGAGGTTTGGATTAGTTTCTCTGTGTGTAAATGTGTGCGTGTAGGATGTAATTGAATTGGAGACAGCTGGTCTGGAGGCTTCGAATTATCAAAAAGTAGTTAGGTTTGAAATGCTAAATACGTAAACATGGCTGAAGTTTCAGAATGTGAGGTGTGAGGAAAATTTACATTTATAGATAAATTAGGGTTGTTTGAATTTCAAAGAGATGGTAAGGTGTTACACCTAGCCAGAAGAAGCTAAGCCAAACAGTGTGTTTATTTTTCCCAAAGGTTACTGATAAAATTAGTACTATGAAAGATTGGTATTATGAGGGAAGTAAAGTTGCAAAGAGATATTAGATCAATGGAATTTGCATTAAAAGGCAGAAACATGTATCAAGGAAATTAGGTTATGTGTCAGAGGAGAAAGCATTCTGAGATCTAATGCAAGTGTGAAAAGCCTCCAGCCTCTCTGCATCAAGTTGCTGTCTACAGGAACTGAAGCAGAGAGAACTTATTTTGAATGTGACTGTTCAGGGTATTGTGTTGCTTTGCCTGGGTCTGTTTAAATCTATTTGTTTTTACTGTTGCCTTAATGGAGGTGTAACTGGGAGCTAGATTAATTAGGGGTTTTAGGAGTTATTATAGCAGTAATTTGTAGACCTATGTATGTGCTTGAAATCTTCTTTTGTTAATAAATGTTTAATTTAGTTTTCTAAAAACCTCTGAAGTTGTGGTAGTCTTATTACTTCTGAATTCAGGGCACACATCTCGAAATAGAATATAAGTTGAAAAACAGTTATGACCACATGATAAAGTTTCCCGCATGGATTTGATCCACCTGGCACACACCATCTGCCATGTCATAACACTAAAGAGGCCAAACTTAGGGGAGTCCAGATATCTTGGAGAGTTGTTGGGCTGGGGAGGTTATAGAGGTAGGGAGGGAGCAAGGCCATGGAGAAATTTGAAAACAAGGATGAGAATTTTGAAGTCAGGATGTTGCCTGTACAGGAGCCAACAGGGCAATAGATGAAAGAGAGTTGCTGCGAATTAAGACATGGGCAGCATCATTTCAGATGATCTCAAGTTTATGGAGGGTAGAATAGTAAGTCTGGAAGTAATGAAGGCGTGAATGAGGATTTCAGCAGCAGATGTGCTGAGACAGGGGTGAAGTCAGGCAATGTTATTAAGTTTGAAACTGGCAGTCTTAATGATGGCACGAATATGTGGACTACATGCATGCTGAACGGTAGAGCAACTGGCCTATAGACAGGGCTAAACAATCCCACAACCAATGGATCAGGTCAAAACTCTACAATCATGCCACATCCAGTTGTAAATGGTGGTAGACAACAAAATTACTAATGGGACAAGGAGGGTCACGAACATTTCCATTCTCAATGATGGTGGTACCCAACATGAGTACAAAAGATAAGACTGAAACTTTTACCACAATCTCCAGGCAAAAGTGTGGAGTGGCCTTCCCCGACGTCCACACCATCATAGTTGCCAGTCTTCAACCAATTTGATCCTCTTCACAAATATTAGAAAGTAGCTGAGTTCAATTGACACAGCAAGGCAATGAGCCTGGCAACATGTAATGCTGAAAATCTTCCCTTCAGAGCTAGCCGTGCACCTAGCCAAGCTGTTCCAGTACAGCTACAACACTGGCACCAACACAACAATTTGAAGAATTACCTAAGTATGTCCTGTTCACAAAAAGCAGGACAAATCCAACCCAACCAATTAAGGACCCACCAGCCTACTCTCAATCATCAGCAAAATAATGGATGGCACAATCAACAGTCAATCAAGCAGCACTTACTCAGTAATAACCTGCTCACTAGTGCTCAGTTTGGGTTCCATCTGGATGGCTCAGCTCCAGACCTCATTACAGCCTAGAAACGTAGACACAAGTTAAATTCCAGAAGCAAGATAGGTATGACAATCCTTAAATTAAGTCAGCATTCAACTGAGTGTGACATCAAGGAGTCCAAGTAAAAACAAAATCAATGGGGATCAGAGAGAAAATCGTCCACTGGTTGGAGTCATATCTAGCACAAAGGATGATGGTTGTGGCTGTTGTCACCTCAGCCACAGGACATCACTGCAGGAGTTCCTCAGCACAGTGTCTAGGCCCAACCATCTTCAACTGCTTCACCAATGACCTTCCTCCCAAGATAAGGTCAGAAGTGGGGATGCTTCAAAATTCAGTTCCATTCACAATTGACACAAAAATAAGACTTTCCTTTAAAGAACGGCTTTCATGACCTAAGGACATCTTTGCAGCCAATGAAATAGTTTTGAAGTGTAGTCACTGTTGTAATATAGGTAACATGGCAGCCGAAGTATTGGAGGTACAAGATGTTTGGGGGAAAGTTTTGTATTGTAAGAATTTTGTTTATGCTTAAATATTTCATTCCCTTAACAACAACCAATTGTAAAGATATGATGTATGGAGATGGAGATAAAGGACTGGACATAGAACATTTAAATGATGCAGCTTTCGCTACTCAGATGGATAGAGGGGAAGGAGAAACTTTATAAAAAGTAAATTTTTTGTGTGTTTTTAACTTTGAGGGTTAAAGATTGACCTGCGCTTTTGATTTGCCACCTGCCCGCACCCGTTGCCATGGACGTGGGCAGCACACAAACTCCTTCCTCAATTACCAGATGGTAGCCTCAGCCTGAGTGGGGTACGCACTACTGAATGCTTAAGCGCTCAGCTGGGGGTCAAGTAGCACTCATGGACAGCACATGATGCAGCCAGCCTGTTGCTGTAAAGGGCAATTTGTCCCTCTTTAGGGGAAGCTGCAATGAATCACGAGAAGCTGCTGCAAAGACGCCTGCATCTCCTGAGCCCAATGAAGGAGGCCATCATGGGGCCAGCTCTGACAGAGCTCATGGCATCCAACATTGCCAACAGCATTCAGGTATGTTCCTGCCTTATGCCCCTTCTCAACTCCCAGCTCACCCTTGTCCCGCTATCTGGGATGATGAGCAAGTTACTGGTGGTATATTCATGAACCTCTTGCTTTACATCGCACCCCACTTCCCGCCTACCAAACTTCCTCCCCTGAGTTCCTGCTTTCAGAAACCCAAGAGCTGCTGCCTACCCAACCACAGCATCCCCAGAAGGAGAGAGGACAACAGCACAGCAGGGATGAAGAGACTTTGTCACATTCTCAGACACTCTCAGCCCCCAGCACAACACATATCTTAGTGACTTCTCTAAGTTTGGGATCAGCACCTGGTGATGAGTATGCTGCAGCCACACAAGGGATAAAAGATGGTACATTTGCCAGCTCAGCAGAGGGCGAGGTGGTAAATGTATTCTGCTGAAGAGGATTCAAATGAGGTCCTCATTTGGGCATCATACAGGAGAATGCTGAAGAGCATGGGTGGATGCATTGGCTGCCCTGCTGGTCAGCCTCCTCTCATTGTCAGGGAACATGGAGAAGTCCAGCTGTAGCTTGGCAGAGAGTATCGCAGGGAGCTTGCCTCCTCTGCAGCCTCTGCTCCATCTCCCTGTTACACTGCAGATCCTCAGGCACTGCATACCTGTTGCAGCCTTTGTGTGGACTGGTCACCTACTCCTCTGCTAAATCCAGGAACTCACCACACCACTTCCAGGAAAACTCCACAGTACCTCCAGGGACTTTGCAATTGCAGGATTTATCTAAATTCCTTTCCTGCAAATGGGATGCCTGGTCCTTTAAATTATGGCCATGTTGGTCCCCTCTTGCAGCTGAACATATGTTCTTTAGTGAGTGACAAATGAATATGTTGAATGGACCCACATGGTCCAAATTTGTAAGAGCATCAAATCAGCCTGTACAGCTGTTTGGCATTGTGACAGCACTAGTTGGGAGGCTTCCAATGGAGTGTGCCTGTGTAAGGGCCCTTCCCAGAATGGGATTCTGCACAGGTACTCCAGGAATGAATGGTGAGCTGGCAAATGAACCATCTTTTACCCCTTTCAGAGGGCATCTGGTTTCGGCAGCACAGTCTCCAGTGGTGCTAAAGATTCAAATTTCACAGGCTGGGTATTAATGCCCTGCTTCAATTGAAAACCACGCAGACTAAGCCAGTGTGTGTCTGTGATTGAGTAACTAACAGCAGTGTCCATTCCACCTTCATTTGCAGCACTGTGGTTGTCATTAGAAATTCTGTTTATCACTATTACATCCTGATGAAGCTGAAACACCAGATTCCAGAGGCTTGGACCTGGAAATGTTGGCACCAGCCATTCATTTTATGGGGTCTATTAGGAGATTGAGCAGCAGTAAGGCCCAGGTTCAGCATTGCTTTTTGTTCCAACCAGTAATTACTTTGGCTTCCAATGCTATACAGTCACAGCTTGTAAATGTTTATTAGCTGAGCCATATCCCTCTGAATCCTCATCAGATGTGAGTGTGGAATCTTAGTAATATTGTCAGTAGAACTTGTGGGAGTGAGATGAAGATGCCAACTAATTTTGGAAACTGATGGTGGAGGGCATCAAGCATCATGGAAAACTAATGTATTTCCACCCCCCCCCCGTCCCACCTTCTCTCTTCAGTGAGGCTAAATATTCTGCTCATTTAGAATCATTGGGCTGAAAATTTAGCACTCGTCAACACAATGCCAACAGACAAGGGGCCTTCAGAACTCAATAAACCCATCAATAGGGGGAGACGGTGGGTGTTGTTGTAGTGTCACTGAACAAATAACCCAGAGGCTCAGGCTAATGGTCTGGGTCCAAATCCCAACATAGTAGCTGGTGGAATTTAAATTCAATTAATAAAAACCTGGAACTAAAAACTGGTGTCAGTAATAGTGACTGTGAAACCATTGTCGATTGGCATAAAAGCCCATCTGGTTCACTAATGCCCCTTTAGGGAAGGAAATCTGCTGTCCTTACCTGGTCTGGCCTACATGTGACTCCAGACCCACAGTAATGTGGTTGACTCTTAACTGCCCTCTGAAATGGCCTAGCAAGCCACTCAGTTGTAGCAAACTGCTACAAAGCCTGACTGCCTCGGTTCAAGAAGGCATCTCACCATCATCTTTTCAAGGGTAATTAGGGATGGGCAATAAATGCTAGCCTAGCCAAATAAATGACTGAATAAATAAAAAAAGGTCCCACCATATTGACTGCCCACTTTTGTTGGGTGAAGGCATCGAGGATGGAGCAAAGCCAGGAAAATGAAGACGAGGTGCACATCAGCTACAATCTAATTAAGTATAAGAAGGAAAGAGTGTAACTAACAGTGAGATAAATGCGGAAGCCATATGGATTGAGTTAAAAGTTAAGGAATCCATTAGCCTCATAGGATGTAGTATAGACCACCATATCGTGGAAGGAAATTAGAGAAGAAACATGTAGGCAAATCTATGAGATGTAGCAAACATATAATAATCATCATGGGAGATTTCAACTACCTCCAAATAAATTGGCAGTAAGTTGTAAAAAAAGTAGAAAAAGGCAATGAATTATTACAGAGGATAGGGGTTCCTTTCTCGCTCAGTACCTAGGAAGTACAACAAGAGAAGGATCACTGCTGGATCTTTTTTCATATCCATTTATGGGATGTGGGCTTCGCTGGCTAGGCCAGCATTTATTGCCCATTCCTAATGGCCCCTGAGAAGGTGGTGGTGAGCTACCTTCTTGAACCACTGCAGTCCACATGGTATAGTTCCAACCACAGTGCTATTAAGGAAGGAGTTCCAGGATTTTGACTCAGCGACAGTGAGGGAATGGAGATATATTTCCAAGCCAGGATGGTGAGTGACTTTGGGAGGACATTCTAGATGGTGGTGTTCCCATGTGTCTGCTGGCCTTGTCCTTCTAGGTGGTAGCGGTTGTTCGTTTGGAAGGTGCTGTCTAAATAGCCTTCATGAGTTCCTGCATTGTGATGGATATTAAATCAGAAAAGATAGGAATGGTCAGAATAGGGGAGCATCTTAATAATAGTGATTTCAAAATTGTAAGTTTGGGATTGAGTGACATAAGTAAGACAAAGACTAAGAGTGGAACTTTCTGCTCTCATTGGCAGTGGGAGTGTTTGGTGGCATGAATAGTCAATATAGCGAGAAGGCCAAAAATTGGTTTTACCCTGTCATGAAACCAATTTGTGATTGATCTCTCCACACATCAATGGCAGGCCGCGTTTCCTGCCGCCACACATTGGGAACCTAATTTCAATACCTTAGCATCTCATTGTAAGCTCTGCTTGCTGGAATCATCCCATCATGCTGGATTATCCAGCATCACGCCGACGTGTTTCACAACTGTACATAAATGATGTGCGTCTGGCAAGCTACACTATGCTTGGGACTTCCAAGTTTGTTTGCCTACCTTGCTTCAGGCAGCACTCATGATCATCAGTGCCAAGTTTTGCGGACTGCGCCACATCACTTTTAGGGGGCTCACGGGCAGGTTTCTACCTACCAGACCAGCAGTAAGGTGGGGGTGGCTTTTCAACGGCTGCTGGGCTAGGGCTTGCATGGGAAAGGGGAAGAAGTGTCCTCAGGCAAGGGAAGAGGCTCCAGGGTGATGGTTGTACTGGGGAAGCGGGGTATCCCAAGGTGTGTGTGGGGGCGCATGTTGATCTGTGCAAGTGGCCTCAAGGTAGTGAGGGCTGAGGAAGCAGTCTCCAGGGGAAATGAGGCCACTTGGAGATATGAGGGTGTGTGTGACAGAGTGAGTGGTGATGTTCTTTGAGCTGGCAGTGAGTGAGATGCCACTGAATATGTGATAGCCTTGTAAGTGTGTGAGTTTAGACTGATGAGATGGTTGCCTTACCCTGACAGCACAGATTCATTCGTTCTCTTTTTGCACTGGATTACCAACCTCTTCTGTGCAGCGTTGGCTCTGACCACCTCCCAAGCCAGAGTGGTGACACTGATGGGCCTCCTGTGGCAAGGTTGGGGGTAGGGGACATCACGGCGGGCCTCCAAAAGGCATTCCAGTGAGAGGTCAATTAACTCTTCCTGGCTTTCAGGGCCATGTCTTCACTGGAGCAGTCCTGGGCTGCAAGCATTGAGAACTGTGTGCATGGCTGCAGTTTGGATATGGCACCCAGAGTGAGGAAAAGGTGAGATAACAGCGTGGTGGGCGATTCAGAGGCAAATCTTGAGAAGGGCAAGTGAGCTGCCTTCTTGAACCACTATAGTCCCCGTGGTGTGAGTAAACCCACAGTACTGTTAGGGAAGGAGTTCCAGGATTTTGACCCAGCGACAGTGAAGGTGGCATGTTTCCTGTGGCTGCATAATTAATGAGGTGGGAAGCGAATGATACGGTGCAAAACCCCGCCATTGCGGCTGGCGGGTAAAACATTGTTTTTCACGCCTGCTACCATGCTTAGCACAAATCTGGGATGGATTCTGCCCCAAGACTAACAATAAATTGGAAAAGACCAAATTATGCTTGTGCTACACAAGTGCCATGCAATGCCCACCTCCAACAAGGCAGTTTCTAACCATCTTCCCCTTGGATGTTGAACAGCATCACCATCACTGGGTCCATGCCAGCAACATCCTGGGGGTTACCATTGACCAGAAACAGAACTGGACTGGCCATCTAAATACTGTGGCTACAAGAGCAGGTCAGCGACTGGGAATTCTTCAGTGGCTCCTGACTCCCCAAAGACTGTCCACAATCTACAAGGCACAAGTCAGGAGTGTGATGGAATACTCCCCACTTGCCTGGTTGAGTGCAGCTCCCACAACACTCAAGAAACTCAACACCAACCAGGACAAAGCTTGTTTGGCATCCCATCCACAAACATTCACTCCCTCCACCGTCGATGCACAGTGGCAGCAGTGTGTACCATCTACAAGATGCACTGCAGGAACTCACTGAGGGTCCTTGGGAAGCACCTTCCAAACCCAGGACCACTACCATCTAGAAGGAAAGAGATAGTAGATATGGGAACATCACCACCTGGAAGTTCCCCTCCAAGTCACTCACCATCCCGACTTGGAAATATATTGCCGTTCCTTCACTGTCGCTGGGTCAAAATCCTGGAACTCCTTCCCTAACAGTACTGTGGGTTTACTCACACCACAGGGACTATAGTGGTTCAAGAAGCAGCTCACTTGCCCTTCTCAAGATCAATTAGAGATGGGCAATAAATGCTGGCCTAGCCAGTGAAACCCTTATAGTGTAAAATGAATTCGAAAACATGAGGAAGAAAGAAGCTGAAGGTTACCCTGATAGTGTGATGGAGAAGGGTGGGAAGAGGATAATGTGGAATATAAACACCAACATAGATGGGGTGGGCCAAATGGCCTGTTTCTGTGCTGTAAATTCCATGTAAAACTGCCATCAAGGAATACAAACACTACACCACATACATCCTTAGCCCATTACAGCCGAGGAATCAATGTGAAACACTCTCTCTACCCACACGCTCACTCCGCCTCCCCCCATACTCTCCCTCCCTCCCTCCCCACACTCTCTCTCACCACCCCCCCACACACTCTCTTCCCTCCACACTCTCTCTTCCCCCATACATTATCTTTCCTCCCGACACTCTCTCTCCTGCCACATACTCTACCCCAAACTTACTCTCCCCTACCTCCTCACACTCTTTCTCCCCCCAAAAACTCATACTCTCTCTCCCCCTAACCCCCTTACACTTTCTCTCCCCCCACCCCTTCACACACCCTCTCCCTCACACACAGTCTCCAGTCACTCAGACATTAGTGGGTTCGTTGCTCCAGTTGCCTCACCTGGGCACTGCTGTTTCGGCTGCCTCGCCTGGGTCTCACTGCCTTGCCTGGGCCTTGCTGCCTCGCTTGGACCCTGCTGCGTCACCTGGTTCCCATTGCTCCGGCTGCCTTGCTTGGGTCCCTCTGCCTCGCCTGATCACCTCTACTACGGCTGCCTCACGCTCTGGGTCCTCGAAATAAGCTTAAAAACATACCTTCCCAATCTTTGCTGCTCGTCCAATCACAGGCTGGTTTCTCTCGGCATTTGCTGCTTACTAGTGAGCTTATCAGCAGCAAGTGCATGGAGGAACCAGCCTGTGATTGGATCAGCAGCTTTACAGCATTTTACAAATACAAGTCACTTCCCAAATGTGCCGGAGTGGCCCTCCATTGCGCTCCGGCAACACCACTGGTTCCACCCAGCTGGATAACAATGAGTTGGAGAAGGATGGTGTGGTCAATGGTGTCAAAGGCTGCAGATGGGGCAAGAAGAATGAGGAGGGATAATTTACCTTTGTCACAATTTGCACACAGCAATGTGATAATGATCAGACAATCTGTTTTTTTGTGATGTTGATTGAGGGATACATATTGATGACGGCACCAAGGGATAACCCCTCCTTCTCTTTTTTGAACTAGTGCCATGGGATCTTTTATATCCATCTGAGAAGGCAGGTGGGGCCTCGGTTTGATTCTTATCCCAAAGACGGCACGTCTGACAGTGTAGCACTTCCTCTTTACTGGCGTATCAGCCATGATTTTACACTCAAATTTCAGGATGTGACATGAACCCACAACCTCTGGAATTAGAGACAAGAGTATTGCCAACTGAACCACAGCTAACATAAGAACCTAAGAAATATATCCATTTGGCCCCTTGAGCCTTCTCTGCCATTTAATAAGATCATGGCTGATCTAATTGTGCCCTTAACTCCACTTTCCTGTCTGCCCCACCCCCCCAACACCCTTGACTCCCTTGTTGATAAAAAATCAGTCTAACTCAGCCTTGAATATTTTCAATGACCCAGCCTCACTGCTGTCTGTGGAAGAGAATTCCAAAGACTAACAATTCTCTGAGAGAAGAAATTTCCCCTCATCTCTGTCTTAAATGGGAGACCCTTAATTTTTAAACTGTGCACCCTAGTTCTAGACTCCCCCACAAGAGGAAACAAAATCTCAGCATCCACCCTGTCAATGTATCACCCCCAGTATTATAAGCTCTTATATTGTGTAATAACCTTTTATATGGCACCTTATCAAATGCCTTTTGGAAATCCAAATACACTACATCTACCAATTCCCCTTTATCTACCCTGCTTCTTACATCCTTAAAGAAATTCAATAAACTTGACAAACATGATTTCCCTTTCATAAATCATGTTGACTGCCTGATTATATTATGATTTTCTAAATGTCCTGCTACTCCTTTGATAATGGATTCTAGCATTTCCCTGTACCAGACGTTATCCTAACTGTAGTTTCTTGTTTTCTGTCTTCCTCCTTTCTTGAACAGAAGTGTTACATTTGTTGTTTTCCAATCCACTTGGACCTCACACTCATTTTATCAGTTCAGCATTAAAAGCAGCATTAATTCCAATTTTAATGGAGGGTAGGAGGGCGGTGAACTCAGAGGAGAGAGCGCGAGTACGGCAAATTGAGATAGAGGTTGAAATCTTCAAGGATGAGAAGCTGCTTTATGCAGAGGCTGAGGGAGGAAAGCAATGAAGGTAGCTTAGTGAGAAAATTGGCTTGGAAGTTAGGTGGTAGAGAAGGAGAATTTTCAATGATAGGCAAAAGAGGTAAAACAAGGCGGAATGCTTAAGAAACACACACATATAGGGACACATACATTTACATACGCATCCACGCATGCATGTACTTGCATGCGCATACACATCCATAGATATACACACAGATATACACAGGTGCACTGAATGCTCAAAACCTGAGATAGAACCAGAAAATGTTTGATGGATCCCAGCAGGTCTGCTGGCAGCTGAAAACTATAGATTAATTTTCTAACTGGGATCCTTCATCACATCAATTATTTCATTTCAGGGATTTCTGCACACACAAAAAAATAATTTGTTACAGTTTAAAGTACTGGAGAGAATTTCATTAGATTCCTGGTCCAGCTGAGTCTGTGACAAGATGACAACAGAAAATGGCCTTCAATTGGCCAAGTAGCATCTGTGGAGAGAGGAAGGGCCTTTTATTTGACAATCTGTAACATCCTTCAGTTCTGACAGAGGGACCTGAATCATTAATCCTGCCTTCCTCTGTCCACAGATGCTGCTGCCTGTTTATCTGTTTGTAGTATTTTCTGTTTTTATTTCACATTTCCAGCATTATCTAGCCTTTTGCTTTTTATTTTTTAGGTAAGTTTGTATGTAGTGTGAGCATACAATGTTTTGAAGATGCATTTATCTCTCTCCCAGGCTGTTCTGTTAAATATCTAACAGTAAGAATAATAGTGCACAGTTTGACAGTTTATGCAAGTAATAGCCAATTAAACAGGAAATAAATGTGCCCATTTTGACCTCTTAATACTATTTTTAAAAATTATGCTGCTATGTAGGTCAGGCAGTTTAACAGCTCATTATTCCCATTCCCAGGAGTCATAAGACACACTGAATATTGACCAGGAATTATTCTGCTTGATGATGGGTTCTGCTTGAGGATTCCCTGCTGAGTCGGTGAATTGATGTACCAGTGCTCAGTAGCACAATGAGGTATTAAGTAGCTGCATTGCTGACTGATGTGACCTTCTCAACTCAGGTTGGTCATCTGCAATGTCAGCAATCTTCATTTATATATAATGTTGTATTGTAATAAAATGCCCCAAGGGCCTTCAGAAATGCAAGATCAGACTAAAATTGACACCAAACTAAAGAAGGATACATTAGAACAGGTAACCTCAAAGCTTAGTCAGTCAGGTAGGTTTTAAGCAGACCTTAAAGGAGGAGAGAGAGTTGGAGAGGCTTAGGTATGGACGTCCAGAGCGTAGGGCTCAGGCAGCTCGAGGTACGGTCGCCAATGGTGGGGTGATTAAAATTAAGGTTGCACAACAGGCTAAAGCTGGATGAACACAGATTTGTTGGAGGGATGTAGGGTTGGAGGAATTACAGAGATAGGGAGGGTCGGAACTAGGGATTTGAACATGAAGGTGAGAATTTTAAAACTGAGGTGTTGCTGGAAAGGAACCAATGTAGGTCAGTGAGCACAGGGATGATGGGTGAATGGGATTTGGTGCAAGTTAGGATACAGGCAGCAGAGAGCTTAAGTTTAAAGATGGTAGAGGATGGGAGGTCATTCAGGAGAGTGCTGAAATAGCTGAGTCTGGAGATAGCAATGGCATGGATGAAGATTTCAGCAGCAGGGGAGATGGACAATGTTACAGAATTGGATGTGGGTGGTTTGTGTTAGAGAGGAACATGCAGTTGAAAGCACAGTTCAGGGTCAATTACAATGCTAACGGTGAGAAAGGTGCGTTGAGGAAACACTGAGCAGAGCTGAGATGTTTCCTAATAAGACGAGAGGCAATATTCCATTATGTTGTCAGTCTGCGTTACTCACCCACCTCCTAATGGCTTTTCAAGGATAATAATTAGCATCTGTCCCCTTCGTCAGTAGAAAACAGTCTGGGATACTGAAGCACATTAAGTGAAGGGGAATAAAATAGAAGGGAGGAGGAGGAGGGCTCTCTTCCAAAGGCCCTATCATCACAGGTTTTCTAGGAACAATACTTTTACATTTGTAAGAGCCAGGAGCAGTGCCTGCGGCAGTTCAGATTCACCAATGTGGTGATGATGAATCTATGCAATCTTGATTCAACCTGATCTGGAACCCTAAACCAGGGTGAGGATGGCTCTATCAATGGGCATGAGGACCACCGTCACACTCACCCACACTGTTTCCATATCCAGATCCTTCCAGCCAGGAGCAGGAGAAATTGCAAAGGTCTCACAGTATTCCCTCATTACGGAATCCAGGAGATCATCTTTTATGCCAAATGATGGTAATTCATCCTTCTTCTCTCTCAGGAGTGAAGAGCTGGATGAAAGGTGCCAGGATAGCAGGACCACAAGTCTGCAGGCTTCTCATGTCGATGGGGACAAATACAGGAACTGCAAATGCTACAATTAATGTGCGACCACAAAAAGACCTTGATGAATGGCCCAATTCACAATGCTTTCATCCTGCAATCCTGCACCAGTCTGGCCTACCCACCATCATAGAACCTCCCCGAAGAACCACAGTCTGGCTGCTGGGGGACAATGGATCCCCCTCTACACATAGCTCATCAAACCCTTCCACCATGCAAACTGAATGGGTCTATAATGAAAGCCATGGAGCCATTCACAATATCAGGGAGAAGGCAGTCAGGGTCCTTAAACAACACTTCAGTTGTATTGACCACTTGGGGGGATCATTCGAGTATGTTCCAGAGAGGATCTCCAATGTTGTGGTGCTCTACAGTGCAGTCACTACTTCCAGGGATCAGAGGAGAAGGTGGACAAGGAACAGGAAGAGGGACAGTGGGAGGCAGGGAAGAGGTACCCTGGTCCTCATGTAACTGGATACACTTTGAGACTGAGGCCGGGATTTTCCATGCCTGCTGGCATCGGGTGTGTTCAGACAATATGGCGCGAAACTCAAAGTTTGCGATTGTCCGCTCAGCCTGTGATGGCGGCCGCATTCCCCGCCATCGGATGTTGGGAATCTCATTATAATTCATCAGCATATCATTATAAGGCCAGCCCACCAGACTCATCCACCCCAGCTGAATTGTCTGCCCATGTTGGTGGGAAAACACGCCAGTGCAGAACACGTCTTGACAAGTGTGACTTGCAGAAGTCGGGGCTTACTGCCAGAGCTTTGCTCACATCGCAGAAGATGCTGGAGCCCAACAGCAATGGGATCCTGGAGGAACATCCATGGCATGAGGGGTGGATTCTCATGGACATGGCTCTGCTGTGAAACAGCTCATGGAAGGTGGAAAGTCACCGTTGATGTTCACAACGGATGATGGTCAAGGTGGGGTGGGAGAGGAAGGTCTAGGATTGACTGGGAGAAGAAGGGCTGAGGTTGGGAGGGGGGGGAATAAAGGTGTCAGTGGGGTGAAGTTGGGGGGGAATGAAGGTGTCAGGGGGGTGAAGTTGGGAGGGGGAAATGAAGATATTGGGGGTTGAGATTTGGAGGGAGGAGTAAGGGAGGAGGGATAACGGGGGGAGAAGATGACAACTGGGGAGGTAGGTGTAAGGGAAGGATAATGAAGTGGGGAAGGAGTGAGGGAGGGGAGGGAGCAAGGGTTGAGGAAGAAGTAAGGGTGGAGGAAGAAGTGAGGGCATTTGAGGGAGTCAGAAAGGGGAAAGGAATAAGGCTGGAGGAAGGAGTAAGGCTGGAGGAAGAAGTAAAGCCTGGAGGAAGGAGTTGGGAGGGGGTTAGGACTAAAGGTGGTGGAAGAAGTAAGGGTGTCTGCAGTCAGGAAGGGGGAGGGACTAAGCAGGGAAGGAGTCTGGGGGGTTGGGAGGACTAAGGGAGGGAAGGGGTTCCAGGGGAGGAGGGGTTCCAGGGGAGGGGCAAGGGGGTTCTGGGGGGGGGGGGAAAGGATTCCAAGGGAGGAAGGGATCTGGAGGGGGGGATCTCCAGGTGAATGTGCATTGGAGGGGTCTGATGAGTCCATGACTGCCTCCTGGGGAGTGAATTGAGGGTGGGTGTGGAACGAGGGAATGGTGAAAATGATCAAGGACAGAGAGAGGCGGTAGGTGGGAGGGTGAGGGTTTGATGGTAGTGGTAGAAGGGACAGCAAGGGTGGTTGGTGGGGATTTGGAGGCAGACACAGACCCTAGGGTGAGAAGGAGGTTGGGTAGGTGAGTGTGGATGGGGGTGGGATTTTCGGGAAGGTAGGAAGCACGCATGTTCACCTGAACATCCCCGAAGGGAAAGGGTTGTGGCTGATCGGTCACGGAGGGGAGGTGGAAGGTGATGCCGGGGGGTGGGGGAGGGGGGGTGGGGGGTGTGGGGGAGCGGGGGTGTGGTCAACTGTGATGGGGGAAAGGAAATGGATGATGGTGTGGGGGGAAAGAGCTGATGACAAGCGAATCCAGACCCTTCTGTCCATATCGAAAGTGAAACGACAGTCGTGCTGGGTGATATCAGATGCTGCATGTGAGCGGGTGAGTGGAGATGCGGGTCAGCTCAGATAGACAACTGAAAGTGAACCCCTGCAGGCAGCATTCAAAATACTCAGGGCAGTGAGATGAGTGTGATATGTGAAGGATCCACGTGAATGGGAGAGTGCTTGCATAAGGCTCCGAAAGGCCCTGCCACACATACACATTTCTCCCTTCAGAATCACTCATTGGCCGGCAGCTCCCTCTGCGGTGACAGAGGACGAGGTTGAGGGGATCACAGGCAAGGGGGACTGGGAGGGAGAGGACAGTCTCTGAAATTCCTGAGTGGATAACCCAGGGGTGTCCAGCTGATGCTCCTCCCCACTTCAGGTGCCTGGAGACCCCGGCCTGACTCCTTGAAGGGAAGGAGCACCTGGAGGGATGTCAAGGTGCCCCATTTCCCTCTCACGTTGCCACTGCAGGAACTCATCTGTGGCTCCCATGATGGAATACACGTCTGGGCACATCTCCATGCTTTGCTGGGCCAAGGTCTCCTTGGCATCCGCCATCCTCCCCATGGAGACCTCCATACATGCACATGTGGGCACCACTTCATCAGAGAGCAGGCAGATGCACTCCTCTGACTCGCATGCCACTCTGTTGGCGGCTTCCAACAGCTCTGCGTGATGTTCCCCTGCCTTCTCCTGACTCTCCACGATGAGTTGGGGGGCCAAACCTGGATGCTCATCATCTGACTCAGACCTCACAGATGCCTGATCTCCAGCAGTCCTCCAAGTGCCAGGGAGCTCGCATGAACCTGCCTCCTGCTGCTGCAGATACGTGTCCATGTGGTGACCACCAGATTGTGAACCTGATCCTGCTCTAGATCTAGGTCCCACCGAGGTGTGTGTCTCTGCGCTGGTGGAGGGTGTGGGTAAGCGCTGTGACAGGTCTTCCAGGATGCTTATTTCCAGCTCTTCAATGGAGGAGGTGTCCTCTTGGTTGGAGGTGAGGACCTGGGTGGAGCTGAGGGATTGACTGGCTGAGGGTGTCAGTCACTTGGCAGAGCTCCCTGTGAACTAAATTAGAGATAATTAGTGCATGGCAGCAGAGTCAAAAGCAGGAGAGAGGATACTCACATTTGGGTTGAGAGAGGCATAATAGAGTGCAGGATCCTTATGAGGGTATTCGCCGCCAAACACACTGTCACCTGAGGCACGGTCCATGTCCTCACCAGTCAGCATGATGGCACACTTCCCTTCCTGCTGCTGTGAGCCAGCTTCTTCTGCATGAAAACAGATGGAGACAATGTGTGCAGGACACATGGCACTGCGTGGAATGTTTGTGTGGTGAGCGGAGTCATGGACCGAATGAGGACCCAAGCTTAAGAGGATATAAGCCTGATAGAAAGGTGAGGGTGTGTGTGAGAGTTAGTGGTGTTGTCCCTTGAGGTATGAGATCCCTGTGGATGTGTGATGGATTTGAGTGTGAGTTGAGAGTGAAGAGAAGAGTGAATTACCCTGGCGGAACAGATGAGACCATTCATCCTGTAGTGGCACTGGGTGGCTGTTCTCTTTTGCAGGGCATTGGTGTTAACCACCGCTGCCACCACCTCCCAAGCCGGATTAGTGAGATTGCTGCCCATCCTACAGCTGGAATGGTGGTGGAGGACATCACGGCGAGCCTCTACTGCGTCCAAAAGGCGCTCGAGGCACACATCATTGAACTTGGGGGGCTGCAGTCTTTTTTTCTTTCAGGGCCATGTGTTTTATGCAGCAGTCGTGGGCTGGAAGCACTGAGAGGTGTGCGTGTGTCTGCACTTTAAGTATGGTGCCTGGCACAATGAAGTGGCATGATGATGGCATGATGGGTGAATGATAGCCCGCCTGCCATGGAAATTGCGTGTTTCCCAGGAATGCATAATTATTGCAGCGGGTTTGGGATGGTACGGTGTGAAAAGCTGCCATTGTGGCCACTGGGTAAAACAACATCCTTTTACCCGCCCACTACCACACATTGCAAATCTGGGATGATTCCTCCCTGAGGCTCTGTTTTCACTGAAACAACTTCCCATCTTAACATGGACTCACTATTCCCCATTGCAATATCCATTTCAGGATCCCCATCACAATGTTCCATTGGCCAACATCCAGCAATAAGAGCCACCAACAAAAATCTTTTCATTACCATCTTTATCAAACAACATATCCAATTATACAAACATAAAATGAACTATTCACCCTTGTGCATTCCTTTAATGCCTGCCTTTATCTGTCCCAGTGCCTCTACTCAGTGCTACCCTGATGGCTGCAGCCTGGCTTGTGGAAGGCTGCTGACTTTCACTAGGAGAGACTGCAGCTGGCCTTGCAATACGCCCTTGATCAACTCTGGGCCTTCAGCCCCCAGCTTCAGACTGCACCACCCTGGCATGCGACAGCAGTCTGGACAATGGTGGAGTGGCAGTGATGGGAGCATGATTGCTGTTATCCTGAGAGAGGACTGCAGGGGCAGCACCTCAGCAATTGTAGTACTCTGTTGGAGCACAGATTGTTGGGCTACTGAGAGAGCTTCCCAGCCATGAAGCAGCTGTCTGAACCTCATTGGCAGCAAGCATGGATCTTGTAACCTCTGGCTGAGCTTCTGCAGCAGCAATGAGACATTGGGTAGCTTCCACCTATGCTTCGATGCAAGCTGAGGCAGTGAACATTGGAAGCTCCATCACGGGTGGGTCAGCAGTATGTCACGGAGTTGATCACCACTTCACCGAGGAAAGGATGGACCCCAGGTTCTGCATGATTCCCTCTTCCTCTTTGGAGCTGGACTCCTCCACGCTCCTAGATAATGACTATAGGCTGTCTGGAAGACATGACAATGTACCCAGCATCTTGGTACACAAGCCAATCAGCACTGTCTTCTTTGTTGCTCCATCGAAGTTCTCATTTGAGTCACTGTAACAGAACTCGTCTGTGACCTCACCCTCCGGTGAGCTGGCACATTAACTATCCCATTCCTCTGATCTGGCTGCAGCCCATTCTTGCCTGGATTGGTTTCCTGGCCCTTCAAGTGGTCAGACATAATCAAGACCATCACCAGACGGTTGAAGCCTCATTATTTAAAAGGAGCATAGTGAGGGAATAAAAACAGTCTACAACTGAAAGCTGAGGGACAACAACAGGAGTAATGGAGTCTCAATGAGAGAAGAGGCTGCTTGCCACCCCAACCCTATACTGCCAGCCCACATGGGTCTGTGAAGTATCCTTGGAGGTCAAACTGTAGGTTAAAAGGCCATGCTGAGAATTTTTTTTCAAGCAGCAGATGTAAGGAAGAAACCTGTCTCTGAAACCAAGCAGGCATGGCCAGAAATGTCTGAGGAGGTGAGCAGCCGGAGTGTGATCTCTCGTTCATGGATACAGTGCCGCAAGAGGCTCAATGACCTCATCAGGGCACAAATGTTCCACACTCAAGTCTTACTCTTTCACTCTGAAATTTTCTGTGCAGCACTCCTCACCACAAAACACCTTGCAGCTCCACTGATTCCTCTCTCTTGGGACATCTCCCTTGTTGCCAACTGAACAAGCCAGCACTGACTAACACACTCATCTTATTGCTGTCTCACACCCAAGCCTCACAGTCATTCTCCATTATCTTGTTATGATCCCAGCTGAGGTTACTCCTGGACAAGCCTGATCCCAGAGTAGAACCTAGCTTGATAGATCCTAACTTTTAATTTGTTTGTTTAGATCCATGGGGAGTAGCTACTGAACAGTCACAGGAGTCAGCTAATGAACTTCTAACAAAAGAGTAAAACATTTATGAAACAAGAAAAGATGAACTATATTACAATACTCTCAACCACAACAATACCTTTACAGCTGTATACAGATTTGTAAGGATAACACAAGTTATAAAAGCTATCTTATACTCTAATGTACACAGTAAATATACAGTCCATGTACCAATAGGCACCCTGCAGTCAGACACATCACACTCTGAAACCAAGTGACAGATGCCACCTCAACCAGATGCTATGGATCTCTCCTTAACTCGCCCCAGATGCTTGTCACACCATGAGCCAACTAGTCTCAATGCACTCCATTTTTCACACAAAGGTTTCTAATCTCCACTCTCCAAGGACTCACTATGGAATCTTCTCCCAAACCAATACTTTCTCTCAGACGCCTTCCGCAAGGATTCACCTTCCAGGATTTTGAACTCTCCTGATGTTCCTCTTCCCTGGGTCACCACATGCATTCAAGCTGTCTTCCATGCACTCTCTCTCACCAACTCCGATATCAACAATACCACTGCTTCACCTGCCCATAGCAAAGAGTTACAGACCTTCAGTTGTCTTTTTGGACATTCTTGCCTCTTGCAAGCTGTTCTTGCTTTAAATCTGCTTTCTGCAGCTTTTTCCTCTTTAAATCTGAAGCTTGGAGCCTTTCTTTCTGTCCCTCACTCTTAACTTCATTAACAGGGCCTTTTCCAAGTTACTGTCCTTCCTTTGACTAGCAGGTCTTCTTGGGACTTTCCCCCTATTCCACTCCCCTGGATTTTTGGGGTTTTTCTTTAGCTTGGAACTGGCTATCTGTCCCTTTAGCTCCAGTCTCTGGCAGCTACTTTCAACCAACTTTAGTTTATAATAAAGAACTTTAGGATCAGGCTATCTGTCATTTCTAGTCTGCTTCAAAACTAACTGAACTCCAACAGCTTCCAAAACAAACAACTGTTTCTAGCTTTTCTATGTGTGACTGTGGGAAGAAACTTCCTCTCTAGACCCATGTTGCTAGGCAACAGCCCAATTCTTCCACACTTGTTTGTTTACTTTAACTGCAACAGTTGTAAAACTCTCATTAGAAATGCAGGCATCTTTTAAAAGTGAAACTAAAACTCAACTTGACCTTTCTTAAGATACAGATACAGGAATACAAATCAAACTTAAATTTTAAAGCTAAAACCCATTTCTAACACCCCAAAATACCAATATAACTTACGTAAACTATCTCTATTTCCTAACACTCTCAACACTTTTCTCACACTCACAACTCTCTGCTTTCTCTCCTTGCAAGAAAAGAAAACACAGAACTCTAGAGAGAGGTAGAGAACTGTGGGTGCCCCTTCAGTCATTTCCACCCTCACCAACACAGATGACAAGCAGTGTCTCATCATAACAGAAAATGCTGGAAATACTCAACAGATCTGGCAGCTTCTGTGGAGAGAGAAGCAGAGTTAACATTTTAGGCTGATGATCTTTCATCAGAACTGGGAAAAGTTAGAAATGTAATAGGTTGTATGCAAGTGAAAGGTGGGGCTGAGGGGTGGGTGGAGGATGGAAAAAGAACAAAACAGAAGGCCTGTTGTATGGTGGAAGACAGGCGAAGCTAAATAATAGAAGGGTTAAGTGTGCAAGACCAAAGGGCCTTGTAATGGACTAAATGAAGTATCATAAGCTCTGCCTAGAGGACATGTGAATGGCAGAATGATGAACAACTGCTGCCCAAAAATAAAAACAAGAGAAAACAAGTGAAGAGGGCACTCAGTAGAGCACATATCTCCTCTATGCTGTGTTAACTCAAGACTATTACAATTATGCAGCTCTTCCTTGAGGCATTTCCCTGCCTGGTTGATGCTATGTAACCACAAAACTGAAGAATTAAATCTTTTTATTAAGAGTTTCCTTCTCACTGAGGAGGCTTCAGGCCAATCCACTTCCAACAACCTGCTCAGAAAACTCTGCTCACATTTTGACAGCTGTGACAAATTCCTCCACACCAGCTGAGATAATCCACAACATTCTAAAACAATCAACAACTTTCTAAATAAAACAGCCCTCAGCATTCTAAAAAAAAAGTACGTTTGCCTTATCTCCCAATGTTAATGGATCCTTTCAAAAAATCCAGGATCTAGATTTGCATCTTCATCAAAAATAGATTGGTCCATACCCTCTCTGTGTATCAGGTTTGATTGAAATCCATCCATTAGTTTTTGAGATCTATTGTTTAGACAGACAGACTAACAAACAGGTTGAAAACATTACCTCTGGCCAAATTCAGTGACAGAGGTAATGAAAGTAAAACCAAAACCTGTGAATAAAAAGGAAACAAAATGGGGGCAGAGGTTATGATCTGGAATTGCAAGGCTATGAAGTGGCCAGTATTAGGTTAAGGTGCTGTTTTTCAAGCTCATATTGAGTTTCATTGGAAGAGGCAGAGCATTGAGAGGGAGATCAGTGTGAGAGCAAGGTGGACAATTAAAATGACAGCCACTCAGACACTAAAGGTTACACATGTGGACTGAATGGAGGTTTTCCGCAATCTGTGTTCACCCAACCTGTGTTTTATCTCCCCAATGTATAGTAGACTGCATTGTGAGCAGCGAATACTGTACATTATACTAAATCGCAAGAAGAACACAAAGATCACAGGAGGAATTTTATGGTCCCCCGTTGGCATATTTACAAAGATTCACAACCCTTTGAGTGGAGAAATTTGTCTTCATCTCAGTCCTAAATAATTGTCTCCATATCCTGAGGCTGTGCCCTATGTTCTGAATCCCCCAGTCAGGGGAAACAACCTTTCAGTGTCCACCCTGTCAAACCCCTTCAGAACCTTGTATGTATCAATGAGATTACCTCTCATTCTTCTAAACTCCAGGGAGTATAGACCTAATTCACTCAACCTCTCATCATAGGACAACCCCCTGATCCCAGGAACCACTCTACTGAAACTTTGGTGTACCACCTCCAATGCAAGTAAACCCTTCCTTAAATACGGAGATCAAAACTGCACACAGTACTCCAGCTGTGGTCTCACCAAAGCCCTGTACAATTGGAGTGAGGCATCCTTATTTTTGTATTCCATTCTCTTTGCTTGCTGTATCTGCATGCTAACACTTAAATCTCTCTGAACATCAATATTTAGAAGTTTCACACCTTTAAAAATTCTGCTTTTGGTTTTTATGATCAAAGTGAATAACCTCACACTTCACCCGCTGTCACTTTGTTTCCCACTCACTTAACATGTCCATATCTCTTTGCAGGCCCTTTATGTCCTCCTCACAGCTTACCTTTCTACCTGGCTTTGTATTGTCTGTAAACTTAGAAACATTATTATCAATCTTCATTTAAATCATTAATATAGATTGGAAATTATCCTTGCCGCACTTCACACATTACAGCCTGTCAGCTTGAAAATGCCCCATCCATCCCTATCCTATGTGTCAGTGGTATGGCTTCTCACAGGTGTCACCAGCCATATCTTTAGAATGTAGCCCTTGTCTCCAAGGAGCCATCCACTTTTTCTGCTTGGAGATGTGAAAATCTGTGGCTTGCCTGACTGGTACAGAATGATGGCAGCATCCTGGGCACTTTGTATGCATGATTATATGTTGATGATTGCATACCAGCTTAACATTGATGGAGTGGAATCTTTTCCAATCGATGAATACTCCTTACTGATCTGCAGGAGTAGTGAAAACACACTCTCAGAACCAGATGTGTGAGCACAATCTTTCCACGTAGGTGAAGAAGCAGTTCTCATATCTCAGTATTTAAAGACTAATACAAAATGAAAATACTGTGGATGCTGGAAAATTGAAAAAAAAAACCCAGAAAATATTGGAAATAATCAGCAGGTCAGGCAGCATCTGTGTAAAAAGAAGCAGAGTTGATGGGCTGGATTTTCACTGAGTTGGGTTGACTCAGGAGCCTTTAAAAATGGTAAGTGGGTCCAGATTCAGGGATCCCCAACACCATTTCTGTGGTTTCCAATTTTCAGAAGTGCCTTTTAAGACTGTCGGCTGGTTCGGGTCACGAACCCATACCCTGCATCCCAACCTTGCCGGCTCCATTGCAGGGATAGGCACGTCCTAGTCCTCTGCAATTTTCAAGGAGAGCCCAGAAATCCAATAGAATACTAAAACACCTGAGCCCTGGCGTAAAAATTGCTTGTTTGACAGCTCTGGCTTTGTAATCTCTGTTGTCGATTGCACAATGTTTATTTATACAACATAAAGAGGTTTCAATTGCTTGCAGTTTCTGTATAGATGCTTCGAAGGGTCTGGATGATTGACACTTTTATTGAGCAGTAGTAAAAAGGAGGTTTATTTAAGAAAGTGGAAAATTATCAATGAATGATACCACTATTGTCATTATGGGTTCATTGGTTCTATACAGTGCATAGTAGATGAATGGGCATGAAAGTACCATAGATTGGCATGGAGGACATGAAAGGCCATAGGGATTGTCTGGGGGTCATACCTTGGCATGGAGGAATGAGGGGTCATAGGAGGTGGATGGGGGACATACCTTGGCATGGGGTGCATGAGGGGCCTTAACGGGTGGGTGGGAAAATGAGGTGGAATGGTTGGGTCAAGGGAGTGTGGTGGCGTGAAGGTCCTTTCTGTTTTTATTATAATTGGGATAAAGTCCCGCTATACTGAGGTAGCCCTTTTTAACAGCCCATCTCAGCATCCAGTTGGGTGCCTCCAAACTCTTTCTCAGGTTAGTGCGCCTGACTGCAACCTGCAACTACCCCACCAACACCCTGCTGCCCACCCCCCACCCACCCTGCCACACGACAATGAAAATCCACTCCCTGTGGGCACTTGCATCCAAGGTGGGTGGGCCTAGCTGGGAATTTTCTCAACCCCCAACCTGAGGATGAAAATCTAGCCCTATATTTCAGGTCGATACCCTTTCATCATATCTGTAAAGATTAGAGGTGTGATAGGTTTTAAGCAAGTAAAATGGGGAGGGGGTGTAAGATCTGAGCACCTTTCTCCTCCTGGAGCTGCAGTCTTCACTGGAGACTTTTATCAATCTGGATGCCCAGGCTAGTCCATAAGGAACGTATGGTCTTCTTCCGGGAGGCTGCAAATGTCTGCGGCCCTGTGCAACCCTGACCTTCCTGAGGCGCTGGTGCTCAGTCTGTCCAGGAAGCTTATTCTCTTCCAGTAAACCCTGTCTTGGGACATTGCCTCCCGTGAACTGGAGCTCCATGCTCCTCCCTTCTGTCCGGTTGAGTCACAGATGTTTGAGAAGAGGGCAGGTTCTCCTGCTCGTGCTGTTCCAGGTGGTGGTATTGTTGCTGCTGCTCCTCTTGTTCTGTATTAGAGGTCCTTGGTAGAGCTGCATAAGTGGATCCCATGGAAGTTATGGAAATCATCTCCAAAGCTGTGAAACCACACTCTCAGAATACATCATCTGAGAAAAAAACCTTTCACCTAGAAAAGAAAGCAGGTGTGAAATCTCAACATTTAAACTGTTTCTAGTCTGTTACTTGTTCAATCCCCTCAAATCCCACTCATTGCTTATTTTCATTTCCTTGGAAAGTTCCACAAAGCCTGGGAAACCCATACACTCACAAATAAAGCTCAACTCCTGAGCTAAAACATCTCTTAATGAGCACATTAAATATTATAATTTCCAATCCATCTGTCCCAGCAGGATATCTTGCATGTTGCAGATTATGCTCAGGTTAAAGGTGGAATTCAAGAGGTTTCTGCCAGCTTCCTAACGTGTCAACAATTTCAGCTCTTTTAACTGCTGTGTATTTTATATCTTGGAGCTATGCAGAGATGACACTGTCTTCTATGTGTGTAACAGGTTTTATTCACAGTGCTTTAAAATGTCTGCTCCAAGCTTACAGCTCTAGTTTCCTGAAACTTCTACAGTTTGTTTATTTTTCTCTGAGTCCAGACTCAGGGTTAACCAAGCAAGCACAGTGAACATCAATAGTAAACAGACACACATAATCAAACGCAGAACAATTGAACAATACATGAACCATCTGCCCACAGCAAAGCTCCTCACATCTTGCCATTAAAGCACTTTCCACTGTGTCAGTGAAAAAATGGAAATGAATGTTTGGATGAGAATGCTTCATGTATTTATAATTCATTTGGGCAGATAGGATCTTCCTTGCCTTTGAAGGTTTTGATTACTGCAGAGCAATGGAATAAACTTGTGTTGCAAATGGCATCAGTCTCAAACAGGCAAAGCCATGGAAAACAGGCTGAGCTAAATTCAGCTCCTGACAAAGTATTTTCATGTAAGTTGAAGAAACAGTGGGTAGACAAATAATGTTTTGGCACAGTGGTTTAGAAAAGAGTTCAACAACGGAGATAACAGTGCACATGTAATTCTGCCATTATTGTGCATCAGCCGTAGAGTTGTTACAAAACTCGAATACTTATCTCGGAGGTTGGAGCCTCCAGTTTCCAGTGGGGCTCAGGGCCTCTGCACATCTGGTGTCTGGGAAATGACCACATAAGCACAGTTTGTGTTTTTTTTTTGGTTCTTTAGGCTGGGAACTAGCCCTGCATGCCTGTGTAGAAGGAAAAGGAGCAAAGAAGTGAAACAATGCAGAACTGCAGGTCAGGTGAGAGAAGGTGTCCTAAGGAGCAGAACACAGGGAGAGGTCCCAGAAGAAGATCCTAAAACAAGGAGTGGGACAGGAAGAGGGCCCAGAAGAAATTCCTAGGCATGGACAAAGACAAAGATTAGAAAGAAGTTCCAGAATACAGTCCCAGGTAAGGGACAAGGACAGAGATCAGAAACACATCCTTTCAGAAAAGTTGAGAGAAAGAAGCAGAGAGATAGGCTCCAAGTTAAAGAGAAAGCTGTGAGAAGCTGATGTGAAGCCAAGCGGGCTTGAAAGAAGCCCAGAAAATCTGAGAGGGCAGCCGAAGGTTGGTGACTGAGTGCTGCGGGCCGCTGGAGCAAAGGTATATTTTAGAGAAGTGATGTTCTGCTTGGCATGGCTGAAGATTTGAAATTGTGCTTGGATGGTGACACTTGAGAGTACTCGGAGATCCAGAGGAAAGGAATCTCAGAAGGCGAGATTGAAAGCTTGGAGGTGGATCCTAGTTGAAGCCGCCTGAGTGTGAGTGACTTTTGGAGAGAATTCCAAGGCAAGTTCTTCAAATGGGGGAATTGGAAACCCTCAGAAAGATAAAGCTTCAGTGAGACTAAAACAAAAACAGAAAATGCCGGAAAAACTTAACAGGCCTGACAGCATCTGTGAAGAGAGGAACAGAGTTAATGTTTCGAGTCTGTATGACCCTTCTTCAGAGCTATAGAGGAGTAGAAATGTGATGAAGTTTACACTGTTTAAAAGGGTGGAGTAGGTGAAGCTGGATAGAAGGCCAGTGATAGGTAGGGGCTGAGGAGAGATTGACAAAGATTTCATGGATGAAAAGGTCTTTTCAAGCATACAGACTTGAAATGTTAACTCTGTCTTTCTCTCCACAGATTCTGTCAGATCTGCTGAGTTTTTCCAGCATTTTCTGTTTTTATTTCAGATTTCCAGAATCCGCTGTGTTTTGCTTTTACTCCATTGGGACTAGTTGGCTCATGGTATGATGAACATCTGGGTGGGTTGTTGAGGAATCCATGGAATCTGTTTGGGCCACATCTGTCATTTGTTTTGGAGTGTAGTGTGACCACATTTCACCTGTTAATTCACATACTTACCCTGAATATTAGAGTATAAGATAGATATAGTAAATTGTTTTATCTTTCTGAATTTATATAAGTCTGTAAAAATGTTGCTGGGGTGAAAGAATAATGAATATTTGAATCATATGTTTGTATTGAGATTTTATTCCAACCTCTTTATCTGGTGTCATGTAGTTCATTTTTTCCTTGTTTAATAAATGTTTTATTCTTTGTGTTAAAATTTCATCAGCAGACTCCTGTGAATTTCTGAAAGAAACAAAGTTAGAATCTATCAAGCCAGGTTTCACTCTGGCACCTGATTTGCCCAGTATTAACATCAGCTGGGATCATACAAAATGTAACAGGAAGCTGATAGCTAGGCCGCCCTACATTCTGTTATTTCAATCAATTGTCACAACATTCACTAATTCCGTCCTCAATATCTTATTTTTTTTTCAGTGATTATAAAGTGTAGGGTTGCTTGATTCTGCTGAATTTTTGTCAGTCAGTGTCAGCTGACTGATGCTGTTGGTCACGGTGCATCATGATGGGGAGAATTTTCAGCTCGGTGGGCGGGTGTGCGCCCGACCCGACTGAGCATAAAATGACGTGCAATGACATTGGGTGAGCGTCCTGACATCATTGTGCACTCGTGTGATATTTTGGTCAGCTGCGCGCTGGAGTTGGTAGCGCGCCCGCCGACAATTAAAAGGCCTATTCAAAAGTTTATTGAGAGAAACTTTTTGCTGCCCGTCCAACTTTACAGGTGGAGGGCAGGCAAAAAGGCCAAGTGGCTTTTGCATTTTTTAGGAAACCTCATCCACAGACGGGATGAGGTTTCCAACAGCAAATAAAAATAAAATCAAGATTTTAAAATTTAATTCATAACATGTCCCTTCTCTTGTGACAGAGTCACATATGGGGACATGTTTCATAACATTTTTAAAGTCTTTATTTTTTATTTTGAAAAATGTTCTTCTCCCTGAGGTAGCTCTGTGCCTCAGAGAGATTTTCAAATGCACACCCACGCGCATGCGGGAAATTTGTGCTCGCCCTTCCCCCCCTCCCCCCCACAGGCAGCGCCGAGCACTGCCACTTGTGTTTCATGCAGGGCGGGTCGCAGGTAGTGTTTGGCTTCCTGACAGCCCTGCCTGCCCCCACTGAGCCTGCCCAACGAGGGAAAAATCCTTCTCTATGACTCAGACAGCTGAGGTTCCTAGGGCATACTGTAAATATCTCACTCCCTGGTTCAATATGCATTGTTAAATGCTTGATTTTAATGCATGCAAAATTGCCTTTAAAACTTTGGAAAGCTATTTTTCATACAGTGGAGTACAACTGGGCAGTGTTCTAGAAGCTGCTGTTCTCTACCAGTGGAGCTGACCTATTGGCCCATTAGTTTGGTTCAGACCAGTTGGTGATTTATGGGACTGAACTCCCATGTGAAATTGTTTTCTCATGCCCACATCCTTGGCCTGCTGCAATGTTCCAGTGAAGTCCAATGCAAACTGGAGACTGGAGGAACAGCACCTCATCTTCCAATTAGACACTTTACAGCCTTCCGGACCATAACACTGAGTTCAACAAATTCGACCATAAACTTTCTCCTCCATCTTTGTCACTTTTTTAATCCAATTTGAAAATTTTGTAATTTATTCATTTAAAATGTTTTTAAAATCCTTTATTCCCAGCCACCCCTCCCACCCTGACCACACACACACACACAAACACACACCCACACACACACACAAACACACACACACAGCCGTCTGTCACTTGTTTTTGTTTTTCTTTCACAGAGCATAAAATCCATCACATTTCTACTTCTCTTTAGCTTTGAAGAAGAGTTATATGGGCTTGAAACATTAACTCTGCTTCTCTCTCCACCGATGCTGCCAGACCTGCTGAGCTTTTCCAGCATTTTCTGTTTTTATTTGACATTGTTTTCTGTTTGTCTCTCCTTTTAAATGCAACAAGTGTTTCAGAAGGAGACACTTGCCTGAATTTGTTTCATTCTTCAACTTGTCATTATTCTGTGTGCGAAAGTGAAGAGAAATTTGACTCATTGCCTACCCAACTTCACCCATAGCCCTTGATTACAAGTGACACTACCTTCATTTCAATCTGCACAGAAGGGTCCTGCCCATTGTTGGCTAAATTCCATGACATTGTTTAGATTGCAATTCATACTGCCAGCTAGGGAACACTGGAACATGCTGAAAAGTTTTAAAAAATCTGTCAAAGGAGTATTGAATTTTATTTATTAAGATCATTTTTTGTAGTCAGCTAGGCATTGTATTTCCCAATTTGTCCAGCGTTTGGTTTGAGAATTTCTGACCACAAATCAAAATCCCTCCTGTAATATGATTGCACTGCCACTTCTAAGCAAAGTGTGGTGCTCTTCCTCTCCCCTCATTATGCTAAACATGCACCATCCCATTTAAGACCACATTGCGTTTTCACTTGGGATGAACCACAGATTCTCAGTTGCATAAACTCAGATAAACAACCACTTTCTCATTGTTCCCTCATTAAAGAAGCTCTGCTTTGCAAGACTGGAGTGTGGGGTTTAATTATTTCAAATCCATTCACCGATGACGAGGGATAACCATTATTTGTTCAGAATGTTTATCATTGATTATTCATGAAGGGTAGTTAAGAAGGGCCTCACTGCTATTCATGATGCATGAACAACCCATCTATGCCAAGGGAAATAATTCGCAGCGGAAGGAGAGTGAAGTATTGCGTAGATTATTGAAATATGCCACAGATTACCATGTATATTGCTGCTCTTACAACTTGGACATTCCTTTAGATGATAGGAAAGAAAACATTGTTTAAAAATGACTATGCTTGCTAAGTGGGTCATATTTTGAAGATTGAAGTAAACAGCATCCAGTTCCCAGCCAAATATTAATCTTGAAACTTCTGTGACAACTCTAATAGTGATCCTGAAACTCCTGTGGCAACCACACCGAGACTTCATTGGGATTAGGGCAGTGCAATTTCTGTTTTAAACAAAGAAGAATGAATGATCTCAGTCATACAACAAGTGTAAAGTGCTCTCCTAGGCTCAGAATTATTGAAGAAAATCATGATATATTCACTCCCCTTTTGGCATCTCTTTTATTGGCCGTTCCTTGATTATTCAGAATTGTCTGAAAGTGGCAATCTTTAATTGTTAATTAAAAATAAAATAACATTTTTTTAAATCTCATTTTTAACATGTCCCTGCTCATGTGACAGAGTCATGTAAGGGGACATGTTTACCTTAATTTTAAAATCTTTATTTTTAATGTTAGAAATCTTCAACTCCCTGAGGCAGCGGCTGCCTTCAGGGAGCTTCCACTGAGCGCACCCGCGCGCATACACTGACTTCTGCGCTTGCACTCCTCTGTGCCCACCCCCCCCCCCCCCACCTAGGCAGCGCTGGGAGTTTCAGCGTGCGATTCACACTGGCTGGCCGTTAATTGGCCAGTCAGCATGAAATTGTGGTCAGGGCCCGATTGCAGGCGGTGATCAGTTTCGCCTGCCACGCCTGCCTAACGAGGTAAAAATCCTGCCCCATTTTTAAAATTCATTCATGGGATATGGGCATCGCTGGCTAGGCCATCATTCATTCTTCATCACTACTTGCCCTTGATAAGGTGGTGGTGAGCGGCCTTCTTGAACCGCTGCAGTCTATGTGGTGTAGGTGCACCCACAGTGCTGTTAGGGAGGGAGTTCCAGGATTTTGGCCCAGTGACAATGAAGGAACAGCGATATATTTCCAAGTCAAGATGGTGAGTGACTTGAAGGGGAGCTTCGTGGTGTTCCCATGTGTCTGCTGCCCTTGTTCTTCTAGATGTTAGTGGTTGTGGGTTTGGAAGGTGCTGTCAAGGAACTTTGGTGAGTATCTGCAGTGCATTTGGAAGATGGTACACACCTGCTGCTACTGTGCAACAGTGGTGGAGAGAATGAATATTGAAGGTGGTGGATCAAGTGGGCTTCTTTGTCCTGGATGAAGTTGATCTTCCTGAATGTTGTGGGAGCTGCACTCACCCAGACAAGCGAAGAGCATTCCATCACACTCGTGACTTGTGCCTTGTAGAATGTGGGCAGGCTTTGGGGAGTCAGGAGGTGAGTTACTCGCCACAGAATTCCCAGCCCTGACTTGCTCTTGTAGCCACAATATTTATGTGGCTAGTCTAGTTTAGTTTTTGGTCAATGGTAACCCTCAGGCTGTTGATAGTGGGGGATTCAGTGGTGGTAATGCCATTGAATGTCAAGGGGTGATGGTTAGATTCTCTCTTCTTGGAGATTATCATTGCCTGGCGTGAATGTTACTTGCCACTTATCAGCCCAAGCCTGAGTGTTGTCCAGGTCTTGCTGCATATGGGCATGGACTGCTTCAGTAATTGAAGAGTTACCAATGTTGCTGAACATCAGCGAACATCCCCACTTCTGACCTTATGATGGAGGGAAGTTTATTGATGAAGCAGCTGAAGATGGTTGGGCCAAGTACGTTAGCTTGAGGAACCCCTGCAGTGATGTCCTGGGAGTGAGATAATTGACCTCCAACAACCATTTTCCTTTGAGCTAAGTATGACTCCAACCAATGGGGAGTTTTCCCCCTGATTCCCATTGACTCCAGTTTTGCCAGGGGGCTCCTTCATGCCACAATCTGTCAAATGCTGCCTTAATGTCAAGGGCAGCCACTCTCATCTCACCTCTTGAGTTCAACTCTTTTGTCCATGTTTGGACTAAGGCTGTAATGAGGTCAGGAGCTGAGTGGGCCTGGCGGAACCCAAACTAGACGTCAGTGAGCAGGTTATTGCTGAGGAAATTCCGTTTGATAGCACTGCTGACAACACTTTCCATTGCTTTGCTGATGATCGAGAGTAGACAGATGGGGTGGTAGTCGGCCAGGTTGGATTTGTCCTGCTTTTTGTGTATAGTTTCCCCATTTTAGGGTAGATGCCAGTGTTGTAGCTGCACTGGATCAGCTTGGCTAGGGGTGCAGCTAGTTCTGGAGCACAAGTCTTTGATACTATTGCTGGAATATTGTCAGGGCCCATAGCCTTTGCACTATCCAGTGCCTTCAGCCATTTCTTGATATCACATAGAGTGAATCAAATTAGCTGAAGACTGGCATCTGTGATACTTTGGACCTCAGGATGAGGCTGAGATGGATCATTCATTCAGCACTTCTGGCTGAAGATTGTTGCAAATGCTTCAGCCTTGCCTTTTGCACTGATGTGCTGGGCTCTCTCATCATCAAGGATGGGAATATTTGTGGAGACTCCTCCTCCAGTGAGTTGTTTAGTTGTTCACCATCATTCACGACTGGATTTGGCAGGACTGCAGAGCTTAGATCTGATCTGTTGGTTGTGGAATTGCTTAGCTCTGTCTATCACTTGCTGTTTGGCACACAAGAAGTCCTGTGTTATAACTTCACCAGGTTGACACCTCATTTTTAGGTATGCCTGATGCTGCTCTTGGCATGCCTTCCTACACTTTTCATTGAACCAGGGTTGATCCCCTGGCTTGGTGGGAATGGTAGAGTGGGGGATATGCTGGGCCATGAGGTTACAGATAGTTTTTGAATACAATTCTGCTGCTGCTGATGGCTCACAGCACCTCATGGATGCCCAGTTTTGAGTTGCTAGATCTGTTCGAAATCTATCCCATTCAGCATGGTGGTAGTGCTACACAACACGATGGAGGGTATCCTCAATATGAAGACAGGACTTCATCTCCACAACAACCGTGCGATGGTCACTTCTACTGATACTGTCATGGACAGGTGCATCTGTGGCAGGACGGTTGGTGAGGCTGAAGTCAAGTAAGGTTCTTGTTGATTCCTTCACCACTTGCTGCAGCTATGTCCTTTAGGATTCAGCCTGCTCGGTTAGTAGTGGTGCTACTGAACCATTCTTGGTGATGAGCTTTGAAATCCCCCACTCAGAGTGCATTCTGTGTCCTTGCCACCCTTAGTGCTTCCTCCAAGTGGTGTTCAACATGGAGGAGCACTGATTCACCAGCTGAGGGGGGTACATAGTGAGGAGGACTTTGCAGGGTCAGGCAGGTAGCACTTAAATTTTGTGCTGCCTCCGCATTTCCATGATCTCAGCATGTAGCCAGCGTGACCCATGCTGTGGGCTGGGACAACAGGGCATTCAATAGTGTGCAAGCCTAGTATGTTTACCAGCTATCCTCCCACTCTTAAAAGCAGCCTGTCCGTCTTAAACGGAAGCTGCACAGAATTAAACGAAGCTGCTGCTGAAAGCTGGTGCTGTAATTGGAGACCAGCTGAGTGGAAGAACAGGATAGATTGCTGTGTAGTACTTGGATGCAGCACTGGAGGCCGTAAACATTGAGGGTGACAGAATGAAAGACACAAGGGTGGCCAAGGTCAGTGAATGCATCTTCAAAGAACATCTCAAAGCCACTGCATTTCCAACTTCTCACACTGCTCAATGCACTATACCCTCATCGCTCATCCATCTGCACTCCCTTGCACTCAGGTCTCACAACTAAAATTCAGATATTCCACCTCACTCTCACATACACATTCCACTAACCCCAGCTTTATACCCACTACTCACTGCCTCCATATGCCTCCAACAATTTAGTTATGGCAGGAACATCACCCAAACTGTACAACACAATTATTGATATTTTACCCTTTCGCTTTCAGTGCTGGCTGGAGAACAGGCGTGCCTTCATTCCCTGAACCCTACAGTGGGGATAATTCTTCACGTCATAGGGCCAACAGAACCTGGACCATTCAACTTTGCTGAGAGCATTCATGATCGTGGTATGTCCTTGCCTTATGCCCCGTCTCAACTCCCAGCTTGCCTTCATCCTGCTACCTGGCATGAAATACAAGCTACATACCATATTCCCCACTCTCCCATGATCAGCAAGCTGGACGATCAATCCTGGTTCAATGAAAAGTGCAGGAGGGCATGCCAGGAGCAGCACCAGGCATCTAAAAATTAGGTGTCAACCTGGAGAAACTACAATACAGGACTACTTGAGTGCCAAACAGTGGGAGCAGCATACAATAGACAGAGCTAAGCAGCTCCACAGCCAATGGATCAGATATAAGCTCTGCAGTCCTGTCACATCCTGTTGTGTATTATGGTGGATAACCAGCAGGAAGAGGAGGCTCCACCAATATCACCATCCTTCAATGATGGGAGAGCCCAGTACACCATTGCAAAAGACAAGGCTGAAGCATTTGCACCAACCTTCAGGCAGAAGTGCTGATCTACCTCAGCATCCTCCTGAGGTCCCCAACATCACAGGTGACATTCATCAGCCAATCCGATTCATTTCACGTGATATCAAAAAATGGCTGAAGGCACTGGATACTGAAAAGGCTACTGACAATATTCCAGCAGTATATCTGAAGACTTGTGCTCCAAAACTAGCCAAAAAATTCCAGTACAGGTGTGACACCAGCATCTACCTGGCAATGTGGAAAATTGCCCAGATATGTCTTGTCCACCAAAAGCAGGACAAATGTAACCTGGCCAATTACCATTCCATCAGTCTACTCTCTATCATCAGCAAAATGTGGTCGATAGCGCTACCAAGTTATTGAACAGCAATAACCTGCTCACTGATGCTCAACTTTGGGTCCTCTGAGAGCCACTCAGCTCCTGGCCTCATTATAGCCTTGACCCAAACATGAGCAGAAGAGTTGAACTCAAGAGGTGAGGCAAGTGACTGCCCTTGACATCAAGGCAGCATTTGACCAAGTGTGGTTCCAAAGAGCTCTTGCAAAACTGGAGTCAATGAGAATCAGGCGGGAAACTCTCTGCTGGCTAAAGTCATACCTAGCACAAAGGAAGATGGTTGTGGTTATTGGAGGTCAATCATTTCAGTCACAGGATATCAATGCTGGAGTTCCTCAGCGTAGTGTTCTAGGCCCAATCATCTTCAGCTACTTCATCAATGATATTCCCTCCTTCATTAGGTCAGAAGTGGGGATGTTTGCTGATGATTATACAATGATTAGTACCATTTGTGACTCCTCAAGTACTGAAGCAGCTTGTGTCCATAAGCAGCAGACCTAGACAACATTGAGGCTTGGCCTGATAAGTGTCATGGAGCAGGCAATGGCCATCTCCAACAACAGAGAATCTAACCATCTCGCCTTACATTCAATGGCATTACCATCACTGATCCCCCACTGTTAACATCCTGGAGGTTACCATTAACCAGAAACTGAACTGGACCAGCCATATATATACTGTGGCTACAAGAGCAGGTCAGAGGCTAGGAATCTTGCACAGAATAACTCACCTCTTGACTCCCCAAAACCTGTCTGCCATCTACAAGGCACAAGACAGGAGTGTGGTGGAAAACTCTCCACTTGCCTGGAAGAATGCAACTCCAACAACACTCAAGAAGCTCGATATAGTCAAAAATACTTCATTGGTTGTAAAGCGCTTTGGCACATCCTGAGGTTATGAATGCTGCTATATAAATGCCAGGCTTTTCTTTTTCTTCCTTTCACTATCTCTACCAAAGGAGAAGTAAGTCAAAAGCATCTCCTGTGCAAGTTGGATGCCAAGTCCTTTAAATGATACTATTTGGCGGGGTAGGGGGGTCCCTCATGCTGCTGGACAATGCTCAGCTATGAATGATTAGTACATGCATTTAGAGGGCCTGTGCAGTCTAAGTTTCTGAAACATGCATCCAATCAGTGGGTGCACACCTGTATTAGGGTCTTTCACAGCATGGAGTGTCACAACAACCACATTGGTAAATGGCTTGACGCATGGCCCACGCCATTTTTGCTTATCATGGCCCCTGTAGCACTGACTCTAGTGATATTTCAGGGTCCAATTTCACGATCAGGGACTGTTAAAGAACCTGGACTGCCTATGGCTACACCCTGAATATCAATCTCAGACTCTTGTCAAAACCATTTCATTTTTCTTTTTGTTATACTCTTGTCACTCAGACAGCAAGAAGCTCTGTACACCAACTGAACCAGTAATTGAGAAGTTCCTGTTCACAAAACTTATGTAACTTCAGTCACAAGATGACTTTCTAATTAGCCCTATGTGAAGTCAACTCAAGAAATGTGAGTGCCCCCACTCTTCAGAACCATTCAAAATGCTTACAACCCATTGAATCAATTCATTGCCTGCCAGGGAGTTCATTGGAAGCCCACACATTAATATGCCATGACTTGCTAGGCTTTTGCCAGTAACCTAGTATTATTGGATGAAAGTGACCCCTGCTCTCATCCCTTTTCACAAGGCTTATAGGCTTGAAACCACACAGATGCTATAAGAACTAATTGACTCTTTTCAAACCTCAATTTTCTCAGTCTATCATAGACCATCCAAATGCTGTCTGCTTTGGTGCGTAAAGCATTTCTTCATTCATCCATGTCAGCCTTTCGTGCTACTAACACAAAGTAACTGCACTCAGCTGCCATCTAATGAAAATGGATGAATACAGTTGAGTTGCCTCACTTTCTATGTGGCCTGGAGCTACTTGAACGTCTCAACCTTGTGACTACAGATGATAAGTGTTGTTGCTGTTGAATTATTACCTTAAAGGAAACAGAATGTTTAACAACATTAATCTCCCTCAGGGGACACGCTCAGGAGTGAGGTGTTACAAAGACAACTCCTGTGTTCAAATTAACTAGGTGATCACAATCACAGACATGTGGGTGCAAACATAAACAGAAAATAGAACCGTTCAACATCTTTTTTACTCTAATAGATCAAACATAATCGAAAATGTTCCCGACTGAGATAAAATGTTAGAAAATTTAGCTGACAGCAAGTTCCAAGTTAGCAGTTCATAAATAGCAAGAGTAGGGACTGGGAGTTTTATAAAGGGAAGCAGGGTCATTGAACTGAATTGTTAACCTTATTGGTATTCTTTGTATTAGACAGTCCATGGTTTACCTGGCAGAGACTGTGCAATGTACAATGTAATCTTGAGGTTTTGGGAATCACAAAATTTTTTCTACAGTAGTAAAGATGTATTGGATTTATTTTCTGACAGGGGTGAACTAAGGCCATTCCCCTATATTCTGACACCAGCTGGTCTATTCAGGTGCACTTTTGCAATAAAATTTCATTGCTTTTTTCTCCTATTTTAATCCAATTGTCTGCAGAGAGAGAGAGAGAGAGACAGCACAAAAGAGAGAAAAAGAGCAAGTGAGTGAGACAGCATAAAAGAGAGAGAAGTGAAAGAGGGTGGGTGGAAAAAGTGGAATGAGAGGGCAAGAGAGAGAGCTCAAGATAGAGAGGACAAGATGGAAAAAGGGTGATAGAGAGAACAAGGCTAGAGAGAGAGAGCAAGACAGTGTGAGAGAGGAAATGACAAAAGGATGAGAGAGTGAGGGGGGAGAAGTCAGGGTGACCAACTCTGGTGAGAAAAAATAATAGACATTTCACTATGTAGGAGTTGATGAAGCTTTAAGAGTTGGGGCGCTGGCAAACCGATGACAGTGGGGGGATTGTTGGTGAGAGGGGGGCGCTGGTCAACTGGTGAGAGTTGGAGGGGGGATGTTGGTGACATGGGGATGCTGGCAAACCAGTAACAGTGGGGGGGTTGGGGGGGTGGTGGGTGATGTTGGTGAGAAGTGGGTGCTGGCAAACCAGTAACAATGGGGTGGGGGGGGGATGTTGGTGAGAGGGGGTGCTGATGAACCAGTGAGATTGGGGTGAGGGGGCAGATGTTGGTGAGACGGGGGTACTGGCAAACCTGTGAGAGTGGGGGGGATGTTGGCGAGGGGGCAGGGGGTACTAGAAACATAGAAAATAGGAGCAGGAGGAGGCCATTCGGCCCTTTGAGCCTGCTCTGCAATTCAATATGATCTTGGCTGATCCTCTATTCCTCTATTTCAATGCCATACTCCTGTTGTCTCCCCATACCCCTTGCTGCCTTTAGAGTCTAGAAATCTATTTCCTTCTTAAGTATAAAAACAAAAAATTGCAGATTCTGGAAATCCAAAACAAAAACAGAATTACCTGGAAAAACTCAGCAGGTCTGGCAGCATCGGCGGAGAAGAAAAGAGTTGACGTTTCGAGTCCTTATAAACCTTCAACAGAACTGAGTGAATCTAAGGAGAGGGGTGAAATATAAGCTGGTTTAAGGTGGGGGGGGGGATGTTGGGTGGGGGCAGAGAAGTGGGGGGGGGTGCGGGGTGGTGTGGTTGTAAGGATAAGCAAGCAGTGATAGGAGCAGATAATCAAAAGATATCACAGACAAAAGAACAAAAGAACACAGAGGCGTTGAAGGTGGTGATATTATCTAAACTAATGTGCTAATTAAGAATGGATGGTAGGGCACTCAAGGTACAGCTCTAGTGGGGGTGGGGTGGAAAGGCTAGCAGGGCATAAAAGATTTAAAAATAATGGAAATAAGTGGGAAAAGAAAAATCTATATAAATTATTGGAAAAAACAAAAGGAAGGGGGAAGAAACAGAAAGGGGGTGGAGGATGGAGGAGATCTAAAGTTGTTGAATTCAATATTCAGCCCGGAAGGCTGTAAGGTGCCTAGTCGGAAGATGAGGTGCTGTTCCTCCAGTTTGCGTTGGGCTTCACTGGAACAATGCAGCAAGCCAAGGACAGACATGTGGGCAAGAGAGCAGGGTGGAGTGTTAAAATGGCAAGCGACAGGGAGGTTTGGGTCATTCTTGCGGACAGACGGCAGGTGTTCTGCAAAGCGGTCGCCCAGTTTACGTTTGGTCTCTCCAATGTAGAGGAGACCGCATTGGGAACAACGAATTCAGTAGACTAAGTTGGGGGAAATGCAAGTGAAATGCTGCTTCACTTGGGCCCTTGGACAGTGAGGAGAGAGGAAGTGAAGGGGCAGGTGTTGCATCTTTTGCGTGGGCATGGGGAGGTGCCTTAGGTGGGGTTGAGGAGTAGGGCATGGTTCATATTCTCACTGAGGTACAACTGCAGTGTGGGACATTATCCATTTCCATCTCTAGCACTGTCAACCCTCCTATTAATAAGAGAACATTGAAACACAGGAATTGTTCCATTGAAAAGAAATACTCAAATGCAGTTGATTTATGGTAGCTCTTTCAATCTTGAATCTTAAGCCTGATAAAATCAACTGGGATTGCAGAGAATTTCCATTCACAAACATACTGATTGGATCGATACAGCACCAGTGAGAGATAAATAATGACAGAATTTACTCAGTGCAATAAATTTACACAGAAGAGGAAGTATTGATTCTTTGCTAACCGATGCAGCCTTGGGTGTGCACGATATAATTGTGGCGTTCAATAACTGGCACCCCTTCAACAGAAAGCCAATTAAAGATCTAAATTGCACACTGTCTTCAGAACAGTCTGCTAACATTTAATAGATCCTAATTATATGAGATGAGATGGTAAAACAAGTTATGTGAGGTGAATGCTCCCAGTCAATTATTTCTTGCAATATTAGGCTGCTTATAACATGCAAGTTGACTAAACCCCTGAACATCACCTCAGAGAAATGTTTTTCTTATAGTTAACTGGTGCAGCAGTTAAAAATGACTAGCATCCAAAATATTAACACTCCATGAATTTCATAAATAATTCAGAAACAGTTTCTCTCTCCACAAATGCTGCCAGACCTATTGCGTATTTCCAGCTTTTCTACTTTTATTTCAGATTTCCAGCATTCACAATATTTAGCTTTTGCTCATGAATTTCAATGCTCTTTAGCTTGTTCTGCTGACCAAGGGAGATTTTTCACCATTTGTACTCACTATACTTGCCTGGAGTTTGTATATCTCAAAGGTGCACATCCCCAGCCTGGTACTTTCTATCGACAAGGCTTCATAGGAACATAGGAGTAAGGAGTAAGCCATTTGGACCCTCGAGCCTGCTCTGCCATTCAACTAGATCATGGCTGATCTTCTACCTTAATGACAACTTCCCACACTATCCTATATCCCTTAATGTCATTGGTATCTAGAAATCTATTGACCTCTGCTTTGAATATACTCAATGACTGTATCTTCACAGCCCTCTGGGCTAGAGAATTCAAAAGACTCACCACCCTCTGATTGAAAAAATTCCTCCTCATGTTAGGAACTAGGGATAGTTTTAAGTAAGCTATATTTCTATTTGTGAGTGTTAGGAGTAAGCTATAGCTTTAAGTTTAAGTTTAATTTATATTTTTCTATTTGTGTGTTAAAAGGGTGATGCTTGGATGTTGGTTTCATTTTAAAGAGGAGTCAGCAAGTCTAGAGTTTTGTTTGCATGCCTGTAATTTAATGAGGTTTTATGACACTTGAAGTGGTTTAGGGAAAAGTCCAAGTGAAACCATGTTTGGGAGTGGATTCCAAGATATGTACTCCGAGTGTTGAGATTGGAAACCTCCAAGAGAAAGATGGAATTCAGTGAAACCGGTTGTCTCATGGTGTGACAAGCATCTGGGAGGTGTTGATGACAGATCCATAGCATCTGCTTTGGGAGGCATCTGTCACTTGGTTTCAGAGTGCAGGGTGTCTGACCACAGGTTGCCTATTGGTTTATGTGGACTTATACTTATTGCGAACCTAAGAGTATAAGATAGATTATGTAACTTGTGTTATCCTTACGAATCTGTATATATCTGTAAGGGTATAGTTGTGGCGAAGGAGTAGTGTAATATAGTTCACATTTTCTTGTATAATAAACTTTTAACAAAAGAATAAACATTTATCAGCAGACTCTGTGACTCTGTTCAGTGGCCGCCCTCAACATTAAAAGTTAGGATCTATCAAGCCAGGTTCCACCCTGGGATCTGACTTGTCCAGTAGTAACATTAGCTGGGATCATATCACTTATCTCTGTCCTAAATTGCCTAGATTTTGTTCTAAGACTGTGTCCCCTGGTTCTAGATTCCCTAACAAGGGGAAACATACTTTCTGAATCTAACCTGTTGAGACCTGAAAGGATTTTGTACACTTCAATGAGATCACCTCTCATTCTTCTAAACTCTAGAGAATACAGGCTCAGTCTCCTCAGTCTCTCCTCATACGACAGTCCTGCCATTCCAAGGATTAGTCTGGTGAACATTCGATGCATTCCAACTATGGCATGTATATCTTTCCTTAAGTAAGAAGACCAAAGCTGCACACAATACTCCATTTGTGGTTTCACCAAGGTTCTATACAACTGCAGCAAGACTTCCTTACTCCTGTACTCAAATCCCCTACAATAAAAGCTAACAAATCAGTTGCCTTCCTAATTGCTTTTTGCACCTGCATGTTAGCCTTGTTACGGACAGGAGGAGGTTTCATTTAAACAGCCCTGATACCTCCTCTCACCACCCATCCGTAAACAGAAAGGTGTATTGATTTTGATTTCCCCCTTTATAAGTGATGACATATTTTCCCAACCCCTCAGTTTTGGTGTGATTGAATTTCTATTAATAACCTCGCTGTAAACATTGAGAAAGGGTGAACTCAGTGTTAGTTTATTTGTGCACATTCAAAAAGTGTGAGAGGGTGTCACTACGTAGCCTCCTGTGCATTCATACAATAAATGAGGGATAGAGAAAGAAAGATTTACAGGGCAAAGACCAGAGAGCAAAGACTCATTGTTTCACGTGATACCCGAATCCAGAATCAAAAGTCCAAATGTGAATTCCTTCACAGAGGTCGGCAGGCTGAATTCATGCTGGAAAGTTCACTTTTCCAGTAGAGTCGACTTCCACCTTGGCTTTGCCAAAGGGTGTATATTCCTTTGTCTGGGTCCTTGAGATTGTTAATGCTCCAACCATTAAGAATTTGAAAGGAAGGTTGCAGGGTACTTTGTCCCAGCAGATGACTCGGCTCCAATTGGCCAGGCTTGGCTTATGAAATGGAGATTGCCTTTGTATAATTCCCTTTGAATTTGTTCTCTGCAGCCCACAGGGGTCATTAGCATCTCTTCATCGATAATGAGGCACAAATCTCTATCATACCTCCTTGATAGTTCTTCTGTTTATGGTCAAAGCCAGACAAAGCTTCAATCATTTTAAAAGGCCATTGTCTAATTTTAAAATTTCAGGTATTAGTCATGATAATTATATATATATATATCTACAAAAGCTTCTATAGGTATGTAAAAAAGGAAAGATTAGCAAAGACAAATGTGGGCCTATTACAGGTAGAGAATGGAGACTTTAAAATGGGGAATAAGGAAAAGGCAGAAAAACTAAACAAATACTTTGTGTCTGCCTTCACAGAGGAAGATAGAGAAATATTGGGGAGCAAGGGACTAGCAAGATTGAAAGGAATTAGTATTAGTAAAAAAAATAGTGCTAGAGAAATTAATGGGACTGAAAGTTAATAAATCCCCGCAGCCTGATGTTCTGCATCCCAGAGTTTTGAAAGAAGTGGCTCCTTTTCCTTTCTGCCTATCCTTCTGAAATGCTGGATACCCTTGACCTTTCAGTTCCCAATCTTGGTCACCCTGCAGCCATGTCTCTGTAATGGCAATTCAGTCATATCTGTTTACTTCTATTTGTGCCTTCAATTCATCCACCTTGTTGCGAATGCTGTTTGTATTCGGATAGAGCGCTTTTAATTCTGACTTGGTATTTTCACAATCTCTAGCCTCAACTGATGGCGCACTCTTATGTTTGTATGTTCTGCCCCTTCCTGCCACATTCTGATAACCATTTCCCTTTTTGCTATTCTGCTCTCTTATCTTCTCCGCTCCCTATTCTCCTTTGTATTCCCAACCGCCACTCTCCAATCCAATCCCATCTCTATTTTTCGTTTTTCTATTGGTTCAACAGTTTTGGGGGATGGGATAAATTCTTTACTTACTTACAAAGCTTCTACCTATATACACACGAATTGTTATGGACTTAATGAACAGCTGACTCATCATGATCGAAATCATGATCTAAAATTATGCGTTTGAGCAAAACATCTGAACATTCACCAGTTCTCTCATCTAACTATAGCTAACCCTGCTTATATACTGTTGTCTAAAAACATTAAGGCCAGAATTTTCTGGTCCCGTTGGCGTCAAGCGCCTTGGCGGGCGAGGTGGTGGGGGGGGGGGGGGGCGAGGTGGGGGGGAGTCACAATATGGCGAGAAGGCCAAAAATTGGTTTTATGCTGTTGTGAAACCAGTTTGCGATCGTCCGCTCCACTCATGAATGGCAGGCTGTGTTTCCCACCACTGCACATTGGGAATGTCATTTTAATATATTTGCATCTGATTATAAGCCCTGCTTGCCGGAATTATCCCCCCACATCAAATTTACCGCCCACATCATCGTGAATTCTGATGGCGTGCTTCATGACTGACTTTAAAAGGTGTGCGCATGGCAACCTGAACTTTGAGGTGAACTCGGAGGGGAGCATACACAACCTTGCCCAGCGCTTGCGAGCACTGCCTGTAGGGCATCAAGGAAGAGACGCTGCACATTCGTGGGGAGCACAGGCAAGTCACCTTTTCCTGATTGGTTTTCAGTGTGGTGCCAGGCAAGGGCTCCAGAGTGGGTCAGGCCATGTGGGGGTGGGGTGAGGAGCAAGGCAGCACAGACTGAAGGAAGTACAAAAGCACATGGCAGGGGGGGAAGCGAGGTAGAGGAAATGGGGTGGGCTGGGTGAGGGAAGTGGCACACACTCGGAAAAGCTTGTCAAAAGTGGGCATTCTTCTGCAGCTGAGACCGTTCAGCTGCAGCTCCATTGACATGCTTGGTTGGGCCTCTGAAGCTTTTCTGCCCAATCAAACAACACAAGAGCATGAAAGTGCCACCAAATGCTCCAGAACTTTTCACCCCTCAGGCACAGAGTGCAAATTAATGTGCATTTTAGAGGGCAGCAGAGCAATTGGCTGACTGGGCACATTGTACAATCCCTTTGCAAAAGCTGGCCATGGCACAGTCACTGGTGGAGGCGCTCACAGCCCCTTGCAATGGGGCAGCCATGAAGTGGACTACACATTGGCCATCCAAGTGGTGGCCAGCAGTCTCCTGAATGTGTGAAGGGACCATCAGGCTTAACCAGGAGAGGTTCTTAGGACACCCATGCTAACCCATGTGTCTTGTTCTTTGATCCTGCAGGAGGAGAACATCAGGATCATGGAGCCTGGTGGTTTAGCGGAATGCCTGATGGCTTACAGAGACCAGAGAAGACGAAGAGGAGAGAGGTGGCGGCACCTGGCTTGGCAAAGGGAGGAGCACCTCCCTCAAGATTAAGGGGAGCAGGGCCTGCTGCACACACAGCTGAAGATCCACAGAGAGTTGTCGCTCGTAGGCACCTTGCTAGACCCAGGGCCTATGGGCGGCACTTGTCATTCCTGCAGATGACTGAGAACCAGTGTCACTGAAGACAGTGCATGTATAGGGAACTGGTCAGTCACATATGCCACCTGTTGCAGGATTTGGTGCCATGGGGACATGGAGGACATCCACTGCCAATGCCATAAAAATGACAGCAGCACTCCATTTTTATGCTAATGGCTCCTTCCAGGGATCCACAGGTGATCTGTGTGGGATCTTGCAAGCCTCCATGCAGAAGTGCATCTAGGAGGTGGTGGACGCCATATCAGTGAAGGCACAGAACTTTGTGCATTTTGTCCAGGATCAGAAAAGCCAGGAAGCAAGAGTGCTGAGATTTGCACAGATCTCAGGTTTTTCACAGGTGCAGGGTGCCATCTACTGCACTCATGTGCTGCTCTGTGATTAGGTCATATCATAGAGACACAGCCATGAAACTTTAAATGTGTCTGATCCTTTGTCCGCCTTCAGCACCTGAGCCCTTCAGGAACACAGCATTACTGGTCACCTTAGATCTCGATGGCAACAAACAGTCACCTATGTCAACCACAAGGGCTTCCACTTATTGAATGTTCAGCTGGTAAATGACCACCACAAATGCATCCTGTAGGTCTGCACACGATTCCCAAGAGTGTCCATGACTCCTACATCCTTAGCAGGTCTCAGATCCCTGACATCTTCCAGGGTCGACAGAGGCTGCAGGGCGGCTCCTCAGGGAGAAGGCCTACCCACAGAGGGCATGGCTGACCATGCCACTACAGTGGCTTCAGTGCAGCAGAGCGATGGTATAACGATGCTCATGCTGTGATCCGGACTTCAGTGGAGCAAACAATAGGCATTTTGAAAATGATCTCCCAATGCTTTGACAGGTCTGGTGAAGCACTGCAATATAGTACCCAGAGGGCGTCACACATCATTGTCGCTTGCTGCATGGTCCACAACCTGGCACTGCAACAGGAAAGGACCTGGCTGAGAAGGAGATGGAGGAGCTGCATGTCTCCTCTGATGAGGACATCAAAGGGGATGTCAGTGATGAGGCCATTGCACTGTCCAGACAAGGCAGGCGCTCTCGGGAAGCCCTGATGGGCGATTTGTGGAGGATGATGACGAGATGCAGTGAGGACAGTCCTGACATGCTTATCTTGCATCTGTGAACATTTGACTCCTGTGAGGTTGATGGCAATGCACATACCCTCAGTGCTCAGGCTCCTGCCATGGAGATGCAGTGGAGGCCATAATAGTCGCTAGATTCCAGGAGGATGATGACGACATCCAATGAGGACACTCTATACATCTTCACATAGCCTCTGTGAATGTCTGACTTCTGTGTGGCTGAGGACAGCTCCTTTGCACTCTGTGATTAGGTCATATCATAGAGACACAGCCATGAAACTTTAAATGTGTCTGATCCTTTGTCCGCCTTCAGCACCTGAGCCCTTCAGGAACACAGCATTACTGGTCACCTTAAAGGTGCTGAGAGCACAAAGAGAAAATGACGGAACTCTGTGACACCTGCCCACGACATTCTGGCAGCAATGACAAGCATTGTCGAGGTGCAGGCATCAGTAATGTGCCCAATAAGTGTGAAGTCGGACCATCACTTTGGCCTGAAGGTTACACACTGCACAGGGAAGAGGCCCTGGACTGAGACACCTGCCTTTATCTCATGCAGGAACCAAGGTTTCACATCTGAGTGACACAACACTGCTTATGGAATGCAAGGAAACATTCTTGGGAGTTTATTTACAATAGTGAACATCATGTACAAGTGATTAACACCCTTGCCCAGGCTGTGCAATTAATCAAGCGTTCAAATCTCACAATGGCAAACTATGAAACAATGTAGCTTCATCTGAAACAGATGGAAATGGGTTTGTACTCAAAAGAGTTACATCTTCTTAACCTGCTTGGCCTAAATAGCCAAGTGGTTATGGTACTGGGTTTGTAACCCCAAGATCAAGAGTTCAAATCTTACAATGACAAACTATGAAACAATGTAACTTCATCTGAATAGGAACAGATGGAAAAGTGTTTGTACTGGAAAGAGTTACAACTTCTTAAGGCTTGGCCTAAATAGCCAAGTGGTTATGGTACTGGGTCTGCAAGATCAAGAGTTCAAATCTCACAATGGCAAACTATGAAACAATGTAACTTCATCTGAATAGGAACAGATGGAAATGTGTTTGTACTCGAAAGAGTTACATCTTCTTAACCTGCTTGGTCTAAATAGTCAAGTGGTCATGGTATTGGGTTTGTAACCCCAAGATCAGGAGTTCAAATCTTACAATGGCAAACTATGAAACAATGTAACTTCATCTGAATAGGAACAGATGGAAACATGTTTGTACTCGAAAGAGTTACATCTTCTTAACCTGCTTGGCCTAAATAGCCAAGTGGTTATGGTACTGGATTAGTAACCCCAAGATCAAGAGTTCAAATCTCACAATGGTAAACTATGGAACAATGTAACTTCATCTGAAATGACAGATGGAAACATGTTTGTACTCAAAAGAGTTACTTTCCCTGATAAATTTATTTAAAAGATTATCAAGCGTTCAAATCTCACAATGGCAAACTACGAAACATTGTAACTTCATCTGAAACAGATGGAAACGGGTTTGTACTCGAAAGAGTTACATCTTCTTAACCTGCTTGGCCTAAATAGCCAAGTGGTTATGGTACTGGGTTTGTAACCCCAAGATCAAGAGTTCAAATCTCACAATGGCAAACTATGAAGCAATGTAACTTCATCTGAAACAGATGGAAACGTGATTGTACTCGAAAGAGTTACAACATTAGCAGACCTCCAATCCTCTAGCACCTCACTTGTATCCAATGAGGATTAGAAAACAATGGTCAGACCCTCTGCAATTTCCTCCCTGGCTTCTTTAGGCTTGGCCTAAATAGCCAAGTGGTTATGGTACTGGATTTGTAACCCCAAGATCAAGAGTTCAAATCTCGTAACCCCCAGATCAAGAGTTCATTTTCCTAACGATCTCGTGGAGGTAATTGTGGATTCAGTTGGTTTCCTGGTACTGAGGAGAGAAGGTGTGTGGTGTTGGTGTTGCTGCTCCTCAGTGTTTCAACTGTTTCTGCTGCTGCCTTTGGGGTTGTTGCTTCTGCTGTGTGCTGCTGCTGCTCCTGCACTTGAGGGTGTTTGCTGCTGCTGCTGCCCCTGCACTTGAGGGTGTTTGCTGCTGCTGCTGGACCTGCACTTGAGGGTGTTTGCTGCTGCTGCTGGACCTGCCCGTGTGGAGCAAAAGGAGAGAGAGGGAGAGAAGAGGAACAGCTTCTGTTGCTACAGGACAGGAAGGCCAGGAGGCCAGGACTGTGTCTGAAAATAACATCCTAGGTGGGTGTCCAACATTATTGTTTGTGTAAGGTGGGGGCAATAAAGGACTGTGTTTTGTAGGGGGAGGAAAGAAGACTGCAGGAAGGTTTGGGGAAGGAAGAGAGGGGGGTGTGTGGTTAAAACCACCATTCTGCTACCCCCCCCGCCCCACCCAGCCCTTTCCCAGTAAGGCCAGCGGTGGCTGGTGAAGACATCGCCTCCCCCTGCAAGAAGATCATCACACCCCACCCAACATCCACCTTTCACTGGAGACACCCACCTGGACTCTTCCCTTTTCCCTCCTGTGCCTCCCTGTCCTTCACTCCTCTCCCTCCTCTCCTCTCCTGTACAAAAGGGGGAGGTTATTACTACCTCCCTCCCTAGGGAGGAACATTGTATATTTAATAAAAAAAAAAATATATATATTAAAAAATATATATAATTTAAAAAAAAAAAATGGCCAATCCTTCCCAGGGTGGGCGTGGCTCTGGCCTTAAAGCCAGTTCAACATCTCCTGTGGCCGGGCCCTCGAGGGCTAATGTGGAGGCGGCTTTGTCACCGGTGGCAGGGCCTACAAAAAAGACTTATGCGGGGGTGGTTGCTTCTGCAGCTCCTGCTGCTCCCGCTGCCCTGTCGCCATTCCGTCTCCTCACCAGGGCCCTCGGGGTAAAATGCTACGCTCACCCTGAGATGACTATTGAGGCCTGCGTTAAGGCTATGGCTGGGGTTGTCGGCCCCTCAGCCATTGTCGCGGCCTCAAAGATGTATGGGAGGGCCATCTTTTTCTTGAGGTCCGAGCGGGCGGTGCGGCTCGCCCTGCAGAAGGGGCTCACTGTGGGCGGGACTTTTCTGGCGGTGGATCCCCTTGAGGCCACCGCCCAGAAGATTGTTATTTCAAATGTCCCGCCCTTTATACCATGTGGGCTCCTCCTCCCCCACCTTAATAAGCTGGGGGAGGTCAAGTCGGGGGTTGCACCAGTCCCGCTCGGCCTCAAAGACTCGGCCCTCCGCCACGTGTACTCCTTCCGGCGCCAAGTTTTCGTCCGCTTGGCCCGGGAGGAGTGCCTGGAGGGGGCCTTCTCAGTTAATTTTGAGGGGACCGCCTATCGGGTCTTCTGGACCGCGGAGGGTGTGCGGTGCCATGCCTGTAAGGAGGTGGGGCACGTAAGAAAGAACTGCCCCGCCTCCAAGGCCACGAGCCCCACCCAAGCGGCCGCGGCTGGCACCGCCCCTCCTCCCCCCGCCACCACTCCATCTCCCTCCCCGCAAGGGGAAGCGACCCCGGCAGCAGCTGCCATCTCGGCTGCCGGTGAGGCGGGGGGAGAGCCCCCGTGCCGTAAGAAGGCGCGGAGGAAGACCCGAAATTTGGAGGCGGCCCCTGAAACGCCCCAAACCCCCCAAACACATGGAAAAACCGGCTCGGGGGAAAAAACATCATCCGGCCCCGGCGTCATGTCCGCGTGTGCTCCCGGGTCCGTGGGCGCTAAGGCGCCAAGTGCTGGGCCCGGCGTCGTCCCTGCGCGTGCTCCCGGGGCCGGCGGGGAAAAGACGCGGGACCCCGAGCCGGGGAAACAAACATCAAAAACCCAGAGGGTGGAGTGTCCGGGAGGGCTGGACAAGGAGGAGGGGGCCTCGGAAATGGAGGTCTCCCTAGCCCCCAGCCTGACCCGGAAGAGACGTCACGCTTCGGAGGAGGAAGTGGGCGACGCCCAAACTGAAGAAGTTGGGCGTGTCCCTTCCCCTGATGAAGAGGTGGTGGCGTCTCCACCCAGTAAAACCTCGCCCTGCCCTCTGGGGGAACCCGAAACTCCTACCCCTACCACTGTTCCCCCTACCAGTCTGCTGCAGTCCCCTGAACAGGACCCCTCGGGGGTCACTGAGGGCACCTCCCTTGAGGTGGTGTCCATCTCCAGTGCACTTAACACCCCTGAGGTACCTTCTGGCTCGTCGGGGGACTGCAACTTTGAAAATTTAAAAAATATAAATGTGTCATTGGGTGGCGGCGAAAAGGAGGGCCTTCCCGCTCCCTCCCAAACCTTGACACCGGGCGTCCTATGTTTAGGTCAGGAGCTTGTCCTGAGCTCCCCGGACGACCCGGTGCCGGGAGGAGAGCGGGCATCAGAACTGCCGCTGCCCTCTGGCCCAAAAAGTTTAGAGGAGACCAGAGAGGACTCCTCTGGCCTTGATCCTGGGGGTGGGATCGAGGCACAGATAGAGCCAGCTGGCAGCTCCGACTCAGCCCCTATACTCAATGTGGGGGAGGGGTCGGAAGCTGGAGGCGACGACCCGGAGGAGGACGAGGTGTCGGTGGTGAGCGTTGGGGATTACGCGGAGTCGCTCTCAAGCGAGGCGGTGGATCCCCTGGTGCCCTCTACTGACTCCCCCCTCATCCCCCCAAGGGAACTCCGGGACTTTTTGTCGGGGCACCGCGGTCGCCGAGACAGGGTTCAGTTGGCCTTGGACCGGTGGCATTCGTTTCCGCTGGTGTTCTGGTCCACTCGCGAGGCTCTCAAGTCTCCCGAGTTGGATAGGAACGCGCGGCGGAGGGTCCAAACGTTTCTCGCTGGGCTCCTGAAGGAGAGGAAGGACTAAAAAGTCCTCTTCTTCTTTTTAAATGACTTAAGGTGAAGGTTTGATGTACCTTTGACAATGAAGACCACTATAGCCAGCCTCAACATCCGCGGCAGCAGGGGCGCACAGCGCAGGTTCCAGAACTTCTCGGTCCTCAGGGACGGGAAGTATGCGTTGTGCTTCCTGCAAGAAACCCATACCGTTCCGGGAGACGAAGCCACGTGGCTCCTGGAATGGCGAGGGGGGGTCTACATGAGTCACCTAGCCTCCAATTCTGGCGGGGTGGCTATCTTGTTGGCCCCGCATTTTCAGCCGGAGATCTTGGGGGTCAAGGAGCCGGTGCCAGGCCGGTTGCTGCACCTGACTGTGCGTCTGGGGGGGGCGGTGCTTCACTTTGTGAATGTGTACGCTCCCCTGGGCACGCAGCAGCAAGCGAGCTTCTTTGAAGAAGTGTCCACTCATCTTGGCTCCATCGACGCTGGCGAGTGCATCGTCCTCGGGGGGGATTTCAATTGCACCCTCGGGGTCCGGGACCGTCATGGTACCCCGCACTGCACGCGAGGTGTGAGTAAGTTGCGGGACCTGGTCAGGTCCTTCGACTTAGTGGACGTCTGGCGAAATCTCCATCCTGACTCCAGCGTGTTCACCTTTGTGTCACCTGGAGTCGGAGCGTCCAGACTCGACCGCCTTTACGTTTCGAAGGCGTACGTGTCCTGCGTTCCGGCTGCTTCTATACAGCAGGTTCCGTGCACGGACCACCGTCTGGTGTGGGCGGAGCTCACTTCGTTCTGCGCTCGGACGGGGTCCGCGTACTGGCATTTTAATAACCTGTTGTTGGAAGACCAGCGGTTCCTGGACTCGTTCCGTCGCTTCTGGGCCAGCTGGAGAAGGAAGCGGGGAGGCTTCCCCTCCTTGAGGCTATGGTGGGACGTGGGCAAGACTCACGTCCGCGTTTTCTGTCAAGAGTACGCGAAGGGGTCGACAAAGAGACGCAAATCCAGGGTCGAGGAGTTGGAGAAGGAGGTGCTCGACCTGGAGGCACGTCTCCGTCAGCCCGACGCGGACCCGGCCCTGCGGTCGGTGTACGATGAGAGGAAGGGCGCGCTGCGGGACCTGCAACTGGTCGGGTCTCGAGGCGCGTTCGTGAGGTCGCGGATCTGTTTCCTTAAGGAGATGGACCGTGGCTCTCCCTTCTTCTACTCACTGGAAAAAAGGCACGGGGTCCGTAAGCAGCTCTTTACGCTGCTGGCCGACGACGGATCCCTTGTCTCGGATCCGGAGGGCATCAGGGCCATTGCCCGAGATTACTACACTGCCCTGTTCTCTCCGGATCCGTCTAGTGAGGAAGCTTGCAGAGTTTTGTGGGAGGACCTGCCGCAGGTCGGCCCGGAGTGCGCCGGAAAGCTCGACTCCCCTATAAGTCTGGGGGAGCTGACCGGCGCACTCGACGGTCTTTCTAGGGGCAAAACCCCGGGACTAGACGGGCTGACCGTGGAGTTCTTCAGGGCGTTCTGGGACGTCTTGGGGAGCGACTTCGCGGGGGTCCTGGGGGAGAGCATTGCTACCGGGGAGATGCCCCTTTCGTGGCGCAGGGCCGTGATTGCCCTGCTGCCGAAGAAGGGGGATCTCCGCCTTCTTAAAAACTGGCGCCCGGTCTCCCTCCTCAGCACGGACTACAAAATCTTCGCCCGAGCCATGTCTTCTCGGCTCGGCACCGTGCTGGACCACATGATCCACCCTGACCAGTCCTACACCGTCCCGGACCGAAGCATTTATGATAACATCCATCTGGTCCGGGACATCATCCACCATTCCCAGAGGGCTGGTCTGTCGAGCGCCTTCCTGTCTCTCGATCAGGAGAAGGCGTTCGACAGGGTGGATCACGAATACTTACTCGGAACTCTGCGAGCTTTCGGGTTCGGGACGCATTTTGTCGCCCGGATCCGACTTCTGTACACCGCCGCGGAGTGTCTAGTGAAGGTTAACGGGTCCCTGACGGCGCCCCTTCGCTTTGGGAGAGGGGTACGTCAGGGCTGCCCCCTGTCTGGCCAGTTGTATTCTATCTGCGTGGAGCCTTTCCTGCGCCTCTTGCGGAGGAGGTTGTCGGGATTGGTTCTGCGCGGGCCGGGCATCGGGGTGGTCCTTTCGGCTTACGCCGATGACGTGCTCCTTATGTTTAGTGACCCGGCTGACCTGCGGAGGATGCGCGAGTGCCAGGAGGTCTACTCTGCCGCTTCTTCTGCCAGGATCAACTGGGGTAAATGTTCTGGACTCCTGGTCGGTCAGTGGCAGATGGATCCCCTACCCGAGGAGCTCAGGCCTTTCACCTGGAGCAGGACCAGCCTCCTCTACCTGGGGGTCCATCTCTGCCCCGCTGAGGAATCCTGGCCGGCAAACTGGCAGGAACTGGAGACGAAAGTCACCGCTCGCCTGCGGCGCTGGACAGGACTGCTCCAAGTGCTATCTTACCGAGGTCGAGTTCTGGTCATAAACCAGCTGATCGCCGCCATGTTGTGGTATCGGCTGGTCACTTTGACCCCTCCCCCGGACTTTGTCACAAGAATCCAGAGATTGTTAGTCGACTTCTTCTGGGACAAAAGATTGCACTGGGTCGCTGCCGAGGTTCTGAGTCTCCCGCTTAGGGAGGGTGGTCAGGCGCTAGTGTGCCTACGCACACAGGTGGCGACTTTCCGCCTTCAGACCCTGCAGCGATACCTCTACGTCGAGCCTCCTCCTAGATGGTGTGCCCTGATGACATATTTCCTCCGTCAGGTGCACGGCCTGAATTATGACGTGCAGCTCCTGTTTATAGAACAGCTGGGCCTCGGTGGCTCCTTGCAGGCGTTGCCCGTCTTTTACCAGGACCTGATCAAAGTCTGGAAAGTGGTCACCTCGCGACGCAGCTCTCCCCCGTCAGGAGTAGCGGCTATCGTCAGAGAGCCGCTGCTCAGGAATCCGCCCCTCCGTCCCTTTCAGTGGTTGGCGGAGAGGAGGGCTGTGGCCGCAGGGGTGACCAGAATCGGGGACGTGCTGGGTGGCGGAGGACTGGGCTGGATGCTCCCGCAGGAGTTGGCGCGACGCGCGTCTGTGAGTGTCCAGGTCGCAGCCGATGCCATCCAAGACCTGAGAACGGTCGTGCTCGGACCCGACGTTATTTTGGGTCTTGAGGCGGCCCAGGTGCGCGGTGGTCTTCCGTCTGAGCGTTCCCCTGTTCGGACGGAATTCCACATTGGCCCCAAGCCCCGAACCCTCCCTCGGGTGCTGGTGCCCCGCAATATGAGCCGCCTCGGGGACATGCCCTCTGTGCCTTTTGGCACGGCAAAGAGGAACTTTTTGTACGGACTGCTGCTGCACACCTTCCATTTTCTCGCCCTTGTCCGTCGACCGGACACGCCCTGGCGTGCCTTGTTGCCGTCCGGCGGCGGAAGCCCCCGATGGGAGGCCCTCTACGGAGGTGTCCTCCCCCTTTCTATCGGAGACCTGGGTTGGAGGGTGTTGCATGCAGCAGTCCCTTATAATAAGAGGATGCATTGGTTCGCGGACTCTCAGGACACGTGCCCTTTTTGCGGTCTTGTGGAGTCCGTGGACCATGTATACATAGGGTGTTGTAGGCTGCACTCCCTTTTTAGTTATTTGAAAAACCTTTTATTGATGTTTTGTTTGCACTTCAGCCCCACGCTCCTGATCTATGGGCACCCGGTGCGGAAGGGGGTCGGGAAGGAGGAGGACCTCCTCGTGAACCTGCTCCTGGGCCTGGCCAAGTTGGCCATTAACAGGTCCAGGCAGCGGGCGATCGACGGGGGAGTCCCGCCCGATTGTTTGTCCCTCTTCCGCGGCTACGTTCGCTGCCGGATGTCCCTGGAGAAGGAGCACGCGGTGTCTGCTGGCACTCTCGAGGCCTTCCGTGCTCGGTGGGCACCGCGGGGACTGGGGTGTTTTGTTGACCCCTTTAATCACATTTTGATTTAAAGTTTGTAAGTTTCCTTTAAAACTTTGTTCTTGGTTTTACAGCTGACCTGAATTAGGGGCTGTGCCTGATTTATCCCAATTTTGTTGATTTGGTTTTCATTTAAAAGATTATCAAGAGTTCAAGAGTTCACTTTCCTAACGATCTCGTGGAGGTAATTGTGGATTCAGTTGGTTTCCTGGTACTGAGGAGAGAAGGTGTGTGGTGTTGGTGTTGCTGCTCCTCAGTGTTTCAACTGTTTCTGCTGCTGCCTTTGGGGTTGTTGCTTCTGCTGTGTGCTGCTGCTGCCCCTGCACTTGAGGGTGTTTGCTGCTGCTGCTGCCCCTGCACTTGAGGGTGTTTGCTGCTGCTGCTGGACCTGCACTTGAAGGTGTTTGCTGCTGCTGCTGGACCTGCCCGTGTGGAGCAAAAGGAGAGAGAGGGAGGCCAGGAGGCCAGGACTGTGTCTGAAAACAACATCCTAGGTGGGTGTCCAACATTATTGTTTGTGTAAGGTGGGGGCAATAAAGGACTGTGTTTTGTAGGGGGAGGAAAGAAGACTGCAGGAAGGTTTGGGGAAGGAAGAGAGGGGGGTGTGTGGTTAAAACCACCATTCTGCTACCCCCCCCGCCCCACCCAGCCCTTTCCCAGTAAGGCCAGCGGTGGCTGGTGAAGACATCGCCTCCCCCTGCAAGAAGATCATCACACCCCACCCAACATCCACCTTTCACTGGAGACACCCACCTGGACTCTTCCCTTTTCCCTCCTGTGCCTCCCTGTCCTTCACTCCTCTCCCTCCTCTCCTCTCCTGTACAAAAGGGGGAGGTTATTACTACCTCCCTCCCTAGGGAGGAACATTGTATATTTAATAAAAAAAAAAATATATATATTAAAAAATATATATAATTTAAAAAAAAAAAATGGCCAATCCTTCCCAGGGTGGGCGTGGCTCTGGCCTTAAAGCCAGTTCAACATCTCCTGTGGCCGGGCCCTCGAGGGCTAATGTGGAGGCGGCTTTGTCACCGGTGGCAGGGCCTACAAAAAAGACTTATGCGGGGGTGGTTGCTTCTGCAGCTCCTGCTGCTCCCGCTGCCCTGTCGCCATTCCGTCTCCTCACCAGGGCCCTCGGGGTAAAATGCTACGCTCACCCTGAGATGACTATTGAGGCCTGCGTTAAGGCTATGGCTGGGGTTGTCGGCCCCTCAGCCATTGTCGCGGCCTCAAAGATGTATGGGAGGGCCATCTTTTTCTTGAGGTCCGAGCGGGCGGTGCAACTCGCCCTGCAGAAGGGGCTCACTGTGGGCGGGACTTTTCTGGCGGTGGATCCCCTTGAGGCCACCGCCCAGAGGATTGTTATTTCAAATGTCCCGCCCTTTATACCATGTGGGCTCCTCCTCCCCCACCTTAATGAGCTGGGGGAGGTCAGGTCGGGGGTTGCACCAGTCCCGCTCGGCCTCAAAGACTCGGCCCTCCGCCACGTGTACTCCTTCCGGCGCCAAGTTTTCGTCCGCTTGGCCCGGGAGGAGTGCCTGGAGGGAGCCTTCTCAGTTAATTTTGAGGGGACCGCCTATCGGGTCTTCTGGACCGCGGAGGGTGTGCGGTGCCATGCCTGTAAGGAGGTGGGGCACGTAAGAAAGAACTGCCCCGCCTCCAAGGCCACGAGCCCCACCCAAGCGGCCGCGGCTGGCACCGCCCCTCCTCCCCCCGCCACCACTCCATCTCCCTCCCCGCAAGGGGAAGCGACCCCGGCAGCAGCTGCCATCTCGGCTGCCGGTGAGGCGGGGGGAGAGCCCCCGCGCCGTAAGAAGGCGCGGAGGAAGACCCGAAATTTGGAGGCGGCCCCTGAAACGCCCCAAACCCCCCAAACACATGGAAAAACCGGCTCGGGGGAAAAAACATCATCCGGCCCCGGCGTCATGTCCGCGTGTGCTCCCGGGTCCGTGGGCGCTAAGGCGCCAAGTGCTGGGCCCGGCGTCGTCCCTGCGCGTGCTCCCGGGGCCGGCGGGGAAAAGACGCGGGACCCCGAGACGGGGAAACAAACATCAAAAACCCAGAGGGTGGAGTGTCCGGGAGGGCTGGACAAGGAGGAGGGGGCCTCGGAAATGGAGGTCTCCCTAGCCCCCAGCCTGACCCGGAAGAGACGTCACGCTTCGGAGGAGGAAGTGGGCGACGCCCAAACTGAAGAAGTTGGGCGTGTCCCTTCCCCTGATGAAGAGGTGGTGGCGTCTCCACCCAGTAAAACCTCGCCCTGCCCTCTGGGGGAACCCGAAACTCCTACCCCTACCACTGTTCCCCCTACCAGTCTGCTGCAGTCCCCTGAACAGGACCCCTCGGGGGTCACTGAGGGCACCTCCCTTGAGGTGGTGTCCATCTCCAGTGCACTTAACACCCCTGAGGTACCTTCTGGCTCGTCGGGGGACTGCAACTTTGAAAATTTAAAAAATATAAATGCGTCATTGGGTGGCGGCGAAAAGGAGGGCCTTCCCGCTCCCTCCCAAACCTTGACACCGGGCGTCCTATGTTTAGGTCAGGAGCTTGTCCTGAGCTCCCCGGACGACCCGGTGCCGGGAGGAGAGCGGGCATCAGAACTGCCGCTGCCCTCTGGCCCAAAAAGTTTAGAGGAGACCAGAGAGGACTCCTCTGGCCTTGATCCTGGGGGTGGGATCGAGGCACAGATAGAGCCAGCTGGCAGCTCCGACTCAGCCCCTATACTCAATGTGGGGGAGGGGTCGGAAGCTGGAGGCGACGACCCGGAGGAGGACGAGGTGTCGGTGGTGAGCGTTGGGGATTACGCGGAGTCGCTCTCAAGCGAGGCGGTGGATCCCCTGGTGCCCTCTACTGACTCCCCCCTCATCCCCCCAAGGGAACTCCGGGACTTTTTGTCGGGGCACCGCGGTCGCCGAGACAGGGTTCAGTTGGCCTTGGACCGGTGGCATTCGTTTCCGCTGGTGTTCTGGTCCACTCGCGAGGCTCTCAAGTCTCCTGAGTTGGATAGGAACGCGCGGCGGAGGGTCCAAACGTTTCTCGCTGGGCTCCTGAAGGAGAGGAAGGACTAAAAAGTCCTCTTCTTCTTTTTAAATGACTTAAGGTGAAGGTTTGATGTACCTTTGACAATGAAGACCACTATAGCCAGCCTCAACATCCGCGGCAGCAGGGGCGCACAGCGCAGGTTCCAGAACTTCTCGGTCCTCAGGGACGGGAAGTATGCGTTGTGCTTCCTGCAAGAAACCCATACCGTTCCGGGAGACGAAGCCACGTGGCTCCTGGAATGGCGAGGGGGGGTCTACATGAGTCACCTAGCCTCCAATTCTGGCGGGGTGGCTATCTTGTTGGCCCCGCATTTTCAGCCGGAGATCTTGGGGGTCAAGGAGCCGGTGCCAGGCCGGTTGCTGCACCTGACTGTGCGTCTGGGGGGGGCGGTGCTTCACTTTGTGAATGTGTACGCTCCCCTGGGCACGCAGCAGCAAGCGAGCTTCTTTGAAGAAGTGTCCACTCATCTTGGCTCCATCGACGCTGGCGAGTGCATCGTCCTCGGGGGGGATTTCAATTGCACCCTCGGGGTCCGGGACCGTCACGGTACCCCGCACTGCACGCGAGGTGTGAGTAAGTTGCGGGACCTGGTTAGGTCCTTCGACTTAGTGGACGTCTGGCGAAATCTCCATCCTGACTCCAGCGTGTTCACCTTTGTGTCACCTGGAGTCGGAGCGTCCAGACTCGACCGCCTTTACGTTTCGAAGGCGTACGTGTCCTGCGTTCCGGCTGCTTCTATACAGCAGGTTCCGTGCACGGACCACCGTCTGGTGTGGGCGGAGCTCACTTCGTTCTGCGCTCGGACGGGGTCCGCGTACTGGCATTTTAATAACCTGTTGTTGGAAGACCAGCGGTTCCTGGACTCGTTCCGTCGCTTCTGGGCCGGCTGGAGAAGGAAGCGGGGAGGCTTCCCCTCCTTGAGGCTATGGTGGGACGTGGGCAAGACTCACGTCCGAGTTTTCTGTCAAGAGTACGCGAAGGGGTCGACAAAGAGACGCAAATCCAGGGTCGAGGAGTTGGAGAAGGAGGTGCTCGACCTGGAGGCACGTCTCCGTCAGCCCGACGCGGACCCGGCCCTGCGGTCGGTGTACGATGAGAAGAAGGGCGCGCTGCGGGACCTGCAACTGGTCGGGTCTCGGGGCGCGTTCGTGAGGTCGCGGATCTGTTTCCTTAAGGAGATGGACCGTGGCTCTCCCTTCTTCTACTCACTGGAAAAAAGGCACGGGGTCCGTAAGCAGCTCTTTACGCTGCTGGCCGACGACGGATCACTTGTCTCGGATCCGGAGGGCATCAGGGCCATTGCCCGAGATTACTACACTGCCCTTTTCTCTCCGGATCCGTCCAGTGAGGAAGCTTGCAGAGTTTTGTGGGAGGACCTGCCGCAGGTCGGCCCGGAGTGCGCCGGAAAGCTCGACTCCCCTATAAGTCTGGGGGAGCTGACCGGCGCACTCGACGGTCTTTCTAGGGGCAAAACCCCGGGACTAGACGGGCTGACCGTGGAGTTCTTCAGGGCGTTCTGGGACGTCTTGGGGAGCGACTTCGCGGGGGTCCTGGGGGAGAGCATTGCTACCGGGGAGATGCCCCTTTCGTGGCGCAGGGCCGTGATTGCCCTGCTACCGAAGAAGGGGGATCTCCGCCTTCTTCAAAACTGGCGCCCGGTCTCCCTCCTCAGCACGGACTACAAAATCTTCGCCCGAGCCATGTCTTCTCGGCTCGGCACCGTGCTGGACCACATGATCCACCCTGACCAGTCCTACACCGTCCCGGACCGAAGCATTTATGATAACATCCATCTGGTCCGGGACATCATCCACCATTCCCAGAGGGCTGGTCTGTCGAGCGCCTTCCTGTCTCTCGATCAGGAGAAGGCGTTCGACAGGGTGGATCACGAATACTTACTCGGAACTCTGCGAGCTTTCGGGTTCGGGACGCATTTTGTCGCCCGGATCCGACTTCTGTACACTGCCGCGGAGTGTCTAGTGAAGGTTAACGGGTCCCTGACGGCGCCCCTTCGCTTTGGGAGAGGGGTACGTCAGGGCTGCCCCCTGTCTGGCCAGTTGTATTCTATTTGCGTGGAGCCTTTCCTGCGCCTCTTGCGGAGGAGGTTGTCGGGATTGGTTCTGCGCGGGCCGGGCATCGGGGTGGTCCTTTCGGCTTACGCCGATGACGTGCTCCTTATGTTTAGTGACCCGGCTGACCTGCGGAGGATGCGCGAGTGCCAGGAGGTCTACTCTGCCGCTTCTTCTGCCAGGATCAACTGGGGTAAGTGTTCTGGACTCCTGGTCGGTCAGTGGCAGATGGATCCCCTACCCGAGGAGCTCAGGCCTTTCACCTGGAGCAGGACCAGCCTCCTCTACCTGGGGGTCCATCTCTGCCCCGCTGAGGAATCCTGGCCGGCAAACTGGCAGGAACTGGAGACGAAAGTCACCGCTCGCCTGCGGCGCTGGACAGGACTGCTCCGAGTGCTATCTTACCGGGGTCGAGTTCTGGTCATAAACCAGCTGATCGCCGCCATGTTGTGGTATCGGCTGGTCACTTTGACCCCTCCCCCGGACTTTGTCACAAGAATCCAGAGATTGTTAGTCGACTTCTTCTGGGACAAAAGATTGCACTGGGTCGCTGCCGAGGTTCTGAGTCTCCCGCTTAGGGAGGGTGGTCAGGCGCTAGTGTGCCTACGCACACAGGTGGCGACTTTCCGCCTTCAGACCCTGCAGCGATACCTCTACGTTGAGCCTCCTCCTAGATGGTGTGCCCTGATGACGTATTTCTTCCGTCAGGTGCACGGCCTGAATTATGACGTGCAGCTCCTGTTTATAGAACAGCTGGGCCTCGGTGGCTCCTTGCAGGCGTTGCCCGTCTTTTACCAGGACCTGATCAAAGTCTGGAAAGTGGTCGCCTCGCGACGCAGCTCTCCCCCGTCAGGAGTAGCGGCTATCGTCAGAGAGCCGCTGCTCAGGAATCCGCCCCTCCGTCCTTTTCAGTGGTTGGCGGAGAGGAGGGCTGTGGCCGCAGGGGTGACCAGGATCGGGGACGTGCTGGGTGGCGGAGGACTGGGCTGGATGCTCCCACAGGAGTTGGCGCGACGCGCGTCTGTGAGTGTCCAGGTCGCAGCCGATGCCATCCAAGACCTGAGAACGGTCGTGCTCGGACCCGACGTTATTTTGGGTCTTGAGGTGGCCCAGGTGCGCGGTGGTCTTCCGTCTGAGCGTTCCCCTGTTCGGACGGAATTCCACATTGGCCCCAAGCCCCGAACCCTCCCTCGGGTGCTGGTGCCCCGCAATATGAGCCGCCTCGGGGACATGCCCTCTGTGCCTTTTGGCACAGCAAAGAGGGGCTTTTTGTATGGACTGCTGCTGCACACCTTCCATTTTCTCGCCCTTGTCCGTCGACCGGACACGCCCTGGCGTGCCTTGTTGCCGTCCGGCGGCGGAGGCCCTCGATGGGAGGCCCTCTACGGAGGTGTCCTCCCCCTTTCTATCGGAGACCTGGGTTGGAGGGTGTTGCATGCAGCAGTCCCTTATAATAAGAGGATGCATTGGTTCGCGGACTCTCAGGACACGTGCCCTTTTTGCGGTCTTGTGGAGTCCGTGGACCATGTATACATAGGGTGTTGTAGGCTGCACTCCCTTTTTAGTTATTTGAAAAACCTTTTATTGATGTTTTGTTTGCACTTCAGCCCCACGCTCCTGATCTATGGGCACCCGGTGCGGAAGGGGGTCGGGAAGGAGGAGGACCTCCTCGTGAACCTGCTCCTGGGCCTGGCCAAGTTGGCCATTAACAGGTCCAGGCAGCGGGCGATCGACGGGGGAGTCCCGCCCGATTGTTTGTCCCTCTTCCGCGGCTACGTTCGCTGCCGGATGTCCCTGGAGAAGGAGCACGCGGTGTCTGCTGGCACTCTCGAGGCCTTCCGTGCTCGGTGGGCACCGCGGGGACTGGGGTGTTTTGTTGACCCCTTTAATCACATTTTGATTTAAAGTTTGTAAGTTTCCTTTAAAACTTTGTTCTTGGTTTTACAGCTGACCTGAATTAGGGGCTGTGCCTGATTTATCCCAATTTTGTTGATTTGGTTTTCATTTAAAAGATTATCAAGAGTTCAAATCTCGTAACCCCCAGATCAAGAGTTCATTTTCCTAACGATCTCGTGGAGGTAATTGTGGATTCAGTTGGTTTCCTGGTACTGAGGAGAGAAGGTGTGTGGTGTTGGTGTTGCTGCTCCTCAGTGTTTCAACTGTTTCTGCTGCTGCCTTTGGGGTTGTTGCTTCTGCTGTGTGCTGCTGCTGCTCCTGCACTTAAGGGTGTTTGCTGCTGCTGCTGCCCCTGCACTTGAGGGTGTTTGCTGCTGCTGCTGGACCTGCACTTGAAGGTGTTTGCTGCTGCTGCTGGACCTGCCCGTGTGGAGCAAAAGGAGAGAGAGGGAGGCCAGCAGGCCAGGACTGTGTCTGAAAACAACATCCTAGGTGGGTGTCCAACATTATTGTTTGTGTAAGGTGGGGGCAATAAAGGACTGTGTTTTGTAGGGGGAGGAAAGAAGACTGCAGGAAGGTTTGGGGAAGGAAGAGAGGGGGGTGTGTGGTTAAAACCACCATTCTGCTACCCCCCCCGCCCCACCCAGCCCTTTCCCAGTAAGGCCAGCGGTGGCTGGTGAAGACATCGCCTCCCCCTGCAAGAAGATCATCACACCCCACCCAACATCCACCTTTCACTGGAGACACCCACCTGGACTCTTCCCTTTTCCCTCCTGTGCCTCCCTGTCCTTCACTCCTCTCCCTCCTCTCCTCTCCTGTACAAAAGGGGGAGGTTATTACTACCTCCCTCCCTAGGGAGGAACATTGTATATTTAATAAAAAAAATATATATATATTAAAAAATATATATAATTTAAAAAAAAAAAATGGCCAATCCTTCCCAGGGTGGGCGTGGCTCTGGCCTTAAAGCCAGTTCAACATCTCCTGTGGCCGGGCCCTCGAGGGCTAATGTGGAGGCGGCTTTGTCACCGGTGGCAGGGCCTACAAAAAAGACTTATGCGGGGGTGGTTGCTTCTGCAGCTCCTGCTGCTCCCGCTGCCCTGTCGCCATTCCGTCTCCTCACCAGGGCCCTCGGGGTAAAATGCTACGCTCACCCTGAGATGACTATTGAGGCCTGCGTTAAGGCTATGGCTGGGGTTGTCGGCCCCTCAGCCATTGTCGCGGCCTCAAAGATGTATGGGAGGGCCATCTTTTTCTTGAGGTCCGAGCGGGCGGTGCGGCTCGCCCTGCAGAAGGGGCTCACTGTGGGCGGGACTTTTCTGGCGGTGGATCCCCTTGAGGCCACCGCCCAGAAGATTGTTATTTCAAATGTCCCGCCCTTTATACCATGTGGGCTCCTCCTCCCCCACCTTAATAAGCTGGGGGAGGTCAGGTCGGGGGTTGCACCAGTCCCGCTCGGCCTCAAAGACTCGGCCCTCCGCCACGTGTACTCCTTCCGGCGCCAAGTTTTCGTCCGCTTGGCCCGGGAGGAGTGCCTGGAGGGGGCCTTCTCAGTTAATTTTGAGGGGACCGCCTATCGGGTCTTCTGGACCGCGGAGGGTGTGCGGTGCCATGCCTGTAAGGAGGTGGGGCACGTAAGAAAGAACTGCCCCGCCTCCAAGGCCACGAGCCCCACCCAAGCGGCCGCGGCTGGCACCGCCCCTCCTCCCCCCGCCACCACTCCATCTCCCTCCCCGCAAGGGGAAGCGACCCCGGCAGCAGCTGCCATCTCGGCTGCCGGTGAGGCGGGGGGAGAGCCCCCGCGCCGTAAGAAGGCGCGGAGGAAGACCCGAAATTTGGAGGCGGCCCCTGAAACGCCCCAAACCCCCCAAACACATGGAAAAACCGGCTCGGGGGAAAAAACATCATCCGGCCCCGGCGTCATGTCCGCGTGTGCTCCCGGGTCCGTGGGCGCTAAGGCGCCAAGTGCTGGGCCCGGCGTCGTCCCTGCGCGTGCTCCCGGGGCCGGCGGGGAAAAGACGCGGGACCCCGAGCCGGGGAAACAAACATCAAAAACCCAGAGGGTGGAGTGTCCGGGAGGGCTGGACAAGGAGGAGGGGGCCTCGGAAATGGAGGTCTCCCTAGCCCCCAGCCTGACCCGGAAGAGACGTCACGCTTCGGAGGAGGAAGTGGGCGACGCCCAAACTGAAGAAGTTGGGCGTGTCCCTTCCCCTGATGAAGAGGTGGTGGCGTCTCCACCCAGTAAAACCTCGCCCTGCCCTCTGGGGGAACCCGAAACTCCTACCCCTACCACTGTTCCCCCTACCAGTCTGCTGCAGTCCCCTGAACAGGACCCCTCGGGGGTCACTGAGGGCACCTCCCTTGAGGTGGTGTCCATCTCCAGTGCACTTAACACCCCTGAGGTACCTTCTGGCTCGTCGGGGGACTGCAACTTTGAAAATTTAAAAAATATAAATGTGTCATTGGGTGGCGGCGAAAAGGAGGGCCTTCCCGCTCCCTCCCAAACCTTGACACCGGGCGTCCTATGTTTAGGTCAGGAGCTTGTCCTGAGCTCCCCGGACGACCCGGTGCCGGGAGGAGAGCGGGCATCAGAACTGCCGCTGCCCTCTGGCCCAAAAAGTTTAGAGGAGACCAGAGAGGACTCCTCTGGCCTTGATCCTGGGGGTGGGATCGAGGCACAGATAGAGCCAGCTGGCAGCTCCGACTCAGCCCCTATACTCAATGTGGGGGAGGGGTCGGAAGCTGGAGGCGACGACCCGGAGGAGGACGAGGTGTCGGTGGTGAGCGTTGGGGATTACGCGGAGTCGCTCTCAAGCGAGGCGGTGGATCCCCTGGTGCCCTCTACTGACTCCCCCCTCATCCCCCCAAGGGAACTCCGGGACTTTTTGTCGGGGCACCGCGGTCGCCGAGACAGGGTTCAGTTGGCCTTGGACCGGTGGCATTCGTTTCCGCTGGTGTTCTGGTCCACTCGCGAGGCTCTCAAGTCTCCTGAGTTGGATAGGAACGCGCGGCGGAGGGTCCAAACGTTTCTCGCTGGGCTCCTGAAGGAGAGGAAGGACTAAAAAGTCCTCTTCTTCTTTTTAAATGACTTAAGGTGAAGGTTTGATGTACCTTTGACAATGAAGACCACTATAGCCAGCCTCAACATCCGCGGCAGCAGGGGCGCACAGCGCAGGTTCCAGAACTTCTCGGTCCTCAGGGACGGGAAGTATGCGTTGTGCTTCCTGCAAGAAACCCATACCGTTCCGGGAGACGAAGCCACGTGGCTCCTGGAATGGCGAGGGGGGGTCTACATGAGTCACCTAGCCTCCAATTCTGGCGGGGTGGCTATCTTGTTGGCCCCGCATTTTCAGCCGGAGATCTTGGGGGTCAAGGAGCCGGTGCCAGGCCGGTTGCTGCACCTGACTGTGCGTCTGGGGGGGGCGGTGCTTCACTTTGTGAATGTGTACGCTCCCCTGGGCACGCAGCAGCAAGCGAGCTTCTTTGAAGAAGTGTCCACTCATCTTGGCTCCATCGACGCTGGCGAGTGCATCGTCCTCGGGGGGGATTTCAATTGCACCCTCGGGGTCCGGGACCGTCACGGTACCCCGCACTGCACGCGAGGTGTGAGTAAGTTGCGGGACCTGGTCAGGTCCTTCGACTTAGTGGACGTCTGGCGAAATCTCCATCCTGACTCCAGCGTGTTCACCTTTGTGTCACCTGGAGTCGGAGCGTCCAGACTCGACCGCCTTTACGTTTCGAAGGCGTACGTGTCCTGCGTTCCGGCTGCTTCTATACAGCAGGTTCCGTGCACGGACCACCGTCTGGTGTGGGCGGAGCTCACTTCGTTCTGCGCTCGGACGGGGTCCGCGTACTGGCATTTTAATAACCTGTTGTTGGAAGACCAGCGGTTCCTGGACTCGTTCCGTCGCTTCTGGGCCAGGCTGGAGAAGGAAGCGGGGAGGCTTCCCCTCCTTGAGGCTATGGTGGGACGTGGGCAAGACTCACGTCCGCGTTTTCTGTCAAGAGTACGCGAAGGGGTCGACAAAGAGACGCAAATCCAGGGTCGAGGAGTTGGAGAAGGAGGTGCTCGACCTGGAGGCACGTCTCCGTCAGCCCGACGCGGACCCGGCCCTGCGGTCGGTGTACGATGAGAGGAAGGGCGCGCTGCGGGACCTGCAACTGGTCGGGTCTCGGGGCGCGTTCGTGAGGTCGCGGATCTGTTTCCTTAAGGAGATGGACCGTGGCTCTCCCTTCTTCTACTCACTGGAAAAAAGGCACGGGGTCCGTAAGCAGCTCTTTACGCTGCTGGCCGACGACGGATCCCTTGTCTCGGATCCGGAGGGCATCAGGGCCATTGCCCGAGATTACTACACTGCCCTGTTCTCTCCGGATCCGTCTAGTGAGGAAGCTTGCAGAGTTTTGTGGGAGGACCTGCCGCAGGTCGGCCCGGAGTGCGCCGGAAAGCTCGACTCCCCTATAAGTCTGGGGGAGCTGACCGGCGCACTCGACGGTCTTTCTAGGGGCAAAACCCCGGGACTAGACGGGCTGACCGTGGAGTTCTTCAGGGCGTTCTGGGACGTCTTGGGGAGCGACTTCGCGGGGGTCCTGGGGGAGAGCATTGCTACCGGGGAGATGCCCCTTTCGTGGCGCAGGGCCGTGATTGCCCTGCTGCCGAAGAAGGGGGATCTCCGCCTTCTTAAAAACTGGCGCCCGGTCTCCCTCCTCAGCACGGACTACAAAATCTTCGCCCGAGCCATGTCTTCTCGGCTCGGCACCGTGCTGGACCACATGATCCACCCTGACCAGTCCTACACCGTCCCGGACCGAAGCATTTATGATAACATCCATCTGGTCCGGGACATCATCCACCATTCCCAGAGGGCTGGTCTGTCGAGCGCCTTCCTGTCTCTCGATCAGGAGAAGGCGTTCGACAGGGTGGATCACGAATACTTACTCGGAACTCTGCGAGCTTTCGGGTTCGGGACGCATTTTGTCGCCCGGATCCGACTTCTGTACACCGCCGCGGAGTGTCTAGTGAAGGTTAACGGGTCCCTGACGGCGCCCCTTCGCTTTGGGAGAGGGGTACGTCAGGGCTGCCCCCTGTCTGGCCAGTTGTATTCTATCTGCGTGGAGCCTTTCCTGCGCCTCTTGCGGAGGAGGTTGTCGGGATTGGTTCTGCGCGGGCCGGGCATCGGGGTGGTCCTTTCGGCTTACGCCGATGACGTGCTCCTTATGTTTAGTGACCCGGCTGACCTGCGGAGGATGCGCGAGTGCCAGGAGGTCTACTCTGCCGCTTCTTCTGCCAGGATCAACTGGGGTAAATGTTCTGGACTCCTGGTCGGTCAGTGGCAGATGGATCCCCTACCCGAGGAGCTCAGGCCTTTCACCTGGAGCAGGACCAGCCTCCTCTACCTGGGGGTCCATCTCTGCCCCGCTGAGGAATCCTGGCCGGCAAACTGGCAGGAACTGGAGACGAAAGTCACCGCTCGCCTGCGGCGCTGGACAGGACTGCTCCGAGTGCTATCTTACCGAGGTCGAGTTCTGGTCATAAACCAGCTGATCGCCGCCATGTTGTGGTATCGGCTGGTCACTTTGACCCCTCCCCCGGACTTTGTCACAAGAATCCAGAGATTGTTAGTCGACTTCTTCTGGGACAAAAGATTGCACTGGGTCGCTGCCGAGGTTCTGAGTCTCCCGCTTAGGGAGGGTGGTCAGGCGCTAGTGTGCCTACGCACACAGGTGGCGACTTTCCGCCTTCAGACCCTGCAGCGATACCTCTACGTCGAGCCTCCTCCTAGATGGTGTGCCCTGATGACGTATTTCCTCCGTCAGGTGCACGGCCTGAATTATGACGTGCAGCTCCTGTTTATAGAACAGCTGGGCCTCGGTGGCTCCTTGCAGGCGTTGCCCGTCTTTTACCAGGACCTGATCAAAGTCTGGAAAGTGGTCACCTCGCGACGCAGCTCTCCCCCGTCAGGAGTAGCGGCTATCGTCAGAGAGCCGCTGCTCAGGAATCCGCCCCTCCGTCCTTTTCAGTGGTTGGCGGAGAGGAGGGCTGTGGCCGCAGGGGTGACCAGAATCGGGGACGTGCTGGGTGGCGGAGGACTGGGCTGGATGCTCCCGCAGGAGTTGGCGCGACGCGCGTCTGTGAGTGTCCAGGTCGCAGCCGATGCCATCCAAGACCTGAGAACGGTCGTGCTCGGACCCGACGTTATTTTGGGTCTTGAGGCGGCCCAGGTGCGCGGTGGTCTTCCGTCTGAGCGTTCCCCTGTTCGGACGGAATTCCACATTGGCCCCAAGCCCCGAACCCTCCCTCGGGTGCTGGTGCCCCGCAATATGAGCCGCCTCGGGGACATGCCCTCTGTGCCTTTTGGCACGGCAAAGAGGAGCTTTTTGTACGGACTGCTGCTGCACACCTTCCATTTTCTCGCCCTTGTCCGTCGACCGGACACGCCCTGGCGTGCCTTGTTGCCGTCCGGCGGCGGAAGCCCCCGATGGGAGGCCCTCTACGGAGGTGTCCTCCCCCTTTCTATCGGAGACCTGGGTTGGAGGGTGTTGCATGCAGCAGTCCCTTATAATAAGAGGATGCATTGGTTCGCGGACTCTCAGGACACGTGCCCTTTTTGCGGTCTTGTGGAGTCCGTGGACCATGTATACATAGGGTGTTGTAGGCTGCACTCCCTTTTTAGTTATTTGAAAAACCTTTTATTGATGTTTTGTTTGCACTTCAGCCCCACGCTCCTGATCTATGGGCACCCGGTGCGGAAGGGGGTCGGGAAGGAGGAGGACCTCCTCGTGAACCTGCTCCTGGGCCTGGCCAAGTTGGCCATTAACAGGTCCAGGCAGCGGGCGATCGACGGGGGAGTCCCGCCCGATTGTTTGTCCCTCTTCCGCGGCTACGTTCGCTGCCGGATGTCCCTGGAGAAGGAGCACGCGGTGTCTGCTGGCACTCTCGAGGCCTTCCGTGCTCGGTGGGCACCGCGGGGACTGGGGTGTTTTGTTGACCCCTTTAATCACATTTTGATTTAAAGTTTGTAAGTTTCCTTTAAAACTTTGTTCTTGGTTTTACAGCTGACCTGAATTAGGGGCTGTGCCTGATTTATCCCAATTTTGTTGATTTGGTTTTCATTTAAAAGATTATCAAGAGTTCAAGAGTTCACTTTCCTAACGATCTCGTGGAGGTAATTGTGGATTCAGTTGGTTTCCTGGTACTGAGGAGAGAAGGTGTGTGGTGTTGGTGTTGCTGCTCCTCAGTGTTTCAACTGTTTCTGCTGCTGCCTTTGGGGTTGTTGCTTCTGCTGTGTGCTGCTGCTGCCCCTGCACTTGAGGGTGTTTGCTGCTGCTGCTGCCCCTGCACTTGAGGGTGTTTGCTGCTGCTGCTGGACCTGCACTTGAAGGTGTTTGCTGCTGCTGCTGGACCTGCCCGTGTGGAGCAAAAGGAGAGAGAGGGAGGCCAGGAGGCCAGGACTGTGTCTGAAAACAACATCCTAGGTGGGTGTCCAACATTATTGTTTGTGTAAGGTGGGGGCAATAAAGGACTGTGTTTTGTAGGGGGAGGAAAGAAGACTGCAGGAAGGTTTGGGGAAGGAAGAGAGGGGGGTGTGTGGTTAAAACCACCATTCTGCTACCCCCCCCGCCCCACCCAGCCCTTTCCCAGTAAGGCCAGCGGTGGCTGGTGAAGACATCGCCTCCCCCTGCAAGAAGATCATCACACCCCACCCAACATCCACCTTTCACTGGAGACACCCACCTGGACTCTTCCCTTTTCCCTCCTGTGCCTCCCTGTCCTTCACTCCTCTCCCTCCTCTCCTCTCCTGTACAAAAGGGGGAGGTTATTACTACCTCCCTCCCTAGGGAGGAACATTGTATATTTAATAAAAAAAAAAATATATATATTAAAAAATATATATAATTTAAAAAAAAAAAATGGCCAATCCTTCCCAGGGTGGGCGTGGCTCTGGCCTTAAAGCCAGTTCAACATCTCCTGTGGCCGGGCCCTCGAGGGCTAATGTGGAGGCGGCTTTGTCACCGGTGGCAGGGCCTACAAAAAAGACTTATGCGGGGGTGGTTGCTTCTGCAGCTCCTGCTGCTCCCGCTGCCCTGTCGCCATTCCGTCTCCTCACCAGGGCCCTCGGGGTAAAATGCTACGCTCACCCTGAGATGACTATTGAGGCCTGCGTTAAGGCTATGGCTGGGGTTGTCGGCCCCTCAGCCATTGTCGCGGCCTCAAAGATGTATGGGAGGGCCATCTTTTTCTTGAGGTCCGAGCGGGCGGTGCAACTCGCCCTGCAGAAGGGGCTCACTGTGGGCGGGACTTTTCTGGCGGTGGATCCCCTTGAGGCCACCGCCCAGAGGATTGTTATTTCAAATGTCCCGCCCTTTATACCATGTGGGCTCCTCCTCCCCCACCTTAATGAGCTGGGGGAGGTCAGGTCGGGGGTTGCACCAGTCCCGCTCGGCCTCAAAGACTCGGCCCTCCGCCACGTGTACTCCTTCCGGCGCCAAGTTTTCGTCCGCTTGGCCCGGGAGGAGTGCCTGGAGGGAGCCTTCTCAGTTAATTTTGAGGGGACCGCCTATCGGGTCTTCTGGACCGCGGAGGGTGTGCGGTGCCATGCCTGTAAGGAGGTGGGGCACGTAAGAAAGAACTGCCCCGCCTCCAAGGCCACGAGCCCCACCCAAGCGGCCGCGGCTGGCACCGCCCCTCCTCCCCCCGCCACCACTCCATCTCCCTCCCCGCAAGGGGAAGCGACCCCGGCAGCAGCTGCCATCTCGGCTGCCGGTGAGGCGGGGGGAGAGCCCCCGCGCCGTAAGAAGGCGCGGAGGAAGACCCGAAATTTGGAGGCGGCCCCTGAAACGCCCCAAACCCCCCAAACACATGGAAAAACCGGCTCGGGGGAAAAAACATCATCCGGCCCCGGCGTCATGTCCGCGTGTGCTCCCGGGTCCGTGGGCGCTAAGGCGCCAAGTGCTGGGCCCGGCGTCGTCCCTGCGCGTGCTCCCGGGGCCGGCGGGGAAAAGACGCGGGACCCCGAGCCGGGGAAACAAACATCAAAAACCCAGAGGGTGGAGTGTCCGGGAGGGCTGGACAAGGAGGAGGGGGCCTCGGAAATGGAGGTCTCCCTAGCCCCCAGCCTGACCCGGAAGAGACGTCACGCTTCGGAGGAGGAAGTGGGCGACGCCCAAACTGAAGAAGTTGGGCGTGTCCCTTCCCCTGATGAAGAGGTGGTGGCGTCTCCACCCAGTAAAACCTCGCCCTGCCCTCTGGGGGAACCCGAAACTCCTACCCCTACCACTGTTCCCCCTACCAGTCTGCTGCAGTCCCCTGAACAGGACCCCTCGGGGGTCACTGAGGGCACCTCCCTTGAGGTGGTGTCCATCTCCAGTGCACTTAACACCCCTGAGGTACCTTCTGGCTCGTCGGGGGACTGCAACTTTGAAAATTTAAAAAATATAAATGCGTCATTGGGTGGCGGCGAAAAGGAGGGCCTTCCCGCTCCCTCCCAAACCTTGACACCGGGCGTCCTATGTTTAGGTCAGGAGCTTGTCCTGAGCTCCCCGGACGACCCGGTGCCGGGAGGAGAGCGGGCATCAGAACTGCCGCTGCCCTCTGGCCCAAAAAGTTTAGAGGAGACCAGAGAGGACTCCTCTGGCCTTGATCCTGGGGGTGGGATCGAGGCACAGATAGAGCCAGCTGGCAGCTCCGACTCAGCCCCTATACTCAATGTGGGGGAGGGGTCGGAAGCTGGAGGCGACGACCCGGAGGAGGACGAGGTGTCGGTGGTGAGCGTTGGGGATTACGCGGAGTCGCTCTCAAGCGAGGCGGTGGATCCCCTGGTGCCCTCTACTGACTCCCCCCTCATCCCCCCAAGGGAACTCCGGGACTTTTTGTCGGGGCACCGCGGTCGCCGAGACAGGGTTCAGTTGGCCTTGGACCGGTGGCATTCGTTTCCGCTGGTGTTCTGGTCCACTCGCGAGGCTCTCAAGTCTCCTGAGTTGGATAGGAACGCGCGGCGGAGGGTCCAAACGTTTCTCGCTGGGCTCCTGAAGGAGAGGAAGGACTAAAAAGTCCTCTTCTTCTTTTTAAATGACTTAAGGTGAAGGTTTGATGTACCTTTGACAATGAAGACCACTATAGCCAGCCTCAACATCCGCGGCAGCAGGGGCGCACAGCGCAGGTTCCAGAACTTCTCGGTCCTCAGGGACGGGAAGTATGCGTTGTGCTTCCTGCAAGAAACCCATACCGTTCCGGGAGACGAAGCCACGTGGCTCCTGGAATGGCGAGGGGGGGTCTACATGAGTCACCTAGCCTCCAATTCTGGCGGGGTGGCTATCTTGTTGGCCCCGCATTTTCAGCCGGAGATCTTGGGGGTCAAGGAGCCGGTGCCAGGCCGGTTGCTGCACCTGACTGTGCGTCTGGGGGGGGCGGTGCTTCACTTTGTGAATGTGTACGCTCCCCTGGGCACGCAGCAGCAAGCGAGCTTCTTTGAAGAAGTGTCCACTCATCTTGGCTCCATCGACGCTGGCGAGTGCATCGTCCTCGGGGGGGATTTCAATTGCACCCTCGGGGTCCGGGACCGTCACGGTACCCCGCACTGCACGCGAGGTGTGAGTAAGTTGCGGGACCTGGTCAGGTCCTTCGACTTAGTGGACGTCTGGCGAAATCTCCATCCTGACTCCAGCGTGTTCACCTTTGTGTCACCTGGAGTCGGAGCGTCCAGACTCGACCGCCTTTACGTTTCGAAGGCGTACGTGTCCTGCGTTCCGGCTGCTTCTATACAGCAGGTTCCGTGCACGGACCACCGTCTGGTGTGGGCGGAGCTCACTTCGTTCTGCGCTCGGACGGGGTCCGCGTACTGGCATTTTAATAACCTGTTGTTGGAAGACCAGCGGTTCCTGGACTCGTTCCGTCGCTTCTGGGCCGGCTGGAGAAGGAAGCGGGGAGGCTTCCCCTCCTTGAGGCTATGGTGGGACGTGGGCAAGACTCACGTCCGAGTTTTCTGTCAAGAGTACGCGAAGGGGTCGACAAAGAGACGCAAATCCAGGGTCGAGGAGTTGGAGAAGGAGGTGCTCGACCTGGAGGCACGTCTCCGTCAGCCCGACGCGGACCCGGCCCTGCGGTCGGTGTACGATGAGAAGAAGGGCGCGCTGCGGGACCTGCAACTGGTCGGGTCTCGGGGCGCGTTCGTGAGGTCGCGGATCTGTTTCCTTAAGGAGATGGACCGTGGCTCTCCCTTCTTCTACTCACTGGAAAAAAGGCACGGGGTCCGTAAGCAGCTCTTTACGCTGCTGGCCGACGACGGATCACTTGTCTCGGATCCGGAGGGCATCAGGGCCATTGCCCGAGATTACTACACTGCCCTTTTCTCTCCGGATCCGTCCAGTGAGGAAGCTTGCAGAGTTTTGTGGGAGGACCTGCCGCAGGTCGGCCCGGAGTGCGCCGGAAAGCTCGACTCCCCTATAAGTCTGGGGGAGCTGACCGGCGCACTCGACGGTCTTTCTAGGGGCAAAACCCCGGGACTAGACGGGCTGACCGTGGAGTTCTTCAGGGCGTTCTGGGACGTCTTGGGGAGCGACTTCGCGGGGGTCCTGGGGGAGAGCATTGCTACCGGGGAGATGCCCCTTTCGTGGCGCAGGGCCGTGATTGCCCTGCTACCGAAGAAGGGGGATCTCCGCCTTCTTAAAAACTGGCGCCCGGTCTCCCTCCTCAGCACGGACTACAAAATCTTCGCCCGAGCCATGTCTTCTCGGCTCGGCACCGTGCTGGACCACATGATCCACCCTGACCAGTCCTACACCGTCCCGGACCGAACCATTTATGATAACATCCATCTGGTCCGGGACATCATCCACCATTCCCAGAGGGCTGGTCTGTCGAGCGCCTTCCTGTCTCTCGATCAGGAGAAGGCGTTCGACAGGGTGGATCACGAATACTTACTCGGAACTCTGCGAGCTTTCGGGTTCGGGACGCATTTTGTCGCCCGGATCCGACTTCTGTACACTGCCGCGGAGTGTCTAGTGAAGGTTAACGGGTCCCTGACGGCGCCCCTTCGCTTTGGGAGAGGGGTACGTCAGGGCTGCCCCCTGTCTGGCCAGTTGTATTCTATTTGCGTGGAGCCTTTCCTGCGCCTCTTGCGGAGGAGGTTGTCGGGATTGGTTCTGCGCGGGCCGGGCATCGGGGTGGTCCTTTCGGCTTACGCCGATGACGTGCTCCTTATGTTTAGTGACCCGGCTGACCTGCGGAGGATGCGCGAGTGCCAGGAGGTCTACTCTGCCGCTTCTTCTGCCAGGATCAACTGGGGTAAGTGTTCTGGACTCCTGGTCGGTCAGTGGCAGATGGATCCCCTACCCGAGGAGCTCAGGCCTTTCACCTGGAGCAGGACCAGCCTCCTCTACCTGGGGGTCCATCTCTGCCCCGCTGAGGAATCCTGGCCGGCAAACTGGCAGGAACTGGAGACGAAAGTCACCGCTCGCCTGCGGCGCTGGACAGGACTGCTCCGAGTGCTATCTTACCGGGGTCGAGTTCTGGTCATAAACCAGCTGATCGCCGCCATGTTGTGGTATCGGCTGGTCACTTTGACCCCTCCCCCGGACTTTGTCACAAGAATCCAGAGATTGTTAGTCGACTTCTTCTGGGACAAAAGATTGCACTGGGTCGCTGCCGAGGTTCTGAGTCTCCCGCTTAGGGAGGGTGGTCAGGCGCTAGTGTGCCTACGCACACAGGTGGCGACTTTCCGCCTTCAGACCCTGCAGCGATACCTCTACGTTGAGCCTCCTCCTAGATGGTGTGCCCTGATGACGTATTTCTTCCGTCAGGTGCACGGCCTGAATTATGACGTGCAGCTCCTGTTTATAGAACAGCTGGGCCTCGGTGGCTCCTTGCAGGCGTTGCCCGTCTTTTACCAGGACCTGATCAAAGTCTGGAAAGTGGTCGCCTCGCGACGCAGCTCTCCCCCGTCAGGAGTAGCGGCTATCGTCAGAGAGCCGCTGCTCAGGAATCCGCCCCTCCGTCCTTTTCAGTGGTTGGCGGAGAGGAGGGCTGTGGCCGCAGGGGTGACCAGGATCGGGGACGTGCTGGGTGGCGGAGGACTGGGCTGGATGCTCCCGCAGGAGTTGGCGCGACGCGCGTCTGTGAGTGTCCAGGTCGCAGCCGATGCCATCCAAGACCTGAGAACGGTCGTGCTCGGACCCGACGTTATTTTGGGTCTTGAGGTGGCCCAGGTGCGCGGTGGTCTTCCGTCTGAGCGTTCCCCTGTTCGGACGGAATTCCACATTGGCCCCAAGCCCCGAACCCTCCCTCGGGTGCTGGTGCCCCGCAATATGAGCCGCCTCGGGGACATGCCCTCTGTGCCTTTTGGCACGGCAAAGAGGGGCTTTTTGTATGGACTGCTGCTGCACACCTTCCATTTTCTCGCCCTTGTCCGTCGACCGGACACGCCCTGGCGTGCCTTGTTGCCGTCCGGCGGCGGAGGCCCTCGATGGGAGGCCCTCTACGGAGGTGTCCTCCCCCTTTCTATCGGAGACCTGGGTTGGAGGGTGTTGCATGCAGCAGTCCCTTATAATAAGAGGATGCATTGGTTCGCGGACTCTCAGGACACGTGCCCTTTTTGCGGTCTTGTGGAGTCCGTGGACCATGTATACATAGGGTGTTGTAGGCTGCACTCCCTTTTTAGTTATTTGAAAAACCTTTTATTGATGTTTTGTTTGCACTTCAGCCCCACGCTCCTGATCTATGGGCACCCGGTGCGGAAGGGGGTCGGGAAGGAGGAGGACCTCCTCGTGAACCTGCTCCTGGGCCTGGCCAAGTTGGCCATTAACAGGTCCAGGCAGCGGGCGATCGACGGGGGAGTCCCGCCCGATTGTTTGTCCCTCTTCCGCGGCTACGTTCGCTGCCGGATGTCCCTGGAGAAGGAGCACGCGGTGTCTGCTGGCACTCTCGAGGCCTTCCGTGCTCGGTGGGCACCGCGGGGACTGGGGTGTTTTGTTGACCCCTTTAATCACATTTTGATTTAAAGTTTGTAAGTTTCCTTTAAAACTTTGTTCTTGGTTTTACAGCTGACCTGAATTAGGGGCTGTGCCTGATTTATCCCAATTTTGTTGATTTGGTTTTCATTTAAAAGATTATCAAGAGTTCAAATCTCGTAACCCCCAGATCAAGAGTTCATTTCCTAACGATCTCGTGGAGGTAATTGTGGATTCAGTTGGTTTCCTGGTACTGAGGAGAGAAGGTGTGTGGTGTTGGTGTTGCTGCTCCTCAGTGTTTCAACTGTTTCTGCTGCTGCCTTTGGGGTTGTTGCTTCTGCTGTGTGCTGCTGCTGCTCCTGCACTTGAGGGTGTTTGCTGCTGCTGCTGCCCCTGCACTTGAGGGTGTTTGCTGCTGCTGCTGGACCTGCACTTGAAGGTGTTTGCTGCTGCTGCTGGACCTGCCCGTGTGGAGCAAAAGGAGAGAGAGGGAGGCCAGGAGGCCAGGACTGTGTCTGAAAACAACATCCTAGGTGGGTGTCCAACATTATTGTTTGTGTAAGGTGGGGGCAATAAAGGACTGTGTTTTGTAGGGGGAGGAAAGAAGACTGCAGGAAGGTTTGGGGAAGGAAGAGAGGGGGGTGTGTGGTTAAAACCACCATTCTGCTACCCCCCCCGCCCCACCCAGCCCTTTCCCAGTAAGGCCAGCGGTGGCTGGTGAAGACATCGCCTCCCCCTGCAAGAAGATCATCACACCCCACCCAACATCCACCTTTCACTGGAGACACCCACCTGGACTCTTCCCTTTTCCCTCCTGTGCCTCCCTGTCCTTCACTCCTCTCCCTCCTCTCCTCTCCTGTACAAAAGGGGGAGGTTATTACTACCTCCCTCCCTAGGGAGGAACATTGTATATTTAATAAAAAAAAAATATATATATTAAAAAATATATATAATTTAAAAAAAAAAATGGCCAATCCTTCCCAGGGTGGGCGTGGCTCTGGCCTTAAAGCCAGTTCAACATCTCCTGTGGCCGGGCCCTCGAGGGCTAATGTGGAGGCGGCTTTGTCACCGGTGGCAGGGCCTACAAAAAAGACTTATGCGGGGGTGGTTGCTTCTGCAGCTCCTGCTGCTCCCGCTGCCCTGTCGCCATTCCGTCTCCTCACCAGGGCCCTCGGGGTAAAATGCTACGCTCACCCTGAGATGACTATTGAGGCCTGCGTTAAGGCTATGGCTGGGGTTGTCGGCCCCTCAGCCATTGTCGCGGCCTCAAAGATGTATGGGAGGGCCATCTTTTTCTTGAGGTCCGAGCGGGCGGTGCGGCTCGCCCTGCAGAAGGGGCTCACTGTGGGCGGGACTTTTCTGGCGGTGGATCCCCTTGAGGCCACCGCCCAGAAGATTGTTATTTCAAATGTCCCGCCCTTTATACCATGTGGGCTCCTCCTCCCCCACCTTAATAAGCTGGGGGAGGTCAGGTCGGGGGTTGCACCAGTCCCGCTCGGCCTCAAAGACTCGGCCCTCCGCCACGTGTACTCCTTCCGGCGCCAAGTTTTCGTCCGCTTGGCCCGGGAGGAGTGCCTGGAGGGGGCCTTCTCAGTTAATTTTGAGGGGACCGCCTATCGGGTCTTCTGGACCGCGGAGGGTGTGCGGTGCCATGCCTGTAAGGAGGTGGGGCACGTAAGAAAGAACTGCCCCGCCTCCAAGGCCACGAGCCCCACCCAAGCGGCCGCGGCTGGCACCGCCCCTCCTCCCCCCGCCACCACTCCATCTCCCTCCCCGCAAGGGGAAGCGACCCCGGCAGCAGCTGCCATCTCGGCTGCCGGTGAGGCGGGGGGAGAGCCCCCGCGCCGTAAGAAGGCGCGGAGGAAGACCCGAAATTTGGAGGCGGCCCCTGAAACGCCCCAAACCCCCCAAACACATGGAAAAACCGGCTCGGGGGAAAAAACATCATCCGGCCCCGGCGTCATGTCCGCGTGTGCTCCCGGGTCCGTGGGCGCTAAGGCGCCAAGTGCTGGGCCCGGCGTCGTCCCTGCGCGTGCTCCCGGGGCCGGCGGGGAAAAGACGCGGGACCCCGAGCCGGGGAAACAAACATCAAAAACCCAGAGGGTGGAGTGTCCGGGAGGGCTGGACAAGGAGGAGGGGGCCTCGGAAATGGAGGTCTCCCTAGCCCCCAGCCTGACCCGGAAGAGACGTCACGCTTCGGAGGAGGAAGGTGGGCGACGCCCAAACTGAAGAAGTTGGGCGTGTCCCTTCCCCTGATGAAGAGGTGGTGGCGTCTCCACCCAGTAAAACCTCGCCCTGCCCTCTGGGGGAACCCGAAACTCCTACCCCTACCACTGTTCCCCCTACCAGTCTGCTGCAGTCCCCTGAACAGGACCCCTCGGGGGTCACTGAGGGCACCTCCCTTGAGGTGGTGTCCATCTCCAGTGCACTTAACACCCCTGAGGTACCTTCTGGCTCGTCGGGGGACTGCAACTTTGAAAATTTAAAAAATATAAATGGTCATTGGGTGGCGGCGAAAAGGAGGGCCTTCCCGCTCCCTCCCAAACCTTGACACCGGGCGTCCTATGTTTAGGTCAGGAGCTTGTCCTGAGCTCCCCGGACGACCCGGTGCCGGGAGGAGAGCGGGCATCAGAACTGCCGCTGCCCTCTGGCCCAAAAAGTTTAGAGGAGACCAGAGAGGACTCCTCTGGCCTTGATCCTGGGGGTGGGATCGAGGCACAGATAGAGGCCAGCTGGCAGCTCCGAATCAGCCCCGTACTCAATGTGGGGGAGGGGTCGGAAGCTGGAGGCGACGACCCGGAGGAGGACGGGGTGTCGGTGGTCAGCATTGGGGATTACGCGGAGTCGCTCTCAAGCGAGGCGGTGGATCCCCTGGTGCCCTCTACTGACTCCCCCCTCATCCCCCCAAGGGAACTCCGGGACTTTTTGGCGAGTCATCGCGGTCGCCAAGACAGGGTTCAGTTGGCCTTGGACCGGTGGCATTCTTTTCCGCTGGTGTTCTGGTCCACTCGCGAGGCTCTCAAGTCTCCTGAGTTGGATAGGAACGCGCGGCGGAGGGTCCAAACGTTTCTCGCTGGGCTCCTGAAGGAGAGGAAGGACTAAAAAGTCCTCTTCTTCTTTTTAATGACTTAAGGTGAAGGTTTGATGTACCTTTGACAATGAAGACGACTATAGCCAGCCTCAACAACCGCGGCAGCAGGGCCGCACAGCGCAGGTTCCAGAACTTCTCGGTCCTCAGGGACGGGAAGTATGCGTTGTGCTTCCTGCAAGAAACCCATACCGTTCCGGGAGACGAAGCCACGTGGCTCCTGGAGTGGCGAGGGGGGGTCTACATGAGTCACCTAGCCTCCAATTCTGGCGGGGTGGCTATCTTGTTGGCCCCGCATTTTCAGCCGGAGATCTTGGGGGTCAAGGAGCCAGTGCCAGGCCGGTTGCTGCACCTGACTGTGCGTCTGGGGGGGGCGGTGCTTCACTTTGTGAATGTGTACGCTCCCCTGGGCACGCAGCAGCAAGCGAGCTTCTTTGAAGAAGTGTCCACTCATCTCGGCTCCATCGACGCTGGCGAGTGCATCGTCCTCGGGGGGGATTTCAATTGCACCCTCGGGGTCCGGGACCGTCACGGTACCCCGCACTGCACGCGAGGTGTGAGTAAGTTGCGGGACCTGGTCAGGTCCTTCGACTTAGTGGACGTCTGGCGAAATCTCCATCCTGACTCCAGCGTGTTCACCTTTGTGTCACCTGGAGTCGGAGCGTCCAGACTCGACCGCCTTTACTTTTCGAAGGCGTACGTGTCCTGCGTTCCGGCTGCTTCTATACAGCAGGTTCCGTGCACGGACCACCGTCTGGTGTGGGCGGAGCTCACTTCGTTCTGCGCTCGGACGGGGTCCGCGTACTGGCATTTTAATAACCTGTTGTTGGAAGACCAGCGGTTCCTGGACTCGTTCCGTCGCTTCTGGGCCGGCTGGAGAAGGAAGCGGGGAGGCTTCCCCTCCTTGAGGCTATGGTGGGACGTGGGCAAGACTCACGTCCGTGTTTTCTGTCAAGAGTACGCGAAGGGGTCGACAAAGAGACGCAAATCCAGGGTTGAGGAGTTGGAGAAGGAGGTGCTCGACCTGGAGGCACGTCTCCGTCAGCCCGACGCGGACCCGGCCCTGCGGTCGGTGTACGATGAGAAGAAGGGCGCGCTGCGGGACCTGCAACTGGTCGGGTCTCGGGGCGCGTTCGTGAGGTCGCGGATCTGTTTCCTTAAGGAGATGGACCGTGGCTCTCCCTTCTTCTACTCACTGGAAAAAAGGCACGGGGTCCGTAAGCAGCTCTTTACGCTGCTGGCCGACGACGGATCACTTGTCTCGGATCCGGAGGGCATCAGGGCCATTGCCCGAGATTACTACACTGCCCTTTTCTCTCCGGATCCTGTCCAGTGAGGAAGCTTGCAGAGTTTTGTGGGAGGACCTGCCGCAGGTCGGCCCGGAGTGCGCCGGAAAGCTCGACTCCCCTATAAGTCTGGGGGAGCTGACCGGCGCACTCGACGGTCTTTCTAGGGGCAAAACCCCGGGACTAGACGGGCTGACCGTGGAGTTCTTCAGGGCGTTCTGGGACGTCTTGGGGAGCGACTTCGCGGGGGTCCTGGGGGAGAGCATTGCTACCGGGGAGATGCCCCTTTCGTGGCGCAGGGCCGTGATTGCCCTGCTACCGAAGAAGGGGGATCTCCGCCTTCTTAAAAACTGGCGCCCGGTCTCCCTCCTCAGCACGGACTACAAAATCTTCGCCCGAGCCATGTCTTCTCGGCTCGGCACCGTGCTGGACCACATGATCCACCCTGACCAGTCCTACACCGTCCCGGACCGAACCATTTATGATAACATCCATCTGGTCCGGGACATCATCCACCATTCCCAGAGGGCTGGTCTGTCGAGCGCCTTCCTGTCTCTCGATCAGGAGAAGGCGTTCGACAGGGTGGATCACGATACTTACTCGGAACTCTGCGAGCTTTCGGGTTCGGGACGCATTTTGTCGCCCGGATCCGACTTCTGTACACTGCCGCGGAGTGTCTAGTGAAGGTTAACGGGTCCCTGACGGCGCCCCTTCGCTTTGGGAGAGGGGTACGTCAGGGCTGCCCCCTGTCTGGCCAGTTGTATTCTATTTGCGTGGAGCCTTTCCTGCGCCTCTTGCGGAGGAGGTTGTCGGGATTGGTTCTGCGCGGGCCGGGCATCGGGGTGGTCCTTTCGGCTTACGCCGATGACGTGCTCCTTATGTTTAGTGACCCGGCTGACCTGCGGAGGATGCGCGAGTGCCAGGAGGTCTACTCTGCCGCTTCTTCTGCCAGGATCAACTGGGGTAAGTGTTCTGGACTCCTGGTCGGTCAGTGGCAGATGGATCCCCTACCCGAGGAGCTCAGGCCTTTCACCTGGAGCAGGACCAGCCTCCTCTACCTGGGGGTCCATCTCTGCCCCGCTGAGGAATCCTGGCCGGCAAACTGGCAGGAACTGGAGACGAAAGTCACCGCTCGCCTGCGGCGCTGGACAGGACTGCTCCGAGTGCTATCTTACCGGGGTCGAGTTCTGGTCATAAACCAGCTGATCGCCGCCATGTTGTGGTATCGGCTGGTCACTTTGACCCCTCCCCCGGACTTTGTCACAAGAATCCAGAGATTGTTAGTCGACTTCTTCTGGGACAAAAGATTGCACTGGGTCGCTGCCGAGGTTCTGAGTCTCCCGCTTAGGGAGGGTGGTCAGGCGCTAGTGTGCCTACGCACACAGGTGGCGACTTTCCGCCTTCAGACCCTGCAGCGATACCTCTACGTTGAGCCTCCTCCTAGATGGTGTGCCCTGATGACGTATTTCTTCCGTCAGGTGCACGGCCTGAATTATGACGTGCAGCTCCTGTTTATAGAACAGCTGGGCCTCGGTGGCTCCTTGCAGGCGTTGCCCGTCTTTTACCAGGACCTGATCAAAGTCTGGAAAGTGGTCGCCTCGCGACGCAGCTCTCCCCCGTCAGGAGTAGCGGCTATCGTCAGAGAGCCGCTGCTCAGGAATCCGCCCCTCCGTCCTTTTCAGTGGTTGGCGGAGAGGAGGGCTGTGGCCGCAGGGGTGACCAGGATCGGGGACGTGCTGGGTGGCGGAGGACTGGGCTGGATGCTCCCGCAGGAGTTGGCGCGACGCGCGTCTGTGAGTGTCCAGGTCGCAGCCGATGCCATCCAAGACCTGAGAACGGTCGTGCTCGGACCCGACGTTATTTTGGGTCTTGAGGTGGCCCAGGTGCGCGGTGGTCTTCCGTCTGAGCGTTCCCCTGTTCGGACGGAATTCCACATTGGCCCCAAGCCCCGAACCCTCCCTCGGGTGCTGGTGCCCCGCAATATGAGCCGCCTCGGGGACATGCCCTCTGTGCCTTTTGGCACGGCAAAGAGGGGCTTTTTGTACGGACTGCTGCTGCACACCTTCCATTTTCTCGCCCTTGTCCGTCGACCGGACACGCCCTGGCGTGCCTTGTTGCCGTCCGGCGGCGGAGGCCCCCGATGGGAGGCCCTCTACGGAGGTGTCCTCCCCCTTTCTATCGGGGACCTGGGTTGGAGGGTGTTGCATGCGGCAGTCCCTTATAATAAGAGGATGCATAGGTTCACGGACTCTCAGGACACGTGCCCTTTTTGCGGTCTTGTGGAGTCCGTGGACCATGTATACATAGGGTGTTGTAGGCTGCACTCCCTTTTTAGTTATTTGAAAAACCTTTTATTGATGTTTTGTTTGCACTTCAGCCCCACGCTCCTGATCTATGGGCACCCGGTGCGGAAGGGGGTCGGGAAGGAGGAGGACCTCCTCGTGAACCTGCTCCTGGGCCTGGCCAAGTTGGCCATTAACAGGTCCAGGCAGCGGGCGATCGACGGGGGAGTCCCGCCCGATTGTTTGTCCCTCTTCCGCGGCTACGTTCGCTGCCGGATGTCCCTGGAGAAGGAGCACGCGGTGTCTGCTGGCACTCTCGAGGCCTTCCGTGCTCGGTGGGCACCGCGGGGACTGGGGTGTTTTGTTGACCCCTTTAATCACATTTTGATTTAAAGTTTGTAAGTTTCCTTTAAACTTTGTTCTTGGTTTTACAGCTGACCTGAATTAGGGGCTGTGCCTGATTTATCCCAATTTTGTTGATTTGGTTTTCATTTAAAAGATTATCAAGAGTTAAATCTCGCAACCCCCAGATCAAGAGTTCATTTTCCTAACGATCTCGTGGAGGTAATTGTGGATTCAGTTGGTTTCCTGGTACTGAGGAGAGAAGGTGTGTGGTGTTGGTGTTGCTGCTCCTCAGTGTTTCAACGTTTCTGCTGCTGCCTTTGGGGTTGTTGCTTCTGCTGTGTGCTGCTGCTGCCCCTGCACTTGAGGGGTGTTTGCTGCTGCTGCTGCCCCTGCACTTGAGGGTGTTTGCTGCTGCTGCTGGACCTGCACTTGAAGGTGTTTGCTGCTGCTGCTGGACCTGCCCGTGTGGAGCAAAAGGAGAGAGAGGGAGGCCAGGAGGCCAGGACTGTGTCTGAAAACAACATCCTAGGTGGGTGTCCAACATTATTGTTTGTGTAAGGTGGGGGCAATAAAGGACTGTGTTTTGTAGGGGGAGGAAAGAAGACTGCAGGAAGGTTTGGGGAAGGAAGAGAGGGGGGTGTGTGGTTAAAACCACCATTCTGCTACCCCCCCGCCCCACCCAGCCCTTTCCCAGTAAGGCCAGCGGTGGCTGGTGAAGACATCGCCTCCCCCTGCAAGAAGATCATCACACCCCACCCAACATCCACCTTTCACTGGAGACACCCACCTGGACTCTTCCCTTTTCCCTCCTGTGCCTCCCTGTCCTTCACTCCTCTCCCTCCTCTCCTCTCCTGTACAAAAGGGGGAGGTTATTACTACCTCCCTCCCTAGGGAGGAACATTGTATATTTAATAAAAAAAAAATATATATATTAAAAAATATATATAATTTAAAAAAAAAAAATGGCCAATCCTTCCCAGGGTGGGCGTGGCTCTGGCCTTAAAGCCAGTTCAACATCTCCTGTGGCCGGGCCCTCGAGGGCTAATGTGGAGGCGCTTTGTCACCGGTGGCAGGGCCTACAAAAAAGACTTATGCGGGGGTGGTTGCTTCTGCAGCTCCTGCTGCTCCCGCTGCCCTGTCGCCATTCCGTCTCCTCACCAGGGCCCTCGGGGTAAAATGCTACGCTCACCCTGAGATGACTATTGAGGCCTGCGTTTAAGGCTATGGCTGGGGTTGTCGGCCCCTCAG